>NC_073247.2:1877500-2502500 GCF_029281585.2 Gorilla gorilla gorilla
TATATCTACACAGCCATCTGTATGAACATGGAAATATCTACACCGCTATCTGTATGAACATGGAAATATCTAAACCGCTAACTGTTTGAACAGGGAAATATATACACCGCTATCTGCATGAAAATGGAAATATCTACACCGCTATCTGTATGAACATGGAAATACATACACCGCTATCTGTATGAACATGGAAATATCTACACCGCTATCTGTATAAACACGGAAATAACTACACCGCTATCTGTATAAACATGGAAATATCTACACCGCTATGTGTATAAACATGGAAATATCTACACCGCTATCTGTTTGAACATGGAAATATCTACACCGCTATCTGCATGAAAATGGAAATATCTACACAGGTATCTGCATATACATGGAAATATCTACACAGCTATCTCTTTACACATGGAAATAACTACACCGGTATCTCTATAAACATGGAAATATCTACACCGCCATGTGTATGAACATGGAAATATCCGCACCGCCATCTGAATGAACATATAAATATCTACACCGCCAACTGTATGAAGAAGGATATATATACACCACAATCTGTATAAGCATGGAAATATCTATACCGCTACCTGTATGAACATGGAAATATCTACACCGCTATCTGTATAAACATGGAAATATCTACACCGCCATCTGTATCAACATGGAAATATCTACACCGCTATCTGTATAAACACGGAAATATGTACACCGCTATCGGTATGAACATGGCAATATCTACACGGCTATCTGTATGAACATGGAAATATCTACACCGCTATCTGTATGAATATGGAAATATCTTCGCCATCTGTATGAACATGGATATATCTACACAGCCATCTGGATGAACATGGAAATATCTACACCGCTATCTGTATGAACATGGATATGTCTACACAGCCATCTGGATGAACATGGAAATATCTACACCGCTATCTGTGTAAACATGCATACATCTTCACCGCTATCTGTATAAACATGGAAATATCTACACTGCTATCTTTATGAACATGGAAATATCTACACCGCTATCTGCATGCAAATGGAAATATCTACACAGCTATCTGCTTATACATGGAAATATCTACACAGCTATCTCTTTACACATGGAAAAAAATACACCTCTATCTTTATGAACATGGAAATATCTACACCGCCATCTGTATGAACATGGAAATACCTGCACCACCATCTGTATGAACATATAAATATCTACACCGCCATCTGTATTAAGTTGGAGATATCTACACCACTATCTGCATAAACATGGAAATATCTACACCACTATCTGTATAAACATGGAAATATCTACACAGCTATGTGCATAAACATGGAAATATCTACACCGCTATCTGTAAAAACATGGAAATACCTACACCGCTACATGTATAAACATGGAAATATCAGCACCGCTATCTGTATGAACATGGAAATATGTACACCGCCATCTGTATGAACATGGAAATATCTTCACCGCCATCTGTAGGAACATGGATATATCTATACAGCCATCTGTATGAACATGGAAATATCTACACCGCTATCTGTATGAACATGGAAATATCTTCACCGCTATCTGTATGAACATGGAAATATTTTCACCGCCATCTGTATGAACATGGATATATCTACACAGCCATCTGGATAAACATGGAAATATCTACACCGCTATCTATATGAACATGGAAACATCTACACCGCTATCTGTGTAAACATGCATACATCTTCACCGCTATCTGTATAAACATGGAAATATCTACACCGCTACCTGTACGAACATGGAAATATCTACACCGCTACCTGTTTGAACATGGAAGTATCTACACAGCTATCTGCATGAAAATGGAAATATCTACCAAGCTATCTGCATATACATGGAAATATCTACACAGCTATCTCTTTACACATGGAAATAACTACACCGCTATCTCTATAAACATGGAAATATCTACACCACCATCTGTATGAACATGGAAATATCTGCACCGCCATCTGTATGAACATATAAATATCTACACCGCCATCTGTATGAAGAAGGAGATATCTACACCGCTATCTGTATAAACATGGAAATATCTACACCGCTATCTGTATAAACATGGAAATATCTACACCGCCATCTGTATCAACATGGAAATATCTACACCGCTATCTGTATAAACACGGAAATATGTACACCGCTATCGGTATGAACATGGCAATATCTACACGGCTATCTGTATGAACATGGAAATATCTACACCGCTATCTGTATGAATATGGAAATATCTTCACCGCCATCTGTATGAACATGGATATATCTACACAGCCATCTGGATGAACATGGAAATATCTACACCGCTATCTGTATGAACATGGAAATATCTACACCGCTATCTGCATGAACATGGAAATATCTACACAGCCATCTGGATGAACATGGAAATATCTACACCGCTATATGTATGAACATGGAAATACATACACCGCTATCTGTATGAACATGGAAATATCTACACCGCTATCTGTATGAACATGGAAATATCTACACCGCTATCTGTATGAACATGGAAATATCTTCACAGCCATCTGTATGAACATGGATATATCTACACAGCCATCTGGATGAACATGGAAATATATACACCGCTATCTGTGTAAACATGCATACATCTTCACCGCTATCTGTATAAACATGGAAATATCTACACAGCCATCTGTATGAACATGGAAATATCTACACCGCCATCTGTATTAAGAAGGAGATATCTACACCGCTATCTGTATAAACATGGAAATATCTACACCGCTATCTGTATAAACACGGAAATATGTTCACCGCTACCTGTATAAACATGGAAGTATCAGCACCGCTATCAGTATGAACATGGCAATATCTACACGGCTATCTGTATGAACATGGAAATATCTACACCGCTATCTGTATGAACATGGAAATGTCTTCACCGCCATATGTATGAACATGGATATATCTACACAGCCATCTGGATGAACATGGAAATACATACACCGCTATCTGTATGAACATGGAAATATCTACACCGCTATCTGTATGAACATGGAAATATCTACACCACTATCTGTATGAACATGGAAACATCTACACCGCTATCTGAATGAACATGGAAATAACTTAACCGCCATCTGTATGAACATGGATATATCTACACAGCCATCTGGATGAACGTGGAAATACCTACACCGCTATCTGTGTAAACATGCATACAACTTCACCGCTATCTGTATAAACATGGAAATATCTACACCGCTATCTTTATGAACATGGAAATATCTACACCGCTAACTGTTTGAACAGGGAAATATATACACCGCTATCTGCTTAAAAATGGAAATATCTACACCGCTATCTGTATGAACATGGAAATACTTACACCGCTATCTGTATGAACATGGAAATACCTACACCGCTATCTGTATGAACATGGAAATACCTACACCGCTATCTGTATGAACATGGAAATACCTTCACCGCCATCTGTATGAACATGGATATATCTACACAGCCATCTGGATGAACATGGAAATATCTGCACCGCTATCTGCATGAACATGGAAATATCTACACCGCTATCTGCATGAACATGGATATATCTACACAGCCATCTGGATGAACATGGAAATATCTACACCGCTATCTGTGTAAACATGCATACATCTTCACCGCTATCTGTATAAACATGGAAATATCTACACCGCTATCTTTATGAACATAGAAATATCTACACCGCTAACTGTTTGAACAGGGAAATATATACACCGCTATCTGCATGAAAATGGAAATATCTACACAGCTATCTGCTTATACATGGAAATATCTACACAGCTATCTCTTTACACATGGAAAAAAATACACCGCTATCATATGAACATGGAAATATCTACACCGCCATCTGTATGAACATGGAAATACCTGCACCGCCATCTGCATGAACATATAAATACCTACACCGCCATCTGTATTTAGTTGGAGATATCTACACCACTATCTGCATAAACATGGAAATATCTACACCACTATCTGTATAAACACGGAAATATCTACACCGCTATGTGTATAAACATGGAAATATCTACACCGCTCTCTGTAAAAACATGGAAATATCTACACCGCTACATGTATAAACATGGAAATATCAGCACCGCTATCAGTATGAACATGGAAATATCTACACCGCCATCTGTATGAACATGGAAATATCTTCACCGCCATCTGTAGGAACATGGATATATCTACACAGCCATCTGTATGAACATGGAAATATCTACACCGCTATCTGTATGAACATGGAAATATCTTCACCGCTATCTGTATGAACATGGAAATATCTTCACCGCCATCTGTATGAACATGGATATATCTACACAGCCATCTGGATAAACATGGAAATATCTACACCGCTATCTGTATGAACATGGAAACATCTACACCGCTATCTGTGTAAACATGCATACATCTTCACCGCTATCTGTATAAACATGGAAATATCTACACCGCTATCTGTACGAACATGGAAATATCTACACCGCTACCTGTTTGAACATGGAAGTATCTACACCGCTATCTGCATGAAAATGGAAATATCCACCCAGCTATCTGTATATACATGGAAATATCTACACAGCTATCTCTTTACACATGGAAATAACTACACCGCTATCTCTATAAACATGGAAATATCTACACCACCATCTGTATGAACATGGAAATATCTGCACAGCCATCTGTATGAACATATAAATATCTACACCGCCATCTGTATGAAGAAGGAGATATCTACACCGCTATCTGTATAAACATGGAAATATCTACACCGCTATCTGTATAAACATGGAAATATCTACACCGCTATCTGTATCAACATGGAAATATCTACGCCGCTATCTGTATGAACATGGAAATATCTACACCGCTATCTGTATCAACATGGAAATATCTACGCCGCTATCTGTATAAACACGGAAATATGTGCGCCGCTATCGGTATGAACATGGCAATATCTACACGGCTATCTGTATGAACATGGAAATATCTACGCCGCTATCAGTATGAACATGGAAATATCTTCACCGCCATCTGTATGAACATGTATATATCTACAAAGCCATCTGGATGAACATGGACATATCTACACCGCTATCTGTATGAACATGGAAATATCTACACCACTATCTGCATGAACATGGAAATATCTACACAGCCATCTGGATGAACATGGAAATATCTACACCGCTATATGTATGAACATGGAAATACATACACCGCTATCTGTATGAACATGGAAATATCTACACCGCTATCTGTATGAACATGGAAATATCTTCACCGCCATCTGTATGAACATTGATATATCTACACAGCCATCTGGATGAACATGGAAATATCTACACCGCTATCTGTGTAAACTTGCATACATCTTCACCGCTATCTGTATAAACATGGAAATATCTACACCGCTATCTTTATGAACATGGAAATATCTAAACCGCTAACTGTTTGAACACGGAAATATATACACCGCTATCTGCATGAAAATGGAAATATCTACACCGCTATCTGTATGAACATGGAAATACATACACCGCTATCTGTATGAACATGGAAATATCTACACCGCTATCTGTATAAACACGGAAATATGTACACCGCTATCTGTATAAACATGGAAATATCTACACCGCTATGTGTATAAACATGGAAATATCCACACCGCTATCTGTATAAACATGGAAATATCTACACCGCTACCTGTATAAACATGGAAATATCAACACCGCTATCGGTTTGAACATGGAAATATCTGCACCGCCATCTGTATGAACATGGAAATATCTTCACCGCTATCTGTATGAACTTGGATATATCTACACAGCCATCTGTATGAACATGGAAATATCTACACCGCTATCTGTATGAACATGGAAATATCTAAACCGCTAACTGTTTGAACAGGGAAATATATACACCGCTATCTGCATGAAAATGGAAATATCTACACCGCTATCTGTATGAACATGGAAATACATACACCGCTATCTGTATGAACATGGAAATATCTACACCGCTATCTGTATAAACACGGAAATAACTACACCGCTATCTGTATAAACATGGAAATATCTACACCGCTATGTGTATAAACATGGAAATATCTACACCGCTATCTGTTTGAACATGGAAATATCTACACCGCTATCTGCATGAAAATGGAAATATCTACACAGGTATCTGCATATACATGGAAATATCTACACAGCTATCTCTTTACACATGGAAATAACTACACCGGTATCTCTATAAACATGGAAATATCTACACCGCCATGTGTATGAACATGGAAATATCCGCACCGCCATCTGAATGAACATATAAATATCTACACCGCCAACTGTATGAAGAAGGATATATATACACCGCAATC
Source organism: Gorilla gorilla gorilla (assembly GCF_029281585.2). Lineage (NCBI taxonomy): Eukaryota > Metazoa > Chordata > Mammalia > Primates > Hominidae > Gorilla > Gorilla gorilla. Next base: position 1,883,947 of record NC_073247.2, read on the forward strand.
TGTATAAGCATGGAAATATCTATACCGCTACCTGTATGAACATGGAAATATCTACACCGCTATCTGTATAAACATGGAAATATGTACACCGCTACCTGTATAAACATGGAAGTATCAGCACCGCTATCGGTATATACATGGCAATATCTACACAGCTATCTGCATATACATGGAAATATCTACAAAGCTATCTCTTTACACATGGAAATAACTACACTGCTATCTCTATAAACATGGAAATATCTACACCGCCATCTGTATGAACATGGAAATATCTGCACCGAAATCTGTATGAACATATAAATATCTACACCGCCATCTGTATTAAGATGGAGATATCTACACCGCTGACTGTATAAACTTGGAAATATCTACACCGCTATCTGTAAAAACATGGAAGTATCTACGCCGCTTTCTGTATAAACAAGGAAATATCTGCACTGCTACCTGTATAAACATGGAAATATCAGCACCGCTATCTGTATTATCATGTAAATAGCTACACAGCCATCTGGATGAACATGGAAATATCTACACCGCTATCTGTATGAACATGGAAATAGTTACACTGCTATCTGTATGAACATGGAAATACCTACACCGCTATCTGTATAAACATGGAAATATCTTCACCGCTATCTGTATGAACATGGAAATATCTTCACCGCCATCTGTATGAACATGGATATATCTACACAGCCATCTGGATGAACATGGATATATCTACACCGCTATCTGTATGAACATGGAAATATCTACACAGCCATCTGGATGAACATGAAAATATCTACACCGCTATCTGTGTAAACATGCATACATCTTCACCGCTATCTGTATAAACATGGAAATATCTACACCGCTACCTGTATAAACATGGAAATATCTACACCGCTATCTCTATGAACATGGAAATATCCACAACGCTATCTGTATGAACATGGAAATAGCTGCACCGCTATCTGTATGAACATGGAAATATCTACACCACTATCTGTATGAACATGGAAATATCTACACCACTATCTGTATGAACATGGAAATAACTTCACCGCCATCTGTATGAACATGGATATATCTACACATCCATCTGGATGAACGTGGAAATACCTACACCGCTATCTGTGTAAACATGCATACAACTTCACCGCTATCTGTATAAACATGGAAATATCTACACCGCTATCTGTATGAACATGGATATATCTACACCGCTATCTGTATGAATATGGAAATATCTTCACCGCCATCTGTATGAACATGGATATACCTACACAGCCATCTGGATGAACATGGAAATATCTACACAGCCATCTGGATGAACATGAAAATATCTATACCGCTGTCTGTGTAAACATGCATACATCTTCACCGCTATCTGTATAAACATTGAAATATCTACACCGCTACCTGTATAAACATGGAAATATCTACACCGCTATCTCTATGAACATGGAAATATCCACACCGCTATCTGTATGAACATGGAAATATCTACACCGCTATCTGTATGAACATGGATATATCTACACAGCCATCTGGATGAACATGGAAATATCTACACCGCTATCTGTATGAACATGGAAATACATACACCGCTATCTGTATGAACATGGAAATAACTACACCGCTATCTGTATGAACATGGAAATATCTACACCGCTATCTGTATGAAGATGGAAATATCTTCACCGCCATCTGTATGAACATGGATGTATCTACACAGCAATGTGGATGAACATGGAAATATCTACACCGCTATCTGTGTAAACATGCATACATCTTCACCGCTATCTGTATAAACATGGAAATATCTACACCGCCATCTGTAAGAACATGGAAATATCTACACCGCCATCTGTATTAAGAAGGAGATATCTACACCGCTATCTGTATAAACATGGAAATATCTACACCGCTATCTGTATTAACATGGAAATATCTACACCGCTATCTGTATAAACACGGAAATATGTTCACCGCTACCTGTATAAACATGGAAGTATCAGCACCGCTATCAGTATGAACATGGCAATATCTACACGGCTATCTGTATGAACATGGAAATATCTACACCGCTATCTGTATGAACATGGAAACGTCTTCACCGCCATCTGTATGAACATGGATATATCTACACAGCCATCTGGATGAACATGGAAATACATACACCGCTATCTGTATGAACATGGAAATATCTACACCGCTATCTGTATGAACATGGAAATATCTACACCACTATCTGTATGAACATGGAAACATCTACACCGCTATCTGTATGAACATGGAAATAACTTCACCGCCATCTGTATGAACATGGATATATCTACACAGCCATCTGGATGAACATGGAAATATCTGCACCGCTATCTGTATGAACATGGAAATAACTACACCGCTATCTGCATGAACATGGATATATCTACACAGCCATCTGGATGAACATGGAAATATCTACACCGCTATCTGTGTAAACATGCATACATCTTCACCGCTATCTGTATAAACATGGAAATATCTACACCGCTATCTTTATGAACATAGAAATATCTACACCGCTAACTGTTTGAACAGGGTAATATATACACCGCTATCTGCATGAAAATGGAAATATCTACACAGCTATCTGCTTATACATGGAAATATCTACACAGCTATCTCTTAACACATGGAAAAAAATACACCGCTATCTGTATGAACATGGAAATATCTACACCGCCATCTGTATGAACATGGAAATACCTGCGCCGCCATCTGCATGAACATATAAATATCTACACCGCCATCTGTATTAAGTTGGAGATATCTACACCACTATCTGCATAAACATGGAAATATCTACACCGCTATCTGTATAAACATGGAAATATCTACACCGCTATGTGTATAAACATGGAAATATCTACACCGCTCTCTGTAAAAACATGGAAATATCTACACCGCTACATGTATAAACATGGAAATATCAGCACCGCTATCTGTATGAACATGGAAATATCTACACCGCCATCTGTATGAACATGGAAATATCTTCACCGCCATCTGTAGGAACATGGATATATCTACACAGCCATCTGTATGAACAAGGAAATATCTACACCGCTATCTGTATGAACATGGAAATATCTTCACCGCTATCTGTATGAACATGGAAATATCTTCACCGCCATCTGTATGAACATGGATATATCTACACAGCCATCTGGATAAACATGGAAATATCTACACCGCTATCTGTATGAACATGGAAACATCTACACCGCTCTCTGTGTAAACATGCATACATCTTCACCGCTTTCTGTATAAACATGGAAATATCTACACCGCTATCTGTACGAACATGGAAATATCTACACCGCTACCTGTTTGAACATGGAAGTATCTACACCGCTATCTGCATGAAAATGGAAATATCTACCCAGCTATCTGTATATACATGGAAATATCTACACAGCTATCTCTTTACACATGGAAATAACTACACCGCTATCTCTATAAACATGGAAATATCTACACCACCATCTGATTGAACATGGAAATATCTGCACAGCCATCTGTATGAACATATAAATATCTACACCGCCATCTGTATGAAGAAGGAGATATCTACACTGCTATCTGTATAAACATGGAAATATCTACACCGCTATCTGTATAAACATGGAAATATCTACACCGCTATCTGTATCAACATGGAAATATCTACGCCGCTATCTGTATGAACATGGAAATATCTACACTGCTATCTGTATCAACATGGAAATATCTACGCCGCTATCTGTATAAACACGGAAATATGTACGCCGCTATCGGTATGAACATGGCAATATCTACACGGCTATCTGTATGAACATGGAAATATCTACGCCGCTATCAGTATGAACATGGAAATATCTTCACCGCCATCTGTATGAACATGTATATATCTACACAGCCATCTGGATGAACATGGACATATCTACACCGCTATCTGTATGAACATGGAAATATCTACACCACTATCTGCATGAACATGGAAATATCTACACCGCTATCTGTATGAACATGGAAATATCTACACCGCTATCTGTATAAACACGGAAATATGTACACCGCTATCTGCATGAAAATGGAAATATCTACACCGCTATCTGTATGAACATGGAAATACATACACCGCTATCTGTATGAACATGGAAATATCTACACCGCTATCTGTATAAACACGGAAATATGTATACCGCTATCTGTATAAACATGGAAATATCTACACCGCTATGTGTATAAACATGGAAATATCCACACCGCTATCTGTTTGAACATGGAAATATCTACACCGCCATCTGTATGAACATGGAAATATCTTCACCGCTATCTGTATGAACTTGGATATATCTACACAGCCATCTGTATGAACATGGAAATATCTAAACGGCTGTTTGAACAGGGAAATATATACACCGCTATCTGCATGAAAATGGAAATATCTACACCGCTATCTGTATGAACATGGAAATACATACACCGCTATCTGTATGAACATGGAAATATCTACACCGCTATCTGTATAAACATGGAAATAACTACACCGCTATCTGTATAAACATGGAAATATCTAAACCGCTATGTGTATAAACATGGAAATATCTACACCGCTATCTGTTTGAACATGGAAATATCTACACCGCTATCTGCATGAAAATGGAAATATCTACACAGGTATCTGCATATACATGGAAATATCTACACAGCTATCTCTTTACACATGGAAATAACTACACCGGTATCTCTATAAACATGGAAATATCTACACCGCCATCTGTATGAACATGGAAATATCCGCACCGCCATCTGAATGAACATATAAATATCTACACCGCCAACTGTATGAAGAAGGATATATATACACCGCTATCTGTATAAGCATGGAAATATCTATACCGCTACCTGTATGAACATGGAAATATCTACACCGCTATCTGTATAAACATGGAAATATGTACACCGCTACCTGTATAAACATGGAAGTATCAGCACCGCTATCGGTATATACATGGCAATATCTACTCCACTATCTGTATGAACATGGAAATATCTACACCACTATCTGTATGAACATGGATATATCTACACTGCTATCTGTATGAATATGGAAATATCTTCACCGCCATCTGTATGAACATGGATATATCTACACTGCCATCTGGATGAACATGGAAATATCTACACAGCCATCTGGATGAACATGAAAATATCTATACCGCTGTCTGTGTAAACATGCATACATCTTCACCGCTATCTGTATAAACATTGAAATATCTACACCGCTACCTGTATAAACATGGAAATATCTACACCGCTATCTCTATGAACATGGAAATATCCACACCGCTATCTGTATGAACATGGAAATATCTACACCGCTATCTGTATGAACATGGATATATCTACACAGCCATCTGGATGAACATGGAAATATCTACACCGCTATCTGTATGAACATGGAAATACATACACCGCTATCTGTATGAACATGGAAATAACTACACCGCTATCTGTATGAACATGGAAATATCTACACCGCTATCTGTATGAAGATGGAAATATCTTCACCGCCATCTGTATGAACATGGATGTATCTACACAGCCATCTGGATGAACATGGAAATATCTGCACCACTATCTGTATGAACATGGAAATATCTACACCGCTACCTGCATGAACATGGATATATCTACAGAGCCATCTGGATGAACATGGAAATATCTACACAGCTATCTGTGTAAACATGCATACATCTTCACCACTTTCTGTATAAACATGGAAATATCTACACCGCTATCTTTATGAACATGGAAATATCTACACCGCTAACTGTTTGAACAGGGAAATATATACACCGCTATCTGCATGAAAATGGAAATGTCTACACAGCTATCTGCTTATACATGGAAATATCTACACAGCTATCTCTTTACACATGGAAAAAAATACACCTCTATCTTTATGAACATGGAAATATCTACACCGCCATCTGTACGAACATGGAAATACCTGCACCGCCATCTGTATGAACATATAAATATCTACACCGCCATCTGTATTAAGTTGGAGATATCTACACCACTATCTGCATAAACATGGAAATATCTACACCGCTATGTGTAAAAACATGGAAATATCTACACCGCTACATGTATAAACATGGAAATATCAGCACGGCTATCTGTATGAACATGGAAATATCTACACCGCCATCTGTATGAAGATGGAAATATCTTCACCGCCATCTGTAGGAACATGGATATATCTACACAGCCATCTGTATGAACATGGAAATATCTACACCGCTATCTGTATGAACATGGAAATATCTTCACCGCTATCTGTATGAACATGGAAATATTTTCACCGCCATCTGTATGAACATGGATATATCTACACAGCCATCTGGATAAACATGGAAATATCTACACCGCTATCTATATGAACATGGAAACATCTACACCGCTATCTGTGTAAACATGCATACATCCTCACCGCTATCTGTATAAACATGGAAATATCTACACCGCTATCTGTACGAACATGGAAATATCTACACCGCTACCTGTTTGAACATGGAAGTATCTACTCCGCTATCTGCATGAAAATGGAAATATCTACCCAGCTATCTGAATATACATGGAAATATCTACACAGCTATCTCTTTACACATGGAAATAACTACACCGCTATCTCTATAAACATGGAAATATCTACACCACCATCTGTATGAACATGGAAATATCTGCACCGCCATCTGTATGAACATATAAATATCTACACCGCCATCTGTATGAAGAAGGAGATATCTACACCGATATCTGTATACACATGGAAATATCTACACCGCTATCTGTATAAACATGGAAATATCTACACCGCCATCTGTATCAACATGGAAATATCTACACCGCTATCTGTATAAACACGGAAATATGTACACCGCTATCGGTATGAACATGGCAATATCTACACGGCTATCTTTATGAACATGGAAATATCTACACCGCTATCTGTATGAATATGGAAATATCTTCACCGCCATCTGTATGAACATGGATATATCTACACAGCCATCTGGATGAACATGGAAATATCTACACCGCTATCTTTATGAACATGGAAATATCTACACCGCTATCTGCATGAACATGGAAATATCTACACAGCCATCTGGATGAACATGGAAATATCTACACCGCTATATGTATGAACATGGAAATACATACACCGCTATCTGTATGAACATGGAAATATCTACACCGCTATCTGTATGAACATGGAAATATCTACACCGCTATCTGTATGAACATGGAAATATCTTCACAGCCATCTGTATGAACATGGATATATCTACACAGCCATCTGGATGAACATGGAAATATCTACACCGCTATCTGTGTAAACATGCATACATCTTCACCGCTATCTGTATAAACATGGAAATATCTACACCGCCATCTGTATGAACATGGAAATATCTACACCGCCATCTGTATTAAGAAGGAGATATCTACACCGCTATCTGAATAAACATGGAAATATCTACACCGCTATCTGTATTAACATGGAAATATCTACACCGCTATCTGTATAAACACGGAAATATGTTCACCGCTACCTGTATAAACATGGAAGTATCAGCACCGCTATCGGTATGAACATGGCAATATCTACACGGCTATCTGTATGAACATGGAAATATCTACACCGCTATCTGTATGAACATGGAAATGTCTTCACCGCCATCTGTATGAACATGGATATATCTACACAGCCATCTGGATGAACATGGAAATACATACACCGCTATCTGTATGAACATGGAAACATCTACACCGCTATCTGTATGAACATGGAAATATCTACACCACTATCTGTATGAACATGGAAACATCTACACCGCTATCTGTATGAACATGGAAATAACTTCACCGCCATCTGTATGAACATGGATATATCTACACAGCCATCTGGATGAACGTGGAAATACCTACACCGCTATCTGTGTAAACATGCATACAACTTCACCGCTATCTGTATAAACATGGAAATATCTACACCGCTATCTTTATGAACATGGAAATATCTATACCGCTAACTGTTTGAACAGGGAAATATATACACCGCTATCTGCTTAAAAATGGAAATATCTACACCGCTATCTGTATGAACATGGAAATACTTACACCGCTATCTGTATGAACATGGAAATACCTACACCGCTATCTGTATGAACATGGAAATACCTACACCGCTATCTGTATGAACATGGAAATACCTTCACCGCCATCTGTATGAACATGGATATATCTACACAGCCATCTGGATGAACATGGAAATATCTGCACCGCTATCTGCATGAACATGGATATATCTACACAGCCGTCTGGATGAACATGGAAATATCTACACCGCTATCTGTGTAAACATGCATACATCTTCACCGCTATCTGTATAAATATGGAAATATCTACACCGCTATCTTTATGAACATAGAAATATCTACACTGCTCACTGTTTGAACAGGGAAATATATACACCGCTATCTGCATGAAAATGGAAATATCTACACAGCTATCTGCTTATACATGGAAATATCTACACAGCTATCTCTTTACACATGGAAAAAAATACACCGCTATCTGTATGAACATGGAAATATCTACACCGCCATCTGTATGAACATGGAAATACCTGCACCGCCATCTGCATGAACATATAAATACCTACACCGCCATCTGTATTAAGTTGGAGATATCTACACCACTATCTGCATAAACATGGAAATATCTACACCGCTATCTGTATAAACATGGAAATATCTACACCGCTATGTGTATAAACATGGAAATATCTACACCGCTCTCTGTAAAAACATGGAAATATCTACACCGCTACATGTATAAACATGGAAATATCAGCACCGCTATCTGTATGAACATGGAAATATCTACACCGACATCTGTATGAACATGGAAATATCTACACCGCTACCTGTTTGAACTTGGAAGTATCTACACTGCTATCTGCATGAAAATGGAAATATCTACCCAGCTATCTGTATATACATGGAAATATCTACACAGCTATCTCTTTACACATGGAAATAACTACACCGCTATCTCTATAAACATGGAAATATCTACACCACCATCTGTATGAACATGGAAATATCTGCACAGCCATCTGTATGAACATATAAATATCTACACCGCCATCTGTATGAAGAAGGAGATATCTACACTGCTATCTGTATAAACATGGAAATATCTACACCGCTATCTGTATAAACATGGAAATATCTACACCGCTATCTGTATCAACATGGAAATATCTACGCCGCTATCTGTATGAACATGGAAATATCTACACTGCTATCTGTATCAACATGGAAATATCTACGCCGCTATCTGTATAAACACGGAAATATGTACGCCGCTATCGGTATGAACATGGCAATATCTACACGGCTATCTGTATGAACATGGAAATATCTACGCCGCTATCAGTATGAACATGGAAATATCTTCACCGCCATCAGTATGAACATGTATATATCTACACAGCCATCTGGATGAACATGGACATATCTACACCGCTATCTGTATGAACATGGAAATACCTACACCACTATCTGCATGAACATGGAAATATCTACACAGCAATCTGGATGAACATGGAAATATCTACACCGCTATATGTATGAACATGGAAATACATACACCGCTATCTGTATGAACATGGAAATATCTACACCACTATCTGTATGAACATGGAAATATCTTCACCGACATCTGTATGAACATGGATATATCTACACAGCCATCTGGATGAACATGGAAATATCTACACCGCTATCTGTGTAAACTTGCATACATCTTCACCGCTATCTGTATAAACATGGAAATATCTACACCGCTATCTTTATGAACATGAAAATATCTAAACCGCTAACTGTTTGAACACGGAAATATATACACCGCTATCTGCATGAAAATGGAAATATCTACACCGCTATCTCTATGAACATGGAAATACATACACCGCTATCTGTATGAACATGGAAATATCTACACCGCTATCTGTATAAACACGGAAATATGTACACCGCTATCTGTATAAACATGGAAATATCTACACCGCTATGTGTATAAACATGGAAATATCCACACCGCTATCTGTATATACATGGAAATATCTACACCGCTACCTGTATAAACATGGAAATATCAGCACCGCTATCGGTTTGAACATGGAAATATCTACACCGCCATCTGTATGAACATGGAAATATCTTCACCGCTATCTGTATGAACTTGGATATATCTACACAGCCATCTGTATGAACATGGAAATATCTACACCGCTATCTGTATGAACATGGAAATATCTAAACCGCTAACTGTTTGAACAGGGAAATATATACACCGCTATCTGCATGAAAATGGAAATATCTACACCGCTATCTGTATGAACATGGAAATACATACACCGCTATCTGTATGAACATGGAAATATCTATACCGCTATCTGTATAAACACGGAAATAACTACACCGCTATCTGTATAAACATGGAAATATCTACACCGCTATGTGTATAAACATGGAAATATCTACACCGCTATCTGTTTGAACATGGAAATATCTACACCGCTATCTGCATGAAAATGGAAATATCTACACAGGTATCTGCATATACATGGAAATATCTACACAGCTATCTCTTTACACATGGAAATAACTACACCGGTATCTCTATAAACATGGAAATATCTACACCGCCATCTGTATGAACATGGAAATATCCGCACCGCCATCTGAATGAACATATAAATATCTACACCGCCAACTGTATGAAGAAGGATATATATACACCGCTATCTGTATAAGCATGGAAATATCTATACCGCTACCTGTATGAACATGGAAATATCTACACCGCTATCTGTATAAACATGGAAATATGTACACCGCTACCTGTATAAACATGGAAGTATCAGCAACGCTATCGGTATATACATGGCAACATCTACACAGCTATCTGCATATACATGGAAATATCTACAAAGCTATCTCTTTACACATGGAAATAACTACACTGCTATCTCTATAAACATGAAAATATCTACACCGCCATCTGTATGAACATGGAAATATCTGCACCGACATCTGTATGAACATATAAATATCTACACCGCCATCTGTATTAAGATGGAGATATCTACACCGCTGTCTGTATAAACTTGGAAATATCTACACCGCTATCTGTAAAAACATGGAAATATCTACGCCGCTTTCTGTATAAACAAGGAAATATCTACACTGCTACCTGTATAAACATGGAAATATCAGCACCGCTATCTGTATTATCATGTAAATAGCTACACAGCTATCTGTATGAACATGGAAATATCTACACCGCTATCTTTATGAACATGGAAATATCTACACCGCTAACTGTTTGAACAGGGAAATATATACACCGCTATCTGCTTAAAAATGGAAATATCTGCACCGCTATCTGTATGAACATGGAAATACTTACACCGCTATCTGTATGAACACGGAAATACCTACACCGCTATCTGTATGAACATGGAAATATCTACACCGCTATCTGTATGAACATGGAAATACCTTAGCCGCCATCTGTATGAACATGGATATATCTACACAGCCATCTGGATGAACATGGAAATATCTGCACCGCTATCTGTATGAAGATGGAAATATCTACACCGCTATCTGCATGAACATGGATATATCTACACAGCCATCTGGATGAACATGGAAATATCTACACCGCTATCTGTGTAAACATGCATACATCTTCACCGCTATCTGTATAAACATGGAAATATCTACACCGCTATCTTTATGAACATAGAAATATCTACACCGCTAACTGTTTGAACAGGGAAATATATATACCGCTATCTGCATGAAAATGGAAATATCTACACAGCTATCTGCTTATACATGGAAATATCTACACAGCTATCACTTTACACATGGAAAAAAATACACCGCTATCTGTAGGAACATGGAAATATCTACACCGCCATCTGTATGAACATGGAAATACCTGCACCGCCATCTGTATGAACATATGAATATCTACACCGCCATCTGTATTAAGTTGGAGATATCTACACCACTATCTGCATAAACATGGAAATATCTACACCGCTATGTGTATAAACATGGAAATATCTACACCGCTATCTGTAAAAACATGGAAATATCTACACCGCTACATGTATAAACATGGAAATATCAGCACCGCTATCTGTATGAACATGAAAATATCTACACCGCCATCTGTATGAAAATGGAAATACCTTCACCGCCATCTGTAGGAACATGGATATATCTACACAGCAATCTGTATGAACATGGAAATATCTACACCGCTATCTGTATGAACATGGAAATATCTACACAGCCATCTGGATGAACATGGAAATATCTACACCGCTATCTGTATGAACATGGAAATAGTTACACCGCTATCTGTATGAACATGGAAATATCTACACCACTATCTGTATGAACATGGAAATATCTTCACCGCTATCTGTATTAACAAGGAAATATCTTCACCGCCATCTGTATGAACATGGATATATCTACACCGCTATCTCTATGAACATGGAAACATCTACACCTCTATCTGTGTAAACATGCATACATCATCACTGCTATCTGTATAAACATGGAAATATCTACACCGCTATCTGTACGAACATGGAAATATCTACACCGCTACCTGTTTGAACATGGAAGTATCTACACTGCTATCTGCATGAAAATGGAAATATCCACCCAGCTATCTGCATATACATGGAAATATCTACACAGCTATCTCTTTACACATGGAAATAACTACACCGCTATCTCTATAAACATGGAAATATCTACACCACCATCTGTATGAACATGGAAATATCTGCACCGCCATCTGTATGAACATATAAATATCTACACCGCCATCTGTATTAAGTTGCAGATATCTACACCACTATCTGCATAAACGTGGAAATATCTACACCGCTATGTGTATAACATGGAAATATCTACACCGCTATCTGTAAAAACATGGAAATATCTACACCGCTACATGTATAAACATGGAAATATCAGCACCGCTATCTGTATGAACATGAAAATATCTACACCGCCATCTGTATGAAAATGGAAATACCTTCACCGCCATCTGTAGGAACATGGATATATCTACACAGCAATCTGTATGAACATGGAAATATCTACACCGCTATCTCTATGAACATGGAAATATCCACAACGCTATCTGTATGAACATGGAAATAGCTACACCGCTATCTGTATGAACATGGAAATATCTACACCACTATCTGTATGAACATGGAAATATCTACACCGCTATCTGTATGAACATGGAAATAACTTCACCGCCATCTGTATGAACATGGATATATCTACACAGCCATCTGGATGAACGTGGAAATACCTACACCGCTGTCTGTGTAAACATGCACACAACTTCACCGCTATCTGTATAAACATGGAAATATCTACACCGCTATCTTTATGAACATGGAAATATCTACACCGCTAACTGTTTGAACAGGGAAATATATACACCGCTATCTGCTTAAAAATGGAAATATCTGCACCGCTATCTGTATGAACATGGAAATACTTACACCGCTATCTGTATGAACATGGAAATACCTTCACCGCTATCTGTATGAACATGGAAATATCTACACCGCTATCTGTATGAACATGTAAATACCTTCACCGCCATCTGTATGAACATGGATATATCTACACAGCCATCTGGATGAACATGGAAATATCTGCACCTCTATCTGTATGAACATGGAAATATCTACACCGCTATCTGCATGAACATGGATATATCTACACAGCCATCTGGATGAACATGGAAATATCTACACCGCTATCTGTGTAAACATGCATACATCTTCACCGCTATCTGTATAAACATGGAAATATCTACACCGCTATCTTTATGAACATAGAAATATCTACACCGCTAACTGTTTGAACAGGGAAATATATACACCGCTATCTGCATGAAAATGGAAATATCTACACAGCTATCTGCTTATACATGGAAATATCTACACAGCTATCACTTTACACATGGAAAAAAATACACCGCTATCTGTAGGAACATGGAAATATCTACACCGCCATCTGTATGAACATGGAAATACCTGCACCGCCATCTGTATGAACATATAAATATCTACACCGCCATCTGTATTAAGTTGGAGATATCTACACCACTATCTGCATAAACATGGAAATATCTACACCGCTATGTGTATAAACATGGAAATATCTACACCGCTATCTGTAAAAACATGGAAATATCTACACCGCTACATGTATAAACATGGAAATATCAGCACCGCTATCTGTATGAACATGAAAATATCTACACCGCCATCTGTATGAAAATGGAAATACCTTCACCGCCATCTGTAGGAACATGGATATATCTACACAGCAATCTGTATGAACATGGAAATATCTACACCGCTATCTGTATGAACATGGAAATATCTACACAGCCATCTGGATGAACATGGAAATATCTACACCGCTATCTGTATGAACATGGAAATAGTTACACCGCTATCTGTATGAACATGGAAATATCTACACCACTATCTGTATGAACATGGAAATATCTTCACCGCTATCTGTATTAACATGGAAATATCTTCACCGCCATTTGTATGAACATGGATATATCTACACCGCTATCTCTATGAACATGGAAACATCTACACCGCTATCTGTGTAAACATGCATACATCATCACTGCTATCTGTATAAACATGGAAATATCTACACCGCTATCTGTACGAACATGGAAATATCTACACCGCTACCTGTTTGAACATGGAAGTATCTACACCGCTATCTGCATGAAAATGGAAATATCCACCCAGCTATCTGCATATACATGGAAATATCTACACAGCTATCTCTTTACACATGGAAATAACTACACCGCTATCTCTATAAACATGGAAATATCTACACCACCATCTGTATGAACATGGAAATATCTGCACCGCCATCTGTATGAACATATAAATATCTACACCGCCATCTGTATGAAGAAGGAGATATCTACACCGCTATCTGTATAAACATGGAAATATCTACACAGCTATCTGTATAAACATGGAAATATCTACACCGCTATCTGTATCAACATGGAAATATCTACACCGCTATCTGTATAAACAGGAAAATAGGTACACCGCTATCTGTATGAACATGGCAATATCTACACGGCTATCTGTATGAACATGGAAATATCTACACCGCTATCTGTATGAACATGGAAATATCTTCACCGCCATCTGTATGAACATGGATATATCTACACAGCCATCTGGATGAACATGGAATTATCTACACCGCTATCTGTATGAACATGGAAATATCTACACAACTATCTGCATGAACATGGAAATATCTACACAGCCATCTGGATGAACATGGAAATATCTACACCGCTATATGTATGAACATGGAAATACCTACACCGCTATCTGTATGAACATGGAAACATCTACACCGCTATCTGTATGAACATGGAAATATCTACACCGCTATCTGTATGAACATGGAAATACCTTCACCGCCATCTGTATGAACATGGATATATCTACACAGCCATCTGGATGAACATGGAAATATCTACAACGCTATCTGTGTAAACATGCATAAATCTTCACCGCTATCTGTATAAACATGGAAATATCTACAACGCTATCTTTATGAACATGGAAATATCTAAGCCTCTTACCGTTTGAACACGGAAATATATACACCGCTATCTGCATGAAAATGGAAATATCTACACCGCTATCTTTATGAACATGGAAATAGCTACACCGCTATCTGTATGAACATGGAACTATCTACACCGCTATCTGTATAAACACGGAAATATCTACACCGCTATCTGTATAAACATGGAAATATCTACACTGCTATGTGTATAAACATGGAAATATCCACACCGCTATCTGTATAAACATGGAAATATCTACACCGCTACCTGTATAAACATGGAAATATCAGCACCGCTATCGGTATGAACATGGAAATATCTACACCGCCATCTGTATGAACATGGAAATATCTTCACCGCTATCTGTATGAACTTGGATATATATACACAGCCATCTGTATGAACATGGAAATATCTACACCGCTATCTGTATGAACATGGATATATCTAAACCGCTAACAGTTTGAACAGGGAAATATATACACCGCTATCTGCATGAAAATGGAAATATCTACACCGCTATCAGTATGAACATGGAAATACATACACCGCTATCTGTATGAACATGGAAATATCTACACCGCTATCTGTATAAACACGGAAATATCTACACCGTTATGTGTATAAACATGGAAATATCTACACCGCTATCTGTTTGAACATGGAAATATCTACACCGCTATCTGCATGAAAATGGAAATATCTGCACAGCTATCTGCATATACATGGAAATATCTACACAGCTATCTCTTTACACATGGAAATAACTACACCGGTATCTCTATAAACATGGAAATATCTACACCGCCATCTGTATGAACATGGAAATATCCGCACCGCCATCTGAATGAACATATAAATATCTACACCGCCAAATGTATGAAGAAGGATATATCTACACCGCTATCTGTATAAACATGGAAATATCTATACCGCTACCTGTATGAACATGGAAATATCTACACCGCTATCTGTATAAACATGGAAATATCAGCACCGCTATCTGTATTATCATATAAATAGCTACACAGCCATCTGGATGAACATGGAAATATCTACACCGCTATCTGTATGAACATGGAAATAGCTACACTGCTATCTGTATGAACATGGAAATACCTACACCGCTATCTGTATAAACATGGAAATATCTACACCGCTATCTGTATGAACATGGAAATATCTTCACCGCCATCTGTATGAACATGGATATATCTACACAGCCATCTGGATGAACATGGAACTATCTACACGGCTATCTGTATGAACATGGAAATATCTACACAGCCATCTGGATGAACAAGAAAATTTCTACACCGCTATCTGTGTAAACATGCATACATCTTCACCGCTATCTGTATAAACATGGAAATACCTACACCGCTACCTGTATAAACATGGAAATATCTACACAGCCATCTGGATGAACATGAAAATATCTACACCGCTATCTGTGTAAACATGAATACATCTTCACCTCCATATGTATAAACATGGAAATATCTACACCGTTACCTGTATAAACATGGAAATATCTACACCGCTATCTCTATGAACATGGAAATATCCACACCGCTATCTGTATGAACATGGAAACAGGCACACCGCTATCTGTATGAACATGGAAATATCTACACCACTATCTGTATGAACATGGAAATATCTACACCGCTATCTGTTTGAACAGGGAAGTATATACACCGCTATCTGCTTGAAAATGGAAATATCTACACAGCTATCTGCATATACATGGGAATATCTACACAGCCATCTCTTTACACATGGAAATAACTACACCGCTATCTGTATGAACATGGAAACATCTACACCGCTATCTGTTTGAACAGGGAAATATATACACCGCTATCTGCATGAAAATGGAAATATCTACACAGCTATCTGCATATACATGGAAATATCTATACAGCTATCTCTTTACACATGGAAATAACTACACCGCTATCTGTATGAACATGGAAATATCTACACCGCCATCTGTATGAACATGGAAATATCTGCACCGCCGTCTCTATGAACTTATAAATATCTACACTGCCATCTGTATTAAGAAGGAAATATCTACACCGCTATCTGTATAAACATGGAAATATCTACACTGCTATCTGTATAAACATGGAAATATCTACACCGCTATCTGTATAAACATGGAAATATCTACACCGCTACCTGTATAAACATGGAAATATCAGCACCGCTATCGGTATGAACACGGAAATACCTACACCGCTATCTGTATGAACATGGAAATATCTTCACTGCCATCTGTATGAACATGGATATATCTACACAGCCATCTGGATGAACATGGAAATATCTACACCGCTATCTGTATGAACATGGAAATATCTACACAGCCATCTGGATGAACATGAAAATATCTACACCGCTATATGTGTAAACATGCATACATCTTCACCGCTATCTGTATAAACATGGAAATATCTAAACCGCTACCTGTATAAACATGAAAATATCAGCACCGCTATCTGTATGCACATATAAATATCTACACCGCCATCTGTATTAAGATGGAGATATCTTCACCACTATCTGTATAAACCTGGAAATATCTACGCCGCTATCTGTAAAAACATGGACATATCTACACCGCTATCTGTATACACATGGAAATATCTACAACGCTATCTGTATAAACATGGTAATATCAGCACCGCTATCAGTATGAACATAGAAGTATCTACACCGCCATCTGTATGAACATGGAAATATCTTCACCGCCGTCTGTATGAACATGGAAATATCTGCACCGCCATCTATATGAACATATAAATATCTACACCGCCATCTGTATTAAGATGGAGATATCTACACCGCTATCTGTATAAACAAGGAAATATCTACACCGCTATGTGTATAAACATGGAAATATCTACACCGCTATCTGTATAAACATGGAAATATCTACACTGCTACCTGTATAAACATGGAAATATCAGCACCGCTATCTGCATGAACATAGAAATATCTACACCGCCATCTGTATGAACATGGAAAAATCTTCACCGCCATCTGTATGAACATGGATATATCTACACAGCCATCTGTATGAACATGGAAATATCTTCACCGCCATCTGTATGAACATGGATATGTCTACACAGCAGTCTGGATAAACATGGAAATATCTACACCGCTATCTGTATGAATATGGAAATATCTACACCGCTATCTGTGTAAACATGAATACATCTTCACCGCTATCTGTATAAACATGGAAATATCCACACCGCTATCTGTATGAACATGGAAATATCTAGACCGCTGTCTGTTTGAACATGGAAATATCTACACCGCTATTTGCATGAAAATGGAAATATCTACACAGCTATCTGCATTTACATGGAAATATCAACACAGCTATCTCTTTGCACATGGAAATAACTACACCGCTATCTCTATAAACATAGAAATATCTACACCACCATCTGTATGAACATTGAAATATCTGCACCGCCATCTGTATGAACATATAAATATCTACACCGCCATCTGTATTAAGAAAGAGATATCTACATCGCTATCTGTATAAACATGGAAATATCTACACCGCTATCTGTATGAACATGGAAATATCTACACCGCTACCTATATAAACACGGAAATATGTACACCGCTACCTGTATAAACATGGAAGTATCAGCACCGCTATCGGTATGAACATGGCAATATCTACACGGCTATCTGTATGAACATGGAAATATCTACACCGCTATGTGTATGAACATGGAAATATCTACACCACTATCTGTATAAACATGGAAATAGCTACACAGCCATCTGGATGAACATGGAAATATCTACACCGCTATCTGAATGAACATGGATATATCTACACAGCCATCTGGATGAACATGGAAATATCTACACCACTATCTGTATGAACATGGAAATACATACACCGCTATCTGTTTGAACATGGAAATATCTACACTGCTATCTGTATGAACATGGAAATATCTACACCGCCATCTGTAAGAACATGGAAATATCTTCACCGCCATCTGTATGAACATGGGTATATCTACACAGCCATCTGGATGAACATGGAAATATCTGCACTGCTATCTGTATGAACATGGAAATATCTACACCGCTATCTGTATGAACATGGATATATCTACACAGCCATCTGGATGAACATGGAAATATCTACACCGCTATCTGTGTAAACATGCATACATCTTCACCGCTGTCTGTATAAACATGGAAATATCTACAATGCTATCTTTATGAACATGGAAATATCTACACTGCTAACTGTTTGAACAGGGAAATATCTACACCGCTATATGCATGAAAATTGAAATGTCTACACAGCTATCTGCATATACATGGAAATATCTACACAGTTATCTCTTTACACATGGAAATAACTACACCGCTATCTGTATGAACATGGAAATATCTACACCGCCATCTGTATGAACATGGAAATATCTGCACCGCCATCTGAATGAACGTATAAATATCTACACCGCCATCTGTATTAAGATGGAGATATCTACACCGCTATCTGGATGAACAGGGAAATATCTACACCGCTATCTGTATGAACATGGAAATAGCTACACTGCTATCTGTATGAACATGGAAACACCTACACCGCTATCTGTATAAACATGGAAATATCTACACCGCTATCTGTATGAACATGGAAATATCTTCACCGCCATCTGTATGAACATGGATATATCTACACAGCCATCTGGATGAACATGAAAATATCTACACCGCTATCTGTGTAAACATGCATACATCTTCACCGCTACCTGTATAAACATGGAAATATCTACACCGCTACCTGTATAAACATGGAAATATCTACACCGCTATCTCTATGAACATGGAAATATCCACACCGCTATCTGTATGAACATGGAAATAGCTACACCGCTATCTGTATGAACATGGAAATATCTACACCACTATCTGTATGAACATGGAAATATCTACACCGCTATCTGTTTGAACAGGGAAGTATATACACCGCTATCTGCTTGAAAACGGAAATATCTACTCAGCTATCTGCATATACTTGGGAAAATCTACACAGCTATCTCTTTACACATGGAAATAACTACACCGCTATCTGTATGAACATGGAAATATATACACTGCCATCTGTATGAACATGGAAATATCTGCACCGCCATCTGTATGAACATATAAATATCTACACCGCCATCTGTATTAAGATGGAGATATCTACACAGCTATCTGTATAAACTTGGAAATATCTACACCGCTATCTGTATAAACATGGAAATATCTACACCATTATCTGTATAAACATGGAAATGTCTACACCGCTACCTGTATAAACATGGAAATATCAGCACCGCTATCTGTATGAACATCCAAATATCTTCACCGCTATCTCTATGAACATGGAATTATCTACACCGCTATCTGTATGAACATGGAAATATCTACACCGCTATCTGTATAAACATGGAAATATGTACACCGCTACCTTTATAAACATGGAAGTATCAGCACCGCTGTCGGTATTAACATGGCAATACCTACACGGCTATCTGTATGAACATGGAAATATCTGCACCGCTATCAATATGAACATGGAAATATCTTCACCGCCATCTGTATGAACATGGATATATCTACACAGCCATCTGGATGAACATGAAAATATCTACACCGCTATCTGTATGAACATGGAAATATCTACACCGCTATCTGTATGAACATGGAAATATCTACACCGCTATCTGTATGAACATGGAAATATCTACAACGCTATTTGTATGAACATGGAAATATCTTCTCCGCCATCTGTAAGAACATAGATATATCTACACAGCCATCTGTATGAACATGGAAATATCTACACCGCTATCTGTGTAAACTTGTATACATCTTCACCGTTATCTGCATGAAAATGGAAAGATCTACACAGCTATCTGCATATACTTGGAAATATCTACAAAGCTGTCTCTTTACACATGGAAATAACTAAACTGCTATCTCTATAAACATGGAAATATCTACACCGCCATCTGTATGAACATTAAAATATCTGCACCGACATCTGTATGAACATATAAATATCTACACTGCCATCTGTATTAAGATGGAGATATCTACACCGCTATCTGTATAAACTTGGAAATGTCTACACCGCTATCTGTATAAACATGGAAATATATACGCCGCTTTCTGTATAAACAAGGAAATATCTACACTGCTACCTGTATAAACATGGAAATATCAGCACCGCTATCTGTATTATCATGTAAATAGCTACAAAGCCATCTGGATGAACATGGAAATATCTACACCGCTATCTGTATTAACATGGAAATAGCTACACCGCTATCTGTATGAACATGGAAATATCTACACCACTATCTGTATGAACATGGAAATATCTACACCGCTATCTGTATGAACATGGAAATATCTTCACCGCCATCTGTATGAACATGGATATATCTACACAGCCATCTGGATGAACATGGAAATATCTACACCGCTATCTGTATGAACATGGAAATAGCTACAGTGCTATCCGTATGAACATGGAAATATCTACACCGCTATCTGTATAAACATGGAAATATCTACACCGCTATCTGTATGAAAATGGAAATATCTTCACCGCCATCTGTATGAACATGGAAATATCTACACAGCCATCTGGATGAACATGAAAATATCTACACCGCTATCTGTGTAAACATGCATACATCTTCACCGCTATCTGTATAAACATGGAAATATCTACACCACTACCTGAATAAACATGGAAATACCTACACCGCTATCTCTATGAACATGGAAATATCTATGCCGCTATCTGTACGAACATGGAAATATCTAAACCGCTATCTGCATGAAAATAGAAATATCTACACAGCTATCTGCATATACATGGAAATATCTACACAGCTATCTCTTTACACATGGAAATAACTACACCGCTATCTGTATGAACATGGAAATATCTGCACCGCCATCTGTATGAACACATAAATATCTACACCGCCATCTGTATTAAGATGGAGATACCTACACCGCTATCTGTATAAACATGGAAATATCTACACAGCTATCTGTATAAACATGGAAATATCTACACCGCTATCTGTATGAACATGGAAATATCAGCCCCTCTATCTGTATGAACATGGAAGTATCTACACCGCTATCTGTATGAACATGGAAATATCTACACCGCTATCTGTATGAACACGGAAATATCTACACCGCTATCTGTTTGAACATGGAAATATCTACACCGCTATCTGTATGAACACGGAAATATCTACACCACTATCTGTTTGAACATGGGAATATCTAAACCGCTATCTGCTTGAAAATGGAAATATATACACAGCTATCTGCATATACATGGAAATATCTACACAGCTATCTCTTTACACATGGAAATAACTACACCGCTATCTGTATGAACATGGAAATATCTTCAACGCCATCTGTATGAACATGGATATATCTACACAGCCATCTGGATGAACATGGAGATATCAACAACCGCTATCTGTATGAACATGGAAATATCTACACCGCTATCTGTGTAAACATGCATACATCTTCACCGCTATCTGTAAAAACATGGAAATATCTACACTGCTATCTGTATGAACATGGAAATATCTACACCGCTATCTGTTTGAACATGGAAATATCTACAAGGCTATCTGCATGAAAATGGAAATATCTACACAGCGATCTGCATATACATGGAAATATCTACAAAACTATCTCTTTACACATGGAAATAAGTACAGCGATATCTCTATAAACATGGAAATAGCTACACCGCCATCTGTATGAACATGGAAATATCTGCACCGCCATCTGTATGAACATTTAAATATCTACACCACCACATATATTAAGTTGGATATATCTACACCGCTATCTGTATAAACTTGGAAATATCTACACCACTATCTGTATAAACATGGAAATATCTACACCGCAATCTGTATAAACATGGAAATATCTACACCGTTACCTGTACAAACATGGAAATATCAGCACCGCTATCTGTATGAACATGGAAATATCTACACCGCTAGCTCTATGAACATGGAAATATCTACACCGCTATCTGTATGAACATGGAAATATCTACACCGCTATCTGTTTGAACATGGAAATATCTACACCGCTATCTGCATGAAAATGGAAATATCTACCCTGCTATCTGCATATATATTTAAATACCTACACAGCTATCTCTTTACACATGGAAATAACTACACCGCTATCTGTATGAATATGGAAATATCTACACCGCCATCTGTATGAACATGGAAATATCGGCACCGCCATCTGTATGAACATATAAATATCTACACTGCCATCTGTATTAAGATGGAGATATCTACACTGCTATCTGTATAAACATGGAAATATCTACACCGCCATCTGTACGAACATATAAATATCTAAACCGCCATCTGTATTAAGAAGGAAATATCTAAACCGCTATCTGTATAAACATGGAAATATCTACACAGCTGCCAGTATAAACATGGAAATATCAGCACCGCTATCTGTATGAACATGGAAATATCTACACCGCTATCTGTATGAACATGGAAATAGCTACACCGCTATCTGTATGAACATGGAAATAGCTACCCCGCTATCTGTATGAACATGGATATATCTACAGAGCCATCTGGATGAACATGGAAATATCTACACAGCTATCTGTATGAACATGGAAATATATACACCCCTATCTGTGTAAACATGCATACATCTTCACCGCTATCTGTATAAACATGGATATATCTACACCGCTATCTGTATGAACATGGAAATATCTACACCGCTATCTGTATAAACACGGAAATATCAGCACCGCTCTCTGTATGAACATGGAAATATCTACACTGCTATCTGTATGAACATGGAAATATCTACACTGTTATCTGTATGAACATGGAAATAGCTACACCGTTATGTGTATGAAAATGGAAATAGCTACACCGCTATCTGTATGAACATGGAAATATCTACACCGCTATCTGTATCAACATGGATATATCTACACAGCCATCTGGATGAACATGGAAATATCTACACCGCTATCTGTATGAACAGGGAAATATCTACACCGCTATCTGTATGAACATGGATATATCTACACAGCCATCTGGATGAACATGGAAATATCTACACAGCTATCTGTGTAAACATGCATACATCTTCACAACTATCTGTATAAACATGGAAATATCTGCACCGCTATCGGTATGAACATGGAAATATCTGCACCGCTATCTGTATGAACATGGAAATACCTACACCGTTATCTGTTTGGACATGGAAATAACTACACCGCTATCTGCATGAAAATGGAAATATCTACACTGCTATCTGCATATACATTTAAATATCTACACAGCTATCTCTTTACACATGGAAATAACTACACCACTATCTGTATGAACATGGAAATAACTACACCACCATCTGTATGAACATGGAAATATCTGCACCGCCATCTGTATGAACATATAAATATCTACACCGCCACCTGTATTAAGATGGAGATATCTACACTGCAATCTGTATAAACATGGAAATATCTACACCGCCATATGTACGAACAGATAAATACACCGCCATCTGTATTAAGAAGGAAATATCTAAACCGCTATCTGTATAAACATGGAAATATCTACACCGCTGCCTGTATAAACATGGAAATGTCAGCACCGCTATCTGTATGAACATGGAAATATCTACACCGCTATCTGTAGGAACATGGAAATAGATACACCGCTGCCTGTATAAACATGGAAATATCAGCACCGCTATCTGTATGAACATGGAAATATCTACACCTCTATCTGTATGAACATGGATATATCTACACAGCCATCTGGATGAACATGGAAATATCTACACCACTATCTGTATGAACATGGAAATATCTACACCGCTATGTGTAAACAAGCATACATCTTCACCGCTATCTGTATAAACATGGAAATATCTACACCGCTATCTGTATGAACACGGAAATATCTACACCGCTATCTGTATGTACATGGAAATATCTACACCACTATCTGTTTGAACATGGAAATATCTACACCGCTATCTGCATGAAAATGGAAATAACTACACTGCTATCTGCATATACATGGAAATATCTACACAGCTATATCACTACACATGGAAATAACTACAGCGCTATCTGTATGAACATGGAAATATCCACACTGCCATCTGTATGAACATGGAAATATCTGCACCGCCATCTGTATGAACATATAAATATCTACACCGCCATCTGTATTAAGATGGAGATATCTACACCGATATCTGTATAAACATGGAAATATCTACACCGCTATCTGTATAAACATGGAAACATCTGCACCGCTATCTGTATAAACATGGAAATATCTACACCGCTACATGTATAAACATGGAAATATCAGCACCGCTATCTGTATGAACATGGAAATATCTACACCGCTATCTGTATGAACATGGAAATATCTACACCGCTATCTGAATGAACATGGAAATATCTACACCTCTATCAGTATGAACAAGGAAATATCTACACCGCTATCTGTATGAACATGGATATATCTACACAGCCCTATGGATGAACATGGAAATATCCACACCGCTATCTGTGTAAACATGCATACATCTTCACCGCTATCTGTATAAACATGGAAATATCTAAACCGCTATCTGTATGAACATGGAAATATCTACACCGCTATCTGTTTGAAAATGGAAATACATACACCGCTATCTGCATGAAAATGGAAATATCTACACAGCTATCTGCATATACATGGAAATATCTACACAGCTATCTCTTTCCACATGGAAATAACTACACCGCTATCTGTATGAACATGGAAATATCTACACCGCCATCTGTATGAACATGGAAATATCTGCACCGCCATCTGTATGAACATATAAATATCTACACCGCCATCTGTATTAAGATGGAGATATCTACACCGCTATCAGAATAAACATGGAAAAATCTACACCGCTATCTGTATAAACATGGAAATACCTACAATGCTGCCTGTATAAAGAAGGAAATATCAGCACCGCTATCTGTATTGACATAGAAATATCTACACCGCAACCTGTATGAACATGGAAATATCTACACCGCTATCCGTATGAACATGGAAATATCTACACCACTATCTGTATGAACATGGAAATATCTACACCACTATCTGTATGAACATGGAAATATCTACACCGCTATCTGTATGAACATGGAAATATCTGCACCGCCATCTGTATGAACATATAAATATCTACACCGCCATCTGTATTAAGATGGAGATATCTACACCGCTACCTGAATAAACATGGAAGTATCTACACCGCTATCTGTATAAGCATGGAAATATCTACACCGCTATCTGTATAAACATGGAAATATCTACGCCGCTACCTGTATGAACATGGAAATATCTACACCGCTATCTGTATGAACATGGAAATATCTACACCGCTATCTGTTTGTACATGTAAATATCTACACCGCTATCTGCATGAAAATGGAAATATCTACAAAGCTATCTGCATATACATGGAAATATCTACACAGCGATCTCTTTACACATGGAAATAACTACACCGTTATATCTATGAACATGGAAATATCTACACCGCCATCTGAATGAACATGGAAATATCTGCACCGCCATCTGTATGAACCTATAAATATCTACACCGCCAACTGTATTAAGAAGGAGATATCTACACCGCTATCTGTATAAACATGGAAATACCTACAATGCTGCCTGTATAAACATGGAAATATCAGCACCGCTATCTGTATGGACATGGAAATATCTACATCGCAACCTGTATGAACATGGAAATATGTACACCGCTATCTGTACGAACATGGAAATATCTACACCGCTATCTGTGTGAACATGGAAATAGCTACACCGCTATCTGTATGAACATGGAAATATCTGCACCACTATCTGTGTGAACTTGAAAATAACTACACCGCTATCTGTATGAACATGGATATATCTACACAGCCATCTGGATGAACGTGGAAATATCTACACCGCTATCTGTATGAACATTGAAATATCTACACCGCTATCTGTGTAAACATGCATACATCTTCACCGCTATCTGTATAAACATAGAAATATCTACACCGCTATCTGTATGAACATGGAAATATCTACACCGCTATCTGTTTGAACATGGAAATATCTAAACCGCTATCTGCATGAAAATGGAAATATCTACACAGCTATCTGCATATACATGGAAATATCTACACAGCTACCTCTTTACACATGGAAATAACTACACCGCTATCTGTATGAACATGGAAATATCTGCACCGCCATCTGTATGTACTTATAAATATCTACTCCGCCATCTGTATTAAGATGGAGATATCTACACCGCTATCTTTATAAACATGGAAATATCTACACCGCTATCTGTATAAACATGGAAATATCTACACCGCTATCTGTATAAACATGGAAATATCTACACCGCTACGTGTATAAACATGGAAATATCAGCACCGCAATCTGTATGAACATGGAAATATCTACACCGCTATCTGTATTAACATGGAAATATCTACACCGCTATCGGTATGAACATGGAAATGTATACACTGCTATCTGTATGAACATGGAAATATCTACACCGCTATCTGTTTGAACATGGAAATATCTACACCGCTGTCTGCATGAAAATGGAAATATCTACACAGCTATCTGCATATACATGGAAATATCTACACAGCTATCTCTTTACACATGGAAATAACTACACCGCTATCTCTATAAACATGGAAATATCTACACCGTCATCTGTATGAACATGGAAATATCAGCACCGCTATCTGTATGAACATGGATATATCTACACCGCTGCCTGTATAAACATGGAAATATCAGCACCGCTGTCTGTATGAAATTGGAAATATCTACATCGCTATCTGTATGAACATGGAAATATCTACACCGTTATCTGTATGAACATGGAAATAGCTACACCACTATCTGTCTGAACATGGAAATATCTACACCGCTATCTGTATGAACATGGATATATCTACACAGCCATCTGGATGAACATGGAAATATCTACACCGATATCTCTATGAACATGGAAATAACTACACCGCTATCTGTGTGAACATGGAAATATCTACACCACTGCCTGTATGAACATGGAAATATCTACACCGCTATCTGTATGAACATGGAAATATCTACACCGCTATCTGTATTAAGATGGAGATATCTACACCGCTATCTTAATAAACATGGAAATATCTACACAGCTAACTGTATCAACATGGAAATATCAGCACCGCTATCTGTATAAACATGGAAATATCAGCACCGCTATCTCTATGAACATGGAAATATCTACACCGCTATCTGTATGAAAATCAAATATCTACACCGCTATCTGTATGAACATGGAAATATCTACACCGCTATCTGTATGAACATGGAAATATCTGCACTGCTATCTGTATAAACATGGAAATATCTACACCTCTACCTGTATAAACATGGAAATATCAGCACCGCTATCTGTATGAACATGGAAATATCAGCCCCTCTATCTGTATGAACATGGAAATAACTACACCGCTATCTCTATGAACATGGAAATATCTACACCGCTATCTGTTTGAACATGGAAATATCTAAACCGCTATCTGCATGAAAATGGAAATATCTACACAGCTATCTGCATATACATGGAAATATCTACACAGCTATCTCTTTACACATGGAAATAACTACACCGCTATCTGTACGAACATGGAAATATCTTCACCGCCATCTGTATGAACATGGATATATCTACACAGCCATCTGGATGAACGTGGAAATATCTACACCGCTATCTGTATGAACATGGAAATATCTACACCGCTATCTGTGTAAACATGCATACATCTTCACCGCTGTCTGTATAAACATGGAAATATCTACACTGCTATCTGTAAGAACATGGAAATATCTACACCGCTATCTGTATAAACATTGAAATATCTACACCGCTACCTGTATAATCATGGAAATATAAGCACCGCTATCTGTATGAACATGGAAATATCTACACCGCTATCACTATGAACATGGAAATATTTACACCGCTATCTCTATGAACATGGAAATAGCTACACCGCTATCTGTATGAACATGGAAATATGTACACCGCTACCTGTATGAACATGGAAATAGCTACACCGCTATCTGTATGAACATGGAAATATCTACACAGCTATCTGTATTAAGATGGAGATATCTACACCGCTATCTGAATAAACATGGAAATATCTACACTGCTACCTGTATAAACATGGAAATATCAGCACCGCTATCTGTATAAACATGGAAATATCAGCACCACTATCTGTATGAACATGGAAATATGTACACCGCTATCTGTATGAACATGGAAATATCTACACCGCTATCTGTATGAACATGGAAATATCTACACCGCTATCTGTATGAACATGGAAATATCTACACCGCTATCTGTTTGTACATGTAAATATCTACACCGCTATCTGCATGAAAATGGAAATATCTACAAAGCTATCTGCATATACATGGAAATATCTACTCAGCGATCTCTTTACACATGGAAATAACTTCACCGCTATATCTATGAACATGGAAATATCTACACCGCCATCTGTATGAACATGGAAATATCTGCACCGCCATCTGTATGAACATATAAATATCTGCACCGCCAACTGTATTAAGAAGGAGATATCTACACTGCTATGTGTATAAACATGGAAATACCTACAATGCTGCCTGTATAAACAAGGAAATATCAGCACCGCTATCTGTATTGACATAGAAATATCTACACCGCAACCTGTATGAACATGGAAATATCTACACCGCTATCCGTATGAACATGGAAATATCTACACCACTATCTGTATGAACATGGAAATATCTACACCACTATCTGTATGAACATGGAAATATCTACACCGCTATCTGTATGAACATGGAAATATCTGCACCGCCATCTGTATGAACATATAAATATCTACACCGCCATCTGTATTAAGATGGAGATATCTACACCGCTACCTGAATAAACATGGAAGTATCTACACCGCTATCTGTATAAGCATGGAAATATCTACACCGCTATCTGTATAAACATGGAAATATCTACGCCGCTACCTGTATGAACATGGAAATATCTACACCGCTATCTGTATGAACATGGAAATATCTACACCGCTATCTCTTTGTACATGTAAATATCTACACCGCTATCTGCATGAAAATGGAAATATCTACAAAGCTATCTGCATATACATGGAAATATCTACACAGCGATCTCTTTACACATGGAAATAACTACACCGCTATATCTATGAACATGGAAATATCTACACCGCCATCTGAATGAACATGGAAATATCTGCACCGCCATCTGTATGAACATATAAATATCTACACCGCCAACTGTATTAAGAAGGAGATATCTACACCGCTATCTGTATAAACATGGAAATACCTACAATGCTGCCTGTATAAACATGGAAATATCAGCACCGCTATCTGTATGGACATGGAAATATCTACATCGCAACCTGTATGAACATGGAAATATGTACACCGCTATCTCTACGAACATGGAAATATCTACACCGCTATCTGTGTGAACATGGAAATAGCTACACCGCTATCTGTATGAACATGGAAATATCTGCACCACTATCTGTATGAACTTGGAAATAACTACACCGCTATCTGTATGAACATGGATATATCTACACAGCCATCTGGATGAACAAGGAAATATCTACACCGCTATCTGTATGAACATGGAAATATCTACACCGCTATCTGTGTAAACATGCATACTTCTTCACCGCTATCTTTATAAACATAGAAATATCTACACCGCTATCTGTATGAACATGGAAATATCTACACCGCTATCTGTTTGAACATGGAAATATCTAAACCGCTATCTGCATGAAAATGGAAATATCTACACAGCTATCTGCATATACATGGAAATATCTACACAGCTATCTCTTTACACATGGAAATAACTACACCGCTATCTGTA
The DNA here is from genome assembly GCF_029281585.2 of Gorilla gorilla gorilla. NCBI lineage: Eukaryota > Metazoa > Chordata > Mammalia > Primates > Hominidae > Gorilla > Gorilla gorilla. Next base: position 1,915,972 of record NC_073247.2, read on the forward strand.
TGAACATGGAAATATCTGCACCGCCATCTGTATGTACTTATAAATATCTACTCCGCCATCTGTATTAAGATGGGGATATCTACACCGCTATCTGTATAAACATGGAAATATCTACACCGCTATCTGTATAAACATGGAAATATCTACACCGCTATCTGTATAAACATGGAAATATCTACACCGCTACGTGTATAAACATGGAAATATCAGCACCGCAATCTGTATGAACATGGAAATATCTACACCGCTATCTGTATTAACATGGAAATATCTACACCGCTATCTGTATGAACATGGAAATATATACACTGCTATCTGTATGAACATGGAAATATCTACACCGCTATCTGTTTGAACATGGAAATATCTACACCGCTGTCTGCATGAAAATGGAAATATCTACACAGCTATCTGCATATACATGGAAATATCTACACAGCTATCTCTTTACACATGGAAATAACTACACCGCTATCTCTATAAACATGGAAATATCTACACCGTCATCTGTATGAACATGGAAATATCTTCACCGCCATCTGTATGAACATATAAACATCTACAACGCCATCTGTATTAAGAAGGAGATATCTACACCGCTATCTGTATAAACATGGAAATATCTACACCGCTATCTGTATAAACATGGAAATATCTACACCGCTATCTGTATAAACATGGAAATATCAGCACCGCTATCAGTATGGACATGGAAATATCTACACCGCTATCTGTGTAAACCTGCATATGTTTCACCGCTATCTGTATAAACATGGAAATATCTACACCGCTATCTGTATGAACATGGAAATATCTACACCGCTATCTGTTTGAACATGGAAATATGTACAACGCTATCCGTATGAACATGGAAATATCAACAACGCCATCTGTTTGAACATGGATATATCTACACAGCCATCTGGATGAACATGGAAATATCTACACCGCTATCTGTATGAACATGGAAATAGCTACACCGCTATCTGTATGAACATGGAAATATCTACACCACTATCTGTATGAACATGGAAATATCTACACCGCTATCAGTATGAACATGGAATTATCTTCACCGCCATCTGTATGAACATGGATATATCTACACAGCCATCTGGATGAACATGGAAATATCTACACCGCTATCTGTATGAACATGGAAATAGCTACACAGCTATCTGTATGAACATGGAAATATCTACACCGCTACCTGTATAAACATGGAAATATCAGCACAGCTATCTGTATGAACATGATGAACATGGAAATATCCACACCGCTATCTGTACGAAGATGGAAATATCTACACCGCTATCTGTATGAACATGGAAATAGCTACACCGCTATCTGTATGAACCTGGAAATATCTACACCACTATGTGAATGAACAGGGAAATATCTACACCGCTATCTGTATGAACATGGATATATCTACACAGCCATCTGGATGAACATGGAAATATCTACACCGCTATCTGTATGAACATGGAAATATCTACATCACTATCTGTGTAAACATGCATACATCTTCATCGCTATCTGTATAAACATGGAAATATCTACACCGCTATCTGTTTGAACATGGAAATATCTGAACCGCTATCTGCAAGAAAATGGAAATATCTACACAGCTATCTGCATATACATGGAAATATCTACAAAGCTATCTCTTTACACATGGAAATAACTACACCACTATCTGTATGAACATGGAAATATCTGCACGGCCATCATTATGAACATATAAATATCTACACCGCCATCTGTATTAAGATGGAGATATCTACACCGCTATCTGTATAAACATGGAAATATCTACACCGCTATCTGTATAAACATGGAAATATCTACACCAATATCTGTATAAACATGGAAATATCTACACCACTACCTGTATAAACATGGAAATATCATCACCGCTATCTGTATGAACATGGAAATATTAGCCCCTCTATCTGTATGAACATGGAAATACCTACACCAATATCTGTATGAACATGGAAATATCTACACCGCTAGATGTATAAACATGGAATTATCTTTACTGCCATCTGTATGAACATGGATATGTCTACACAGCCATCTGGATGAACATGGAAATATCTACACTGCTATCTGTATGAACATGGAAATAGCTACACCGCTATCTGTATGAACATGGAAATATCTGCACCGACATCTGTATGAACATATAAATATCTACACCGCCATCTGTATTAAGATGGAGATATCTACACAGCTATCAGTATAAACATGGAAATAACTACACCGCTATCTGTATAAACATGGAAATATCTACACCGCTATCTGTATAAACATGGAAATATCTACACCGCTAACTGTATACACATGGAAATAACAGCATCGCTATCTGTATGAACATGGAGTTATCTACACCGCTATCTGTATGAACATGGAAATATCTACACCGCTATCTGTATGAACATGGAAATATCTACAGCGCTATATGAACATGGAAATATCTACACCGATATCTGTTTGAACATGGAAATATCTACACCGCTGTCTGCATGAAAATGGATATATCTACACAGCGATCTGCATATACATGGAAATATCTACACAGCTATCTCTTTACACATGGAAATATCCTCACCGCTATCTCCATAAACATGGAAATATCTACACCGCTATCTGTATGAACATGGAAATATCTGCACCGCCATCTGTATAAACATATAAATAACTACACCGCCATCTGTATTAAGAAGCAGATATCTACACCGCTATCTGTATAAACCTGGAAATATCTACACCGCTATCTGTATAAACATGGAAATATCTACACCGCTATCTGTATAAACATGGAAATATTTACCCGGCTACCTGTATAAACATGGAAATATCAGCACAGCTATCTGTATGAACATGGAAATATCTACACCGCTATCTGTACGAACATGGAAATATCTACACCGCTATCTGTATGAACATGGAAATAGCTACACCGCTATCTGTATGAACATGGAAATATCTACACCGCTATCTGTATGAACTTGGAAATAACTACACCGCTATCTGTATGAACATGGAAATATCTTCACCAACATCTGTATGAACATGGATATGTCTACACAGCCATCTGGATGAACATGGAAATATCTACACCGCTTTCTGTATGAACATGTAAATATCTACACCGCTATCTGTGTAAACATGCACACATCTTCACCGCTAACTGTATAAACATGGAAATATCTACACTGTTATCTGCATGAACATGGAAATATGTACACTGCTATCTGTTTGAACATGGAAATATCTACACCGCTATCTGCAGGAAAATGGAAATATCTACACTCCTATCTGCATATACATGGAAATATCTACAAAGCTATCTCTTTACACACGGAAATAACTACAGCGCTATCTCTATAAACATGGAAATATCTACACCGCCATCTGTATGAGCATGGAAATATCTGCACCGCCATCTGTATGAACATATAAATATCTACACCGCCATCTGTATTAAGATGGAGATATCTACACCGCTATCTGTATAAACTTGGAAATATCTACACCGCTATCTGTATAAACATGGAAATATCTACACCGCTATCTGCATGAAAATGGAAATATCTACACAGCTATCTGCATACACATGGAAATATCTACAAAGCTATCCCTTTACACATGGAAATAACTACACCACAATATCTATAAACATGGAAATATCTACACCGCCATCTGTATGAACATATAAATATCTACACCGCAATCTGTATTAAGATGGAGATATCTACGCCGCTATCTGTATAAACTTGGAAATATCTACACTGCTATCTGTATAAACATGGAAATATCTACACCGTTATCTGTATAAACATGGAAATATCTACACCGCTACCTGTATAAACATGGAAATATAAGCATCGCTATCTGTATGAACATGGAAATATCTACACCGCTATCTGTACGAACATCGAAATATCTACACCGCTATCTGTATGAACATGGAAATAGCTGCACTGCTATCTGTATGAACATGGAAATATCTACAGCACTATCTGTATGAACATGGAAATATCTACATCGCTATCTGTATGAACGTGGATATATCTACACAGCCATCTGGATGAACATGGAAATATCTACACCGCTATCTGTATGAACATGGAAATATCTACACCGCTATCTGTGTAAACATGCATACATCTTCACGGCTATCTGTATAAACATGTATATATCTACAAAGCTATATTTATGAACATGGAAATATCTACACCGCTATCTGTTTGAACATGGAAATATCAAAAATGCTATCTGCATGAAAATGGCAATATCTACACAGCTATCTGCATATACATGGAAATATCTACACAGCTATCTCTTTACACATGGAAATAACTACACCGCTATCTGTATGAAAATGGATATATTTACAGCGCCATCTGTATGAACATGGAAATATCTGCGCGGCCATCTGTATGAACATATTAATATCTACACCGCCATCTGTATTAAGATGGAGATATCTACACCGCTATCTGTATAAACATGGAAATATCTACACCGCTATCTGTATAAACATGGAAATGTCTACACCGCTATCAGTATAAACCTGGAAATATCTACACCGCTACCTGTATAAACATGGAAATATCAGCACCACTATCTGTATGAACATGGAAATATCAGCCACCCTATCTGTATGAACATGGAAATATCTACACCACTATCTGTATGAACATGGAAATATCTACACCGCTATCTGTATGAACATGGAAATATCTTCACCGCCATCTGTATGAACATGGATATGTCTACGCAGCCATCTGGATGAACATGGAAATATCTACACTGCTATCTCCATGAACATGGAAATAGCTACACCGCCATCTGTATGAACCTGCAAATATCTACACCACCATCAGTATGAACATGGAAATATCTGCACCGCTATCTGTATGAACATATAAATAACTACACCGCCATCTGTATTAAGATGGAGATATCTACACCGCTATCTGTATAAACCTGGAAATATCTACACCGCTATCTGTATAAACATGGAAATATCTACACCGCTATCTGTATAAACATGGAAATATCTGCACCGCTACCTGTATAAACATGGAAATATCTACAAATCTAACCGCATGAACATGGAAATATCTACACCGCTATCTGTGTAAGCATGCATACATCTTCACTGCAATCTGTATAAGCATGGAAATATCTACAACGCTATCTGTATGAACATGGAAATATCTACACCGCTATCTGTTTGAACATGGAAATATCTAAACCGCTATCAGCATGAAAATGGAAATATCTACACAGCTATCTGCATATACACGGAAATATCTACACAGCTATCTCTTCACACATGGAAATAACTACACTGCTATCTGTATGAACATGGAAATATCTACACCGCCATCTGTATGAACATGGAAATATCTGCACCGCCATCTGTATTAAGATGGAGATATCTACACAGCCATCTGAATGAACATGAAAATATCTACACCGCTATCTGTATGAACATGGAAATAGCTACACCGCTATCTGTATGAACATGGAAATATCTACACCACTATCTGTATGAACATTGAAATATCTACACCGCTATCTGTTTGAACATGGAAATATCTACACCGCTATCTGCATGACAATGGAAATATCTACACAGCTATCTGCATTTACATGGAAATATCTACAAAGCTATCTCTTTACACATGGAAATAACTACACCACTATCTCTATAAACATGGAAATATCTACAACGCCATCTGTATGAACATGGAAATATCTGTACCGCCATCTGTATGAACATATAAATCTCTACACCGCCATCTGTATTAAGATGGAGATATCTACACCGCTATCTGTATAAACTTGGAAATATCTACACCGCTATCTGTATAAACATGGAAATATCTACACCGCTATCTGTATAAACATGGAAATATCTACACCGCTTCCTTTATAAACATGGAAATATAAGCACCGCTATCTGTATGAACATGGAAATATCTACACCGCTACCTGTATAAACATGGAAATAAACGCACCGCTATCTGTATGAAGATGGAAATATCAGCCCCTCTATCTGTATAAACATGGAAATATCTACACCACTATCTGTATGAACATGGAAATATCTACACCGCTATCTGTATGAACATGGAATTATCTTCACCACCATCTGTATGAACATGGACATGCCTTCAGAGCCATCTGGATGAACATGGAAATATCTACACCGCTATCTGTATGAACATGGAAATATCTGCACGGCCATCTGTATGAACATATAAATATCTTCACCGCCATCTGTATTAAGATGGAGATATCTACACCGCTATCTGTATAAACATGGAAATATCTACTCCGCTATCTGTATAAACATGGAAATATCTACACCGCTGTCATTATAAACATGGAAATATCTACACCGCTACCTGTATAAACTTGGAAATATCAGCACCGCTATCTGTATGAACATGGAAATATCAGCCCCTCTATCTGTATGAACATGGAAATATCTACACTACTATCTGTATGAACATGGAAATATCTACACTGCTATCTGTATGAGCATGGAAATATCTTCACCGCCATCTGTATGAACATGGATATATCTACACAGCCATCTGGATGAACATGGAAATATCTACACCGCTATCAGTATGAACATGGAAATATCTTCACCGCCATCTGTATGAACATGGATATATCTACACAGCCATGTGGATGAATATGCAAATATCTTCACCGCTATCTGCATGAACATGGAAATAGCTACAGCGCTATCTGTATGAACATGAAAATAGCTACACCGCCATCTGTATGAACATGGAAATATCTGCACCGCCATCTGTATGAACATATAAATATCTACACCGCCATCTGTATTAAGATGGAGTTATCTACACCGCTATCTGTATAAACTTGGAAATATCTACACCGCTATCTGTATAAAAATGGAAATATCTACACCGATATCTGTATAAACATGGAAATATCCACACCGCGACCTGTATAAACATGGGAATATCAGCACCGCGACCTGTATAAACATGGGAATATCAGCACCGCTATCTGTATGAACATGGAAATATCTACACCACTATCTGTATGAACATGGAAATATCTACACCGCTATCTGTGTAAACATGCATACATCTTCAGTGCTATCTGTATAAACATGGAAATATCTACACTGCTATCTGTATGAACATGGAAATATCTACACCGCTATCTGTTTGAACATGGAAATATCTAAACCGCTATCTGCATGAAAATGGAAATATCTACACAGCTTTCTGCATATACATGGAAATATCTACAAAGCTATCTCTTTACACATGGAAATAACTAAACCACTATCTCTATAAACATGAAAATATCTACACCGCCACTTGTATGAACATGGAAATATCTGCACGGCCATCTGTATGAACATATAAATATCTACACCGGCATCTGTATTAAGATGGAGATATCTACACCACTCTCTATATAAACTTGGAAATATCTACACCGCTATCTGTATAAACATGGAAATAACTACACCGCTATCTGTATAAACATGGAAATATCTACACCGCTATCTGTATAAACATGGAAATAACTACACCGCTACCTGGATAAACATGGAAATATAAACACCGCTATCTGTATGAACATGGAAATATCTACACAGCTATCTGTACGAACATGGAAATATCTACACCGCTATCTGTATGAACATGGAAATAGCTGCACTGCTATCTGTATGAACATGGAAATATCTACAGCACTATCTCTATGAACATGGAAATATCTACACCACTATCTGTAAGAACATGGAAATATCTACACCGCTATCTGTTTGAACATGGAAATATCTACAACGCTATCTGCATGAAAATGGAAATATCTACACAGCTATCTGCATATACATGGAAATATCTACAAAGCTAACTCTTTACACATGGAAATTACTACACCACTATCTCTATAAGCATGGAAATATCTACACCGCCATCTGTTTGAACATGGAAATATCTGCACCGCCACCTGTATGAACATATAAATATCTACACCGCCATCTGTATTAAGATGGAGATATCTACACCGCTATCTGTATAAACTTGGAAATATTTACACCGCTATCTGTATAAACATGGAAATATCTGCACCGCTATCTGTATAAACATGGAAATATCTACACCGCTACCTGTATAAACATGGAAATATAAGCACCGCTATCTATATGAACATGGAAATATCTACACCGCTATCTGTACGAACATGGAAATATCTACAAAGGTATCTGTATGAACATGGAAATAGCTGCACCGCTATCTGTATGAACATGGAAATACCTACAGCACTATCTGTATGAACATGGAAATATCTACACCGCTATCTGTATGAACATGGATATATCTACACAGCCATCAGGATGAACATGGAAATATCTACACCGCACTCTGTATGAACATGGAAATATCTACACCGCTATCTGTGTAAACATGCATACATCTTCACCGCTATCTGTATAAACATGGATATATCTACAACGCTATCTGTATGAACATGGAAATATCTACACCGCTATCTGTTTGAACATGGAAATATCTACACCGCTATCTGCATGAAAATAGAAATATCTACACAGCTATCTGCATATACATGGAAATATCTTCACTGCTATCTCTTTACACATGGAAATAACTACACCGCTATCGGTATGAACATGGAAATATCTACACCGCCATCTGTATGAACATGGAAATATCTGCACGGCCATCTGTATGAACATATAAATATCTAAACCGCCATCTGTATTAAGATGGAGATATCTATACCGCTATCTGTATAAACATGGAACTATCTACACCGCTATCTATATAAGCATGGAAATGTCTACACCGCTATCTGTATAAACTTGGAAATATCTACACCGCTACCTGTACAAACATGGAAATAACAGCACCGCTATCTGTATGAACATGGAAATATCAGCCCCTCTATCTGTATGAACATGGAAATATCTACACCACTATCTGTATGAACATGGAAATATCTACACCGCTATCTTTATCAACATGGAAATATCTTCACCGCCATCTGTATGAACATGGACATATCTACACAGCCATCTGGATGAACATGAAAATAACTACACCGCTATCTGTATGAACATGGAAATAGCTACACCGCTATCTGTATGAACATGGAAACATCAGCACCGCAATTTGTATGAACATGGAAATATCTACACCGCTATCTGTATAAACATGGAAATATATACACCGCTATCTGTGTACACATGCATACACCTTCACCGCTATCTGTATAAACATGGATATATCTACAAAGATATCTGTATGAACATGGAAATATCTACACCGCTATCTGTTTGAACATGGAAATATCTAAACCGCTATGTGCATGAAAATGGAAATATGTACACGCCTATCTGCATATACATGGAAATATCTACACAGCTATCTCTTTACACATGTAAATAACTACACCGCTATCTGTATGAACATGGAAATATCTACACCGGCATCTGTATGAACATGGAAATATCTGCACGGCCATCTGTATGAACATATAAATATCTACACCGCCATCTGTATTAAGATGGAGATATCTACACCGCTATCTGTATAAACATGGAAATATCTACACCACTACCTGTATAAACATGGAAATATATGCACCGCTATCTGTATGAACATGGAAATATCAGCCCCTCTATCTGAATGAACATGGAAATATCTACACCACTATCTGTATGAACATGGAAATAACTACACCGCTATCTGTATGAACATGGAATTATCTTCACCACCATCTGTATGAACATGGATATGTCTACACAGCCATCTGGATGAACATGGAAATATCTACACCGCTATCTGTATGAACATGGAAATAGCTACACCACTATCTGTATGAACATGGAAATATCTACACCACTATCTGTATGAACATGAAAATATCTACAACGCTTTCTGCATGAACATGGAAATATCTTCACCGCCATCTGTATGAACATGGATATATCTACACAACCATCTGGATGAACATGGAAATATCTACACCACTATCTGTATAAACATGGAAATATCTACACCGCTATCTGTATAAACATGGAAATATTTACACCGCTACCTGTACAAACATGGAAATATAAGCACCGCTATCTGTATGAACATGGAAATGTCTACACCGCTATCTGTACGAACATGGAAATATCTACACCGCTATCTGTATGAACATGGAAATAGCTACACCGCTATCTGTATGAACATGGAAATATCCACAGCACTATCTGAACATGGAAATATCTACACCGCTATCTGAATGAACATGGATATATCTACACAGCCATCTGGATGAACATGGAAATATCTACACCGCTATCTATATGAACATGGAAATATCTACACCGCTATCTGTGTAAACATGCATACATCTTCACCGCTATCTGTATAAACATGGAAATAACTACACCGCTATCTGTATGAACATGGAAACATCTACACCGCTATCTGTTTGAACATGGAAATATCTACACCGCTATCTGCATGAAAATGGAAATATCTACACAGCTATCTCCATATACATGGAAATATCTACACAGCTATCTCTTTACACATGGAAATAACTACACCACTATCTCTATAAACATGGAAATATCAGCACCGCTATCTGTATGAACATGGAAATATCAGCCGCCCTATCTGTATGAACATGGAAATATCTACACCACTATCTGTATGAACATGGAAATATCTACACCACTATCTGTATGAACAAGGAAATATCTACACCGCTATCTGTACAAACATGGAAATATCTACACCGCTATCTGTACGAACATGGAAATATGTACACCGCTATCTGTATGAAAATGGAAATAGCTGCACCGCTATCTGTATGAACATGGAAATATCTACAGCACTATCTGTATGAACATGGAAATAGCTACGCCACCATCTGTATGAACATGCAAATATGTACACCGCCATCTGTATGATCATGGAAATATCTGCACCGCCATCTGTATGAACTTATAGATAACTACACCGCCATCTGTATTAAGATGGAGATATCTACACCGATATCTGTATAAACCTGGAAATATCTACACCACTATCTGTATAAACATGGAAATATCTACACCGCTATCTGTATGAACATGGAAATATCTACACCGCTATCTGTATGAACATGGAAATAGCTACACCACTATCTGTATAAACATGGAAATATCTACACCGCTATCTGAATGAACATGGAAATATCTATACCGCTATCTTTTTGAACATGGAAATAACTAAACCGCAATCTGCATGAAAATGGAAATATCTACACAGCTATCTGCATATACATGGAAATATCTACACAGCTATCTCTTTACACATGGAAATAACTACAGCGCTATCTGTATGAACATGGAAATATCTACACCACCATCTGTATGAACATGGAAATATCTGCACTGCCATCTGTATGAACATATAAATATCTACACCGCCATCTGTATTAAGAAGGAGATATCTACACCGATATCTGTATAAACATGGAAATATCTACACCGCTACCTGTATAAACATGGAAATATCTACACCGCTTCCTTTATAAACATGGAAATATAAGCACCGCTATCTGTATGAACATGGAAATATCTACACCGCTACCTGTATAAACATGGAAATAAACGCACCGCTATCTGTATGAAGATGGAAATATCAGCCCCTCTATCTGTATAAACATGGAAATATCTACACCACTATCTGTATGAACATGGAAATATCTACACCGCTATCTGTATGAACATGGAATTATCTTCACCACCATCTGTATGAACATGGACATGCCTTCAGAGCCATCTGGATGAACATGGAAATATCTACACCGCTATCTGTATGAACATGGAAATATCTGCACGGCCATCTGTATGAACATATAAATATCTTCACCGCCATCTGTATTAAGATGGAGATATCTACACCGCTATCTGTATAAACATGGAAATATCTACTCCGCTATCTGTATAAACATGGAAATATCTACACCGCTGTCATTATAAACATGGAAATATCTACACCGCTACCTGTATAAACTTGGAAATATCAGCACCGCTATCTGTATGAACATGGAAATATCAGCCCCTCTATCTGTATGAACATGGAAATATCTACACTACTATCTGTATGAACATGGAAATATCTACACTGCTATCTGTATGAGCATGGAAATATCTTCACCGCCATCTGTATGAACATGGATATATCTACACAGCCATCTGGATGAACATGGAAATATCTACACCGCTATCAGTATGAACATGGAAATATCTTCACCGCCATCTGTATGAACATGGATATATCTACACAGCCATGTGGATGAATATGCAAATATCTTCACCGCTATCTGCATGAACATGGAAATAGCTACAGCGCTATCTGTATGAACATGAAAATAGCTACACCGCCATCTGTATGAACATGGAAATATCTGCACCGCCATCTGTATGAACATATAAATATCTACACCGCCATCTGTATTAAGATGGAGTTATCTACACCGCTATCTGTATAAACTTGGAAATATCTACACCGCTATCTGTATAAAAATGGAAATATCTACACCGATATCTGTATAAACATGGAAATATCCACATCGCGACCTGTATAAACATGGGAATATCAGCACCGCGACCTGTATAAACATGGGAATATCAGCACCGCTATCTGTATGAACATGGAAATATCTACACCACTATCTGTATGAACATGGAAATATCTACACCGCTATCTGTGTAAACATGCATACATCTTCAGTGCTATCTGTATAAACATGGAAATATCTACACTGCTATCTGTATGAACATGGAAATATCTACACCGCTATCTGTTTGAACATGGAAATATCTAAACCGCTATCTGCATGAAAATGGAAATATCTACACAGCTTTCTGCATATACATGGAAATATCTACAAAGCTATCTCTTTACACATGGAAATAACTAAACCACTATCTCTATAAACATGAAAATATCTACACCGCCACTTGTATGAACATGGAAATATCTGCACGGCCATCTGTATGAACATATAAATATCTACACCGGCATCTGTATTAAGATGGAGATATCTACACCACTCTCTATATAAACTTGGAAATATCTACACCGCTATCTGTATAAACATGGAAATAACTACACCGCTATCTGTATAAACATGGAAATATCTACACCGCTATCTGTATAAACATGGAAATAACTACACCGCTACCTGGATAAACATGGAAATATAAACACCGCTATCTGTATGAACATGGAAATATCTACACAGCTATCTGTACGAACATGGAAATATCTACACCGCTATCTGTATGAACATGGAAATAGCTGCACTGCTATCTGTATGAACATGGAAATATCTACAGCACTATCTCTATGAACATGGAAATATCTACACCACTATCTGTAAGAACATGGAAATATCTACACCGCTATCTGTTTGAACATGGAAATATCTACAACGCTATCTGCATGAAAATGGAAATATCTACACAGCTATCTGCATATACATGGAAATATCTACAAAGCTAACTCTTTACACATGGAAATTACTACACCACTATCTCTATAAGCATGGAAATATCTACACCGCCATCTGTTTGAACATGGAAATATCTGCACCGCCACCTGTATGAACATATAAATATCTACACCGCCATCTGTATTAAGATGGAGATATCTACACCGCTATCTGTATAAACTTGGAAATATTTACACCGCTATCTGTATAAACATGGAAATATCTGCACCGCTATCTGTATAAACATGGAAATATCTACACCGCTACCTGTATAAACATGGAAATATAAGCACCGCTATCTATATGAACATGGAAATATCTACACCGCTATCTGTACGAACATGGAAATATCTACAAAGGTATCTGTATGAACATGGAAATAGCTGCACCGCTATCTGTATGAACATGGAAATACCTACAGCACTATCTGTATGAACATGGAAATATCTACACCGCTATCTGTATGAACATGGATATATCTACACAGCCATCAGGATGAACATGGAAATATCTACACCGCACTCTGTATGAACATGGAAATATCTACACCGCTATCTGTGTAAACATGCATACATCTTCACCGCTATCTGTATAAACATGGATATATCTACAACGCTATCTGTATGAACATGGAAATATCTACACCGCTATCTGTTTGAACATGGAAATATCTACACCGCTATCTGCATGAAAATAGAAATATCTACACAGCTATCTGCATATACATGGAAATATCTTCACTGCTATCTCTTTACACATGGAAATAACTACACCGCTATCGGTATGAACATGGAAATATCTACACCGCCATCTGTATGAACATGGAAATATCTGCACGGCCATCTGTATGAACATATAAATATCTAAACCGCCATCTGTATTAAGATGGAGATATCTATACCGCTATCTGTATAAACATGGAACTATCTACACCGCTATCTATATAAGCATGGAAATGTCTACACCGCTATCTGTATAAACTTGGAAATATCTACACCGCTACCTGTACAAACATGGAAATAACAGCACCGCTATCTGTATGAACATGGAAATATCAGCCCCTCTATCTGTATGAACATGGAAATATCTACACCACTATCTGTATGAACATGGAAATATCTACACCGCTATCTTTATCAACATGGAAATATCTTCACCGCCATCTGTATGAACATGGACATATCTACACAGCCATCTGGATGAACATGAAAATAACTACACCGCTATCTGTATGAACATGGAAATAGCTACACCGCTATCTGTATGAACATGGAAACATCAGCACCGCAATTTGTATGAACATGGAAATATCTACACCGCTATCTGTATAAACATGGAAATATATACACCGCTATCTGTGTACACATGCATACACCTTCACCGCTATCTGTATAAACATGGATATATCTACAAAGATATCTGTATGAACATGGAAATATCTACACCGCTATCTGTTTGAACATGGAAATATCTAAACCGCTATGTGCATGAAAATGGAAATATGTACACGCCTATCTGCATATACATGGAAATATCTACACAGCTATCTCTTTACACATGTAAATAACTACACCGCTATCTGTATGAACATGGAAATATCTACACCGGCATCTGTATGAACATGGAAATATCTGCACGGCCATCTGTATGAACATATAAATATCTACACCGCCATCTGTATTAAGATGGAGATATCTACACCGCTATCTGTATAAACATGGAAATATCTACACCACTACCTGTATAAACATGGAAATATATGCACCGCTATCTGTATGAACATGGAAATATCAGCCCCTCTATCTGAATGAACATGGAAATATCTACACCACTATCTGTATGAACATGGAAATAACTACACCGCTATCTGTATGAACATGGAATTATCTTCACCACCATCTGTATGAACATGGATATGTCTACACAGCCATCTGGATGAACATGGAAATATCTACACCGCTATCTGTATGAACATGGAAATAGCTACACCACTATCTGTATGAACATGGAAATATCTACACCACTATCTGTATGAACATGAAAATATCTACAACGCTTTCTGCATGAACATGGAAATATCTTCACCGCCATCTGTATGAACATGGATATATCTACACAACCATCTGGATGAACATGGAAATATCTACACCACTATCTGTATAAACATGGAAATATCTACACCGCTATCTGTATAAACATGGAAATATTTACACCGCTACCTGTACAAACATGGAAATATAAGCACCGCTATCTGTATGAACATGGAAATGTCTACACCGCTATCTGTACGAACATGGAAATATCTACACCGCTATCTGTATGAACATGGAAATAGCTACACCGCTATCTGTATGAACATGGAAATATCCACAGCACTATCTGAACATGGAAATATCTACACCGCTATCTGAATGAACATGGATATATCTACACAGCCATCTGGATGAACATGGAAATATCTACACCGCTATCTATATGAACATGGAAATATCTACACCGCTATCTGTGTAAACATGCATACATCTTCACCGCTATCTGTATAAACATGGAAATAACTACACCGCTATCTGTATGAACATGGAAACATCTACACCGCTATCTGTTTGAACATGGAAATATCTACACCGCTATCTGCATGAAAATGGAAATATCTACACAGCTATCTCCATATACATGGAAATATCTACACAGCTATCTCTTTACACATGGAAATAACTACACCACTATCTCTATAAACATGGAAATATCAGCACCGCTATCTGTATGAACATGGAAATATCAGCCGCCCTATCTGTATGAACATGGAAATATCTACACCACTATCTGTATGAACATGGAAATATCTACACCACTATCTGTATGAACAAGGAAATATCTACACCGCTATCTGTACAAACATGGAAATATCTACACCGCTATCTGTACGAACATGGAAATATGTACACCGCTATCTGTATGAAAATGGAAATAGCTGCACCGCTATCTGTATGAACATGGAAATATCTACAGCACTATCTGTATGAACATGGAAATAGCTACGCCACCATCTGTATGAACATGCAAATATGTACACCGCCATCTGTATGATCATGGAAATATCTGCACCGCCATCTGTATGAACTTATAGATAACTACACCGCCATCTGTATTAAGATGGAGATATCTACACCGATATCTGTATAAACCTGGAAATATCTACACCACTATCTGTATAAACATGGAAATATCTACACCGCTATCTGTATGAACATGGAAATATCTACACCGCTATCTGTATGAACATGGAAATAGCTACACCACTATCTGTATAAACATGGAAATATCTACACCGCTATCTGAATGAACATGGAAATATCTATACCGCTATCTTTTTGAACATGGAAATAACTAAACCGCAATCTGCATGAAAATGGAAATATCTACACAGCTATCTGCATATACATGGAAATATCTACACAGCTATCTCTTTACACATGGAAATAACTACAGCGCTATCTGTATGAACATGGAAATATCTACACCACCATCTGTATGAACATGGAAATATCTGCACTGCCATCTGTATGAACATATAAATATCTACACCGCCATCTGTATTAAGATGGAGATATCTACACCGCTATCTGTATAAACATGGAAATATCTACAACGCTATCTGTATAAACATGGAAATATCTACACCGCTACCTGTATAAACATGGAAATATCAGCACCGCTATCTGTATGAACATGGATATGTCTACACAGCCATCTGGATGAACATGGAAATATCTACACCGCTATCTGTATGAACATGGAAATATCTACACCGCTATCTGTATGAACATGGAAATATCTACACCACTATCTGTATGAACATGGAAATATCTACACCGCTATCTGTATGAACATGGAAATAACTTCACCGCCATCTGCATGAACATGGATACATCTACACAGCCATCTGGATGAACATGGAAATATCTACACCGCTATATGTATAAACATGGAAATATCTACACCGCTATCTGTATAAACATGGAAATAACTATACCGCTACCTGTATAAACATGGAAACATAAGCACTGCTATCTGTATGAACATGGAAATATCTACACCGCTATCTGTTTGAACATGGAAATGTCTACAAGGCTATCTGTATGAACATGGAAATAGATACACCGCTATCTGTATGAACATGGAAATATCTACAGCAATATCTGTATGAACATGGAAATATGTACACCGCTATCTGTATGAACATGGATATATCTACACAGCCATCTGGATGAACATGGAAATATCTACACCGCTATCTGTATTAACATGGAAATACCTACACCGCTATCTGTGTAAACATGTATACATATTCACCGCTATCTGTATAAACATGGAAATATCTACACCGCTACCAGTATAAACATGGAAATATCTACAAATCTATCTGCATGAACATGGAAATATCTACACCGCTATCTGTGTAAAAATGCATACATTTTCACTGCAATCTGTATAAGCATGGAAATATCTACAACGCTATCTGTATGAACATGGAAATATCTACACCGCTATCTGTTTGAACATGGAAATATCTAAACCGCTATCAGCATAAAAATGGAAATATCTACACAGCTATCTGCATATACATGGAAATATCTACACAGCTATCTCTTTACACATGGAAATAACTACACCGCTATCTGTATAAACATGGAAATATCTACACCGCCATCTGTATGAACATGGAAATAACTGCACCGCCATCTGTATGAACATATAAATACACCGCCATCTGTATTAAGATGGAGATATCTAGACTGCTATCCGAATAAACATGGAAATATCCACACCGCTATCTGTATAAACATGGAAATATCTACACTGCTGCCTGTATAAACATGGAAATATCTACACCGCTACCTGTATAAACATGGAAATATCAGCACCGCTATCTGTATGAACATGGAAATATCAGCCCCTCTATCTGTATGAACATGGAAATATCAACACCGCTATCTCTATGAACATGGAAATATCTACACCGCTATCTGTTTGAACATGGAAATATCTAAACCACTATCTGCATGAAAATGGAAATATCTTCACAGTTATCTCTTTACACATGGAAATAACTACACCGCTATCTGTATGAACATGGAAATATCTTCACCGCTATCTGTATGAACTTGCATATATCTACACAGCCATCTGGATGAACATGGAAATATCTTCACCGCTATCTGTATGAACATGGAAATATCTACACCGCTATCTGTATGAACATGGATATATCTACACAGCCCTCTGGATGAACTTGGAAATATCCACACCGCTATCTGTGTAAACATGCATACATCTTCACCGCTATCTGTATAAACATGGAAATATCTACACCGCTATCTGTATGAACATGGAAATATCTACACCGCTATCTGTTTGAAGATGTAAATATATACACCGCTATCTGCATGAAAATGGAAATATCTACACAACTATCTGCATATACATGGAAATATATACATAGCTATCTCTTTACACATGGAAATAACTACACCGCTATCTGTATGAACATGGAAATATCTACACCGCCATCTGAATGAACATGGAAATATCTGCACCGCCATCTGTATGAACATGTAAATATCTACACCGCCATCTGTATTAAGATGGAGATATCTACACCGCTATCTGAATAAACATGGAGATATCTACACCACTATCTGTACAAACATGGAAATATCAGCACTGCTATCTGTATGAACATGGAAATACCTAATCCGCTATCTGTATGAACATGGAAATATATACACTGCTATCTGTATGAACATGGAAATATCTACAAATCTATCTGAATGAACATGGAAATATCTACACCGCTATCTGTTTGAACATGTAAATATCTACACCGCTATCTGCATGAAAATGGAAATATCTACAAAGCAATCTGCATATACATGGAAATATCTACACAGCCATCTCTTTACACATGGAAATAACTACACCGCTATATCTACAAACATGGAAATATCTACACCGCCGTCTGTATGCTCATGGAACTATCTGCAACGCCATCTGTATGAACATATAAATATCTACACCGCTATCTGTATTGAGAAGGAGATATCTACACCGCTATCTGTATAAACATGGAAATATCTACACCGCTGCCTGTATAAACATGGAAATATCAGCACCGCTATCTGTATAAACATGGAAATATCTACACCGATACCTGTATGTACATGGAAATATCTACACCGCTATCTGTATGAACATGGAAATATATACACCGCTATCTGTATGAACATGGAAATATCTACACCACTATCTGTACGAACATGGAAATATCTACACAGCTATCTGTATGAACATGGCAATATCTACACCGCTATCTGTATGAACATCGATATATCTACACAGCCATCTGCATGAACATGGAAATATCTACACCGCTATCTCTATGAACATGGAAATATCTACACCACTATCTGTATGAACATGGAAATATCTACACCGCTATCTGTATGAACATGGAAATATCTACACCACTATCTGTATGAACATGGAAATATCTACACCGCTATCTGTATGAACATGGAAATAACTTCACCGCCATCTGCATGAACATGGATACATCTACACAGCCATCTGGATGAACATGGAAATATCTACACCGCCATATGTATAAACATGGAAATATCTACACCGCTATCTGTATAAACATGGAAATAACTATACCGCTACCAGTATAAACATGGAAACATAAGCACTGCTATCTGTATGAACACGGAAATATCTACACCGCTATCTGTTTGAACACGGAAATGTCTACAAGGCTATCTGTATGAACATGGAAATAGATACACCGCTATCTGTATGAACATGGAAATATCTACAGCAATATCTGTATGAACATGGAAATATGTACACCGCTATCTGTATGAACATGGATATATCTACACAGCCATCTGGATGAACATGGAAATATCTACACCGCTATCTGTATGAACATGGAAATACCTACACCGCTATCTGTGTAAACATGCATACATATTCACCGCTATCTGTATAAACATGGAAATATCTACACCGCTACCAGTATAAACATGGAAATATCTACAAATCTATCTGCATGAACATGGAAATATCTACACCGCTATCTCTGTAAAAATGCATACATTTTCACTGCAATCTGTATAAGCATGGAAATATCTACAACGCTATCTGTATGAACATGGAAATATCTACACCGCTATCTGTTTGAAGATGGAAATATCTACACCGCTATCTGCTTGAAAATGGAAATATCTACACTGCTATCTGCATATACATGGAAATATCTACACAGCTATCTCTTTACACATGGAAATAACTACACCGCTATCTGTATGAACATAGAAATATCTACACCGCCATCTGTATGAACATGGAAATATCTGCACCGCCATCTGTATGAACATATAAATATCTACACCGCCATCTGTATTAAGATGGAGATATCTACACCGCTATCTGTATAAAAATGGAAATATCTACACCGCTAACTGTATAAACATGCAAATATCAGCACCGCTATCTGTATGAACATGGAAATATATACACCGCTATCTGTATTAACATGAAAATATCTACACCGCTATCTGTATGAACATGGAAATATCTACACCGCTATCTGTTTGAACATGGAAATATCTACACCGCTGTCTGCATTAAAATGGAAATATTTACACAGCTATCTGCATATACGTGGAAATATCTACACAGCTATCTCTTTACACATGGAAATAACTGCACCGCTATCTCTATAAACATGGAAATATCTACAACGACATCTTTATGAACATGGAAATATCTGCAACACCATCTGTATGAACTTATAAATATCTACACCGCCATCTGTATTAAGAAGGAGATATCTACACCACTATCTGTATAAACATGGAAATATCTACACCGCTATCTGTATAAACATGGAAATATCTACACCGCTATCTGTATAAACATGGAAATATCTACACCGCTACCTGTATAAACATGGAAATATCAGCACCGCTATCGGTATGAACATGGAAATATCTAAACCACTATCTGAATGAACATGGAAATATCTACACCGCTATCTGTATGAACATGGAAATATCTTCACCGTCATCTGTATGAACATGGATATATCTACACAGCCATCTGGATGAACATGGAAATATGTACACAGCCATCTGGATGAACATGGAAATATCTACACCGATATCTGTATGAACATGGAAATAGCTACACCGCTATCTGTATGAACATGGAAATATCTACCCCAATATCTATATGAACATGGAAATATCTACACCGCTATCTGTACGAACATGGAAATATCTTCACAGCCATCTGTATGAACATGGATATATCTACACAGCCATCTGGATGAACATGGAAATATCTACACCGCTATCTGTATGAACATGGAAATATCTACACCGCTCTCTGTTTGAACATGGAAATATCTACACCGCTATCTGCATGAAAATGGAAATATCTACACAGCTATCTGCATATACATGGAAATATCTACAAAGCTATGTCTTTACACATGGAAATAACTACACCACTATCTCTATAAACATGGAAATATCTACTCCGCCATCTGTATGAACATGGAAATATCTGCACCGCCATCTGTATGAACATGGAAATATCTGCACCGCCATCTGTATGAACATATAAATATCTACACCGCCATCTGTATTAAGATGGAGATAACTACACCAATATCTGTATAAACTTGGAAATATCTACACCGCTATCTGTATAAACATGGAAATATCTACACCGCTACCTGTATAAACATGGAAATATAAGCACCGCTATCTGCATGAACATGGAAATATCTACACCGCTATCTGTATGAACATGGAAATAGCTACACCGCTATCTGTATGAACATGGAAATATCTACAGCACTATCTGTATGAACATGGAAATTTCTACACCGCTATCTATATGAAAATGGAAATATCTACACCGCTATCTGTGTAATCATGCATATATCTTCACCGCTATCTGTATAAACATGGAAATAACTACACCGCTATATGTATGAACATGGAAACATCTATACCGCTATCTGTTTGAACATGGAAATATCTAAGCCGCTATCTGCATGAAAATGGAAATATCTACAAAGCTATCTGCATATACATGGATATATCTACACAGCTATCTCTTTACACATGGAAATAACTACACCGCTATCTGTATGAACATGGAAATATCTACACCAGCATCTGTATGAACTTGGAAATATCTGCACGGCCATCTGTATGAACATATAAATATCTACACCGCCATCTGTATTAAGATGGAGATATCTACACCGCTATCTGTATAAACATGGAAATATCTACAACGCTATCTGTATAAACATGGAAATATCTACACCGCTATCTTTATAAACATGGAAATATCTACACCGCTATCTGTATGAACATGGAAATAGCTACACCGCTAACTGTATGAACATGGAAATATCTACACCGCTATCTGTTTGAACATGGAAATATCTACACCGCTATCTGCATATACATGGAAATATCTACAAAGCTATCTCTTTATACATGGAAATAACTACACCACTATCTCTATAAACATGGAAATATCTACACCGCCATCTGTGTGAACATATAAATATCTACACCGCCATCTGTATTAAGATGGAGATACCTACACCGCTATCTGTATAAACTTGGAAATATCTACACCGCTATCTGTATAAACAAGGAAATATCTACACCGCTATCTGTACGAACATGGAAATATCTACACCGCTATCTGTACGAACAGGGTAATAGCTGCACCGCTATCTGTATGAACATGGAAATATCTACACCACTATCTGTAGGAACATGGAAATATCTACACCGCTATCTGTATGAACATGGATATATCTACACAGCCATCTGTATGAACATGGAAATATCTGCACCGCTATCTGTATGAACATGGAAATATCTACACCGCTATCTGTGTAAACATGAATACATCTTCACCGCTATCTGTATAAACATGGAAATATCTACACAGCTATCTGTATGAACATGGAAATATCTACACCGCTATCTGTTTGAACATGGAAATATCTAAACCGCTATCTCCATGAAAATGGAAATATCTACACAGCTATCTGCATATACATGGAAATATCTACACCGCTATCTCTTTACACATGGAAATATCTGCACTGCTCTCAGTATGAAAATGGAAATATCTACACCGCCATCTGTATGAACATATAAATATCTACACCGCCATCTGTATTAAGATGGAAATATTTACACCGCTATCTGTTTGAACATGGAAATATCTACACCGCTATCTGCTTGAAAATGGAAATATCTACACTGCTATCGGCATATACATGGAAATATCTACACAGCTATCTCTTTACACATGGAAATAACTACACCGCTATCTGTATGAACATGGAAATATCTACACCGCCATCTGTATGAACATGGAAATATCTGCACCGCCATCTGTATGAACATATAAATATCTACACCGCCATCTGTATTAAGATGGAGATAACTACACCAATATCTGTATAAACTTGGAAATATCTACACCGCTATCTGTATAAACATGGAAATATCTACACCGCTACCTGTATAAACTTGGAAATATAAGCAACGCTATCTGCATGAACATGGAAATATCTACACCGCTATCTGTACGAACATCGAAATATCTACACCGCATTCTGTATGAACATGGAAATAGCTGCACCGCTATCTGTATGAACATGGAAATATCTACAGCACTATCTGTATGAACATGGAAATATCTACACCGCTATGTGTTTGAACATGGATATATCTACACAGCCATCTGGATGAACATGGAAATATCTACACCTCTTTCTGTATGAACATGGAAATATCTACACCGCTATCTGTGTAAACATGCATACATCTTCACCGCTATCTGTGTAAACATGTATATATCTACAAAGCTATCTTTATGAATTTGGAAATATCTACACCGCTTTCTCTTTGAACATAGAAATATCTAAACCGCTATCTGCGTGAAAATGGAAATATCTACACAGCTATCTGCATATACAAGGAAATATCTACACAGCTATCTCTTTACACATGGAAATAACTACACCGCTATCTGTATGAAAAAGGATATATTTACAGCGCCATCTGTATAAACATGGAAATATCTGCACGGCAATCTGTATGAACATATAAATATCTACACCGCCATCTGTATTAAGATGGAGATATCTACACCGCTATCTGTATAAACATGGAAATATCTACACCGCTATCTGTATAAACATGGAAATGTCTACACCGCTATCTGTATAAACCTGGAAATATCTACACCGATACCTGTATAAACATGGAAATATCAGCACCGCTATCTGTATGAACATGGAGATATCAGCCCCCCTATCTGTATGAACATGGAAATATCTACACCGCTATCTGTATGAACATGGAAATATCTACACCGCTATCTGTATGAACATGGAAATATCTACACCGCTATCTGTAAGAAGATGGAAATATCTTCACCGCCATCTGTATGAACATGGATATCTCTACACAGCCATCTGGATGAACATGGAAATATCTACACTGCTATCTCCATGAACATGGAAATAGCTACACCGCCATCTGTATGAACCTGCAAATATCCACACCACCATCTGTATAAACATGGAAATATCTGCATGGCCATCTGTGTGAACATATAAATATCTACACCGCCATCTGTATTGAGATGGAGATATCTACACCGCTATCTGTATAAACATGGAAATATCTACACCGCTATCTGTATAAACATGGAAATGTCTACACCGCTATCTGTATAAACCTGGAAATATCTACACTGATACCTGTATAAACATGGAAATATCAGCACCGCTATCTGTATGAACATGGAAATATCAGCCCCCCTATCTGTATGAACATGGAAATATCTACACCACTATCTGTATGAACATGGAAATATCTACACCGCTATCTGTATGAACATGGAAATATCTTCACCGCCATCTGTATGAACATGGATATCTCTACACAGCCATCTGGATGAACATGGAAATATCAACACTGCTATCTCCATGAACATGGAAATAGCTACACCGCCATCTGTATGAACCTGCTAAAATCCACACCACCATCTCTATGAACATGGAAATATCTGCACCGCCATCTGTATGAACATATAAATAACTACACCGCAATCTGTATTAAGATGGAGATATCTACACCGCTATCTGTATAAACCTGGAAATATCTACACCGCTATCTGTATAAACATGGAAATATCTACACCGCTATCTGTATAAACTTGGAAATATCTGCAACGCTACCTGTATAAACATGGAAATATCTACACCGCTATCTGTATGAACATGGAAATATCTACACCGCTATCTGTACGAACATGAAAATATCTAAACCGCTATCTGCATGAAAATGGAAATATCTATACGCCTATCTGCATATACATGGAAATATCTACACAGCTATCTCTTTACACATGGAAATAACTACACCGCTATCTGTATGAACATGGAAATATCTACACCGGCATCTGTATGAACATGGAAATATCTGCACGGCCATCTGTATGAAATTATAAATATCTACACCGCCATCTGTATTACGATGGAGATATCTACACCGCTATCTGTATAAACATGGAAATATCTACACCGCTATCTGTATAAACATGGAAATATCTACACAGCTACCTGTATAAACACGGAAATATACGCACCGCTATCTGTATGAACATGGAAATATCAGCCCATCTATCTGAATGAACATGGAAATATCTACACCACTATCTGTATGAACATGGAAATAACTACACCGCTATCTGTATGAACATGGAATTATCTTCACCACCATCTGTATGTACATGGATATGTCTACACAGCCATCTGGATGAACATGGAAATATCTACACCGCTATCGGTATGAACATGGAAATAGCTACACCACTATCTGTATGAACATGGAAATATCTACAACACTATCTGTATGAACATGAAAATATCTACAACGCTATCTGTATGAACATGGAAATATCTTCACCGCCATCAGTATGAACATGGATATATCTACACAACCATCTGGATGAACATGGAAATATCTACACCGCTATCTGTATAAACATGCAAATATCTACACCGCTATCTGTATAAACATGGAAATATTTACACCGCTATCTGTATAAACATGGAAATATTTACACTGCTACCTGTATAAACATGGAAATATAAGCACCGCTATCTGTATGAACATGGAAATGTCTACACCGCTATCTATACGAACATGGAAATATCTACACCGCTATCTGTATGAACATGGAAATAGCTACACCGCTATCTGTATGAACATGGAAATATCTACAGCACTATCTTTATGAACATGGAAATATCTACACAGCTATCTATATGAACATGGAAATATCTACACCGCTATCTGTGTAAACATGCATACATCTTCACCGCTATCTGTATAAACATGGAAATAACTACACCGCTATCTGTATGAACATGGAAACATCTACACCGCTATCTGTTTGAACATGGAAATATCTAAACCGCTATCTGCATGAAAATGGAAATATCTACACAGCTATCTGCATATACATGGATATATCTACACAGCTATCTTTTTACACATGGAAATAACTACACCGCTATCTGTATGAACATGGAAATATCAACACCGGCATCTGTATTAACATGGAAATATCTGCACGGCCATCTGTATGAACATATAAATATCTACACCGCCATCTGTATTAAGATGGAGATATCTACACCGCTATCTGTATAAACATGGAAATATCTACAACGCTATCTGTATAAACATGGAAATATCTACACCGCTATCTGTATGAACATGGAAATATCTACACCACTATCTGTATGAACATGGAAATATCTACACCGCTATCTGTTTGAACATGGAAACATCTACACCGCTATCTGCATGAAAATGGAAATATCTACACAGCTATCTGCATATACATGGAAATATCTACAAAGCTATCTCTTTATACATGGAAATAACTACACCACTATCTCTATAAACATGGAAATATCTACACCGCCATCTGTATGAACACATAAATATCTACACCACCATCTGTATTAAGATGGAGATATCTACACCGCTATCTGTATAAACTTGGAAATATCTAAACCGCTATCTGTATAAACATGGAAATATCTACACCGCTATCTGTACGAACATGGAAATATCTACACCGCTATCTGTACGAACAGGGAAATAGCTGCACCGCTATCTGTATGAACATGGAAATATCTACACCACTATCTGTATGAACATGGAAATATCTACACCGCTATATGTATGAACATGGATAAATCTACACAGCCATCTGTATGAACATGGAAAATCTACACCGCTATCTGTATGAACATGGAAATATCTACACCGCTATCTGTGTAAACATGAATACATCTTCACCGCTATCTGTATAAACATGGAAATATCTACACCGCTATCTGTATGAACATGGAAATATCTACACCGCTATCTGTTTGAACATGGAAATATCTAAACCGCTATCTGCATGAAAATGGAAATATCTACACAGCTATCTGCATATACATGGAAATATCTACACCGCTATCTCTTTACACATGGAAATATCTGCACTGCTATCAGTATGAACATGGAAATATCTACTCCGCCATCTGTATGAACATATAAATATCTACACCGCCATCTGTATTAACATGGACATATCTACACCGCTATCTGTATAAACATGGAAATATCTACACCACTATCTGTATGAACATGGAGATATCTACACCGCTACTTGTATAAACATGGAAGTATCAGCACCGCTATCTGTATGAACATGGAAATATCTGCACCGCTATCTGTATGAACATGGAAATATCTACACCGCTATCTGTATGAACATGGAATTACCTTCACCGCCATCAGTATGAACATGGATATGTCTACACAGCCATCTGTACGAACATGGAAATAACTACACCGCTCTCTGTATGAACACGGAAATAGCTACACCGCTATCTGTATGAACATGGAAATATCTACACCACTATCTGTATGAACATGGAAATATCTACACCGCTATCTGTATGAACATGGAAGTATCTTCACCGCCATCTGTATGAACATGGATATATCCACACAGCCATCTGGATGAACATGGAAATATCTGAACCGCTATCTGCATGAACATGGAAGTAGCTACACCGCTATCTGTATAAAAATGGAAATATCTACACTGCTATCTCAATAAACATGGAAATATCTACACCGCCATCTGTATGAACATGGATATATCTACACAGCCATCTGGATGAACATGGAAATATCTACACCGCTATCTGCATGAACATGGAAATAGCTACACTGCTTTCTGTATGAACATGGAAATATCTACACCAATATCTGTATGAACATGGAAATATCTACACCGCTATCTGTACAAACAGGGAAATATCTTCACCGCCATCTGTATGATCATGGATATATCTACACAGCCATCTGGATGAACATGGAAATATCTACACCGCTATCTGTATGAATATGGAAATATCTACACCGCTATTTGTGTAAACATGCAAACATCTTCACCGCTATCTGTATAAACATGGAAATATCTACACCACTATCTGTATGAACATGGAAATATCTACACCGCTATCTGTTGGAACATGGAAATATCTACACCGCTATCTGCATGAAAATGGAAATATCTACACAGCTATCTGCATATACATGGAAATATCTACAAAGCTAACTCTTTACAAATGGAAATTACTACACCACTATCTCTATAAACATGGAAATATCTACACCGCCATCTGTTTGAACATGGAAATATCTGCACCGCCATCTGTATGAACATATAAATATCTACACCGCCATCTGTATTAAGATGGAGATATCTACACCGCTATCTGTATAAACTTGGAAATATTTACACCGCTATCTGTATAAACATGGAAATATCTGCACCGCTATCTGTATAAACATGGAAATATCTACACCGCTACCTGTATAAACATGGAAATATAAGCTCCGCTATCTATATGAACATGGAAATATCTACACCGCTATCTGTACGAACATGGAAATATCTACACAGGTATCTGTATGAACATGGAAATAGCTGCACCGCTATCTGTATGAACATGGAAATATCTACAGCACTATCTGTATGAACATGGAAATATCTACACCGCTATCTGTATGAACATGGATATATCAACACAGCCATCAGGATGAACATGGAAATATCTACACCGCAATCTGTATGAACATGGAAATACCTACACCGCTATCTGTGTAAACATGCATACATCTTCACCGCTATCTGTATAAACATGGATATATCTACAAAGCTATCTGTATGAACATGGAAATATCTACACCGCTATCTGTTTGAACATGGAAATATCTACACCGCTATTTGCATGAAAATAGAAATATCTACACAGCTATCTGCATATACATGGAAATATCTACACTGCTATCTCTTTACACATGGAAATAACTACACCCCTATCGGTATGAACATGGAAATATCTACACCGCCATCTGTATGAACATGGAAATATCTGCACGGCCATCTGTATGAACATATAAATATCTAAACCGCCATCTGTATTAAGATGGAGATATCTACACCGCTATCTGTATAAACATGGAAATATCTACACCGCTATCTGTATAAGCATGGAAATGTCTACACCGCTATCTGTATAAACTTGGAAATACCTACACCGCTACCTGTATAAACATGGAAATATCAGCACCGCTATCTGTATGAACATGGAAATATCAGCCCCTCTATCTGTATGAACATGGAAATATCTACACCACTATCTGTATGAACATGGAAATATCTACACCACCATCTGTATGAACATGGACATATCTACACAGCCATCTGGAAGAACATGAAAATATCTACACCGCTATCTGTATGAACATGGAAATAGCTACACCGCTATCTGTATGAACATGGAATTATCTACACCACTATCTGAATGAACATGGAAATACCTACGCCGCTATCTGTTTGAACATGGAAATATCTACACCGCTATCTGCATGAAAATGGAAATATCTACACAGCTATCTCCATATACATGGAAATATCTACACAGCTATCTCTTTACACATGGAAATAACTACACCACTATCTCTATAAACATGGAAATATCTACACCGCCATCTGTATGAACATGGAAATATCTGCACCGCCATCTCTATGAACATATAAAAATCTACACAGCCATCTGTATTAAGATGGAGATATCTACACTGCTATCTGTATAAACTTGGAAATATCTACACCGCTATCGGTATAAACATGGAAATATCTACACCGCTATCTGTACGAACATGGAAATATCTACACCGTTATCTGTATGAACATGGATATATCTACACAGCCATCTGGATGAACATGGAAATATCTACACCGCTATCTGTATGAACATGGAAATAGCTACACCACTATCTGTATGAACATAGAAATATCTACACCACTATCTGTATGAACATGAAAATATCTACAACGCTATCTGTATGAACATGGAAATATCTTCACCGCCATCTGTATGAACATGGATATATCTACACAACCATCTGGATGAACATGGAAATATCTACACCACTATCTGTATAAACATGGAAATATCTACACCGCTATCTGTATAAACATGGAAATATTTACACCGCTACCTGTATAAACATGGAAATATAAGCACCGCTATCTGTATGAACATGGAAATGTCTACACCGCTATCTGTACGAACATGGAAATATCTACACCGCTATCTGTATGAACATGGAAATAGCTACACGGCTATCTGTATGAACATGGAAATATCTACAGCACTATCTGAACATGGAAATATCTACACCGCTATCTGAATGAACATGGATATATCTACCCAGCCATCTGGATGAACATGGAAATATCTACACCGCTATCTATATGAACATGGAAATATCTACACCGCTATCTGTGTAAACATGCATACATATTCACCGCTATCTGTATAAACATGGAAATAACTACACCGCTATCTGTATGAACATGGAAACATCTACACCGCTATCTGTTTGAACATGGAAATATCTACACCGCTATCTGCATGAAAATGGAAATATCTACACAGCTATCTCCATATACATGGAAATATCTACACAGCTATCTCTTTACACATGGAAATAACTACACCACTATCTCTATAAACATGGAAATATAAGCACCGCTATCTGTATGAACATGGAAATATCAGCCGCCCTATCTGTAAGAACATGGAAATATCTACACCACTATCTGTATGAACATGGAAATATCTACACCACTATCTGTATGAACATGGAAATATCTTCACCGCCATCTGTATGATCATGGATATCTCTACACAGCCATCTAGATAAACATGGAAATATCTACACCGCTATCTCCATGAACATGGAAATAGCTACGCCACCATCTGTAAGAACATGCAAATATCTAAACCGCCATCTGTATGAACATGGAAATATCTGCACCGCCATCTGTATGAACATATAAATAACTACACTGCCATCTGTATTAAGATGGAGATATCTACACCGCTATCGGTATAAACCTGGAAATATCTACACCACTATCTGTATAAACATGGAAATATCTACACCGCTATCTCTATAAACATGGTAATATCTGCACCGCTACCTGTATAAACATGGAAATATCAGCACAGCTATCTGTATGAACATGGAAATATCTACACCGCTATCTGTACGAACATGGAAATATCTACACCGCTATCTCTATGAACATGGATATATCTACACAGCAATCTGGATGAACATGGAAATATCTACACCGCTATCTGTATGAACATGGAAATATCTACACCGCTATCTGTGTAAACATGCATACATCTTCACCGCTATCTGTATAAACATGGAAATAACTACACCGCTATCTGAATGAACATGGAAATATCTACACCGCTATCTGTTTGAACATGGAAATATCTACACCGCTACCAGTATAAACTAGGAAATATAAGCAACGCTATCTGCATGAACATGGAAATATCTACACCGCTATCTGTGTAAACATGCATACATCTTCACCGCTATCTGTATAAACATGGAAATAACTACACCGCTATCTGAATGAACATGGAAATATCTACACCGCTATCTGTTTGAACATGGAAATATCTACACCGCTACCAGTATAAACTTGGAAATATAAGCAACGCTATCTGCATGAACATGGAAATATCTACACCGCTATCTGTACGAACATCGAAATATCTACACCGCTATCTGTATGAACATGGAAATATCTACACCTCTATCTCTATGAACATGGATATATCTACACAGCCATCTGGATGAACATGGAAATATCTACACCGCTATCTGTTTGAACATGGAAATATCTACACCGCTATCTGTGTAAACATGCATACACCTTCACTGCTATCTGTATAAACATGGAAATATCTACACCGCTATCTGAATGAACATGGAAATATCTACACCGCTATCTGTTTGAACATGGAAATATCTGAACCGCTATCTGCGTGAAAATGGAAATATCTACACAGCTATCTGCATATACATGGAAATATCTACACAGCTATCTCTTTACACATGGAAATAACTACAGCGCTATCTGTATGAACATGGAAATATCTACACCACCATCTGTATGAACATGGAAATATCTGCACGGCCATCTGTATGAACATATAAATATCTACACCTCCATCTGTATTAAGATGGAGATATCTACACCGCTATCTGTATAAACATGGAAATATCTACACCGCTATCTGTATAAACATGGAAATATCTACACCGCTACCTGTATAAACATGGAAATATCAGCACCGCTATCTGTATGAACATGGATGTGTCTACACAGCCATCTGGATGAACATGGAAATATCTACACCGCTATCTGTATGAACATGGAAATATCTACACCGCTACCTGTATGAATATGGAAATATCTACACCTCTATCTGTATGAACATGGAAATATCTACACCGATATCTGTATGAACATGGAAATAACTTCACCGCCATCTGTTTGAACATGGATATATCTACACAGCCATCTGGATGAACATGGAAATATCTACACCGCTATCTGTATAAACATGGAAATATCTACACCGCTATCTGTATAAACATGGAAATATCTATACTGCTACCTGTATAAACATGGAAACATAAGCACCGCTATCTGTATGAACATGGAAATATCTACACCGCTATCTGTTTGAACAATGAAATATCTGCATCGCTATCTGTATGAACATGGAAATATCTACACCGCTATCTGTATGAACATGGATATATCTACACAGCCATCTGGATGAACATGGAAATATCTACACCGCTATCTGTATGAACATGGAAATATCTACACCGCTATCTGTGTAAACATGCATGCATCTTCACCGCTATCTGTATAAACATGGAATTATCTACACCGCTACCTGTATAAACATGGAAATATCTACAAATCTATCTGCATGAACATGGAAATATCTACACCGCTATCTGTGTAAACATGCATACCTTTTCACTGCAATCTGTATAAGCATGGAAATATCTACACCGCTATCTGTTTGAACATGGAAATATCTAAACCGCTATCAGCATGAAAATGGAAATATCTACACAGCTATCTGCATATACATGGAAGTATCTACACAGCTATCTCTTTACACATGGAAATAACTACACCGCTATCTGTATGAGCATGGAAATATCTACACCGCCATCTGTATGAACATGGAAATAACTGCACCGCCATCTGTATGAACATATAAATACACCGCCATCTATATTAAGATGGAGATATCTAGACTGCTATCCGTATAAACATGGAAATATCCACACCGCTATCTGTATAAACATGGAAATATCTACACTGCTACCTGTATAAACATGGAAATATCTACACCGCTACCTGTATAAACATGGAAATATCAGAACCGCTATCTGTATGAACATGGAAATATCACCCCTCTATCTGTATGAACATATAAATATCTACACCGCTATCTCTATGAACATGGAAATATCTACACCGCTATCTGTTTGAACATGGAAATATCTAAACCGCTATCTGCATGAAAATGGAAATATCTTCACAGTTATCTCTTTACACATGGAAATAACTACACCGCTATCTGTATGAACATGGAAATATCTTCACCGCCATCTGTATGAACATGCATATATCTACACAGCCATCTGGACGAACATGGAAATATCTACACCGCTATCTGTATGAACATGGAAATATCTACACCGCTATCTGTATGAACATGGATATATCTACACAGCCCTATGGATGAACTTGGAAATATCCACACCGCTATCTGTGTAAACATGCATACATCTTCATCGCTATCTGTATAAACATGGAAATATCTACACCGCTATCCGTATGAACATGGAAATATCTACACCGCTATCTGTGTGAAGATGGAAACATATACACCGCTATCTGCATGAAAATGGAAATATCTACACAGCTATCTGCATATACATGGAAATATCTACACAGCTATCTCTTTACACATGGAAATAACTACACCGCTATCTGTATGAACATGGAAATATCTACACCGCCATCTGTATGAACATGGAAATAACTGCACCGCCATCTGTATGAACATGTAAATATCTACACCGCCATCTGTATTAAGATGGAGATATCTACACCGCTATCTGAATAAACATGGTAATATCTACAACACTATCTGTATAAACATGGAAATATCTACACCGCTATCTGTATAAACATGGAAATATCTACACCGCTACCTGTATAAACATGGAAATATCAGCACTGCTATCTGTATGAACATGGAAATACCTACTCCGCTATCAGTATGAACATGGAAATATCTGCACCGCCATCTGTATGAACATATAAATATCTACACCGCCATCTGTATTAAGAAGGAGATATCTACACCGCTATCTGTATAAACATGGAAATATCTACACCGCTGCCTGTATAAACATGGAAATATCAGCACCGCTATCTGTACGAACATGAAAATATCTACACCGATACCTGTAAGTACGTGGAAATATCTACACCGCCATCTGTATTAAGAAGGAGATATCTACACCGCTATCTGTATAAACATGGAAATATCTACACCGCTATCTGTATGAACATGGATATATCTACACAGCCATCTGGATGAACATGGAAATATCTACACCGCTATCTCTATGAACATGGAAATATCTACACCGCTATCTGTATGAACATGGATATATCTACACCACCATGTGTATGATCATGGAAATATCTGCACCGCCATCTGTATGAACATATAAATATCTACACCGCCATCTGTATTAAGAAGGAGATATCTACACCGCTATCTGTATAAACATGGAAATATATACACCGCTACCTGTATAAACATGGAAATATAAGCACCGCTATCTGTACGAACATGGAAATATCTACACCGCTATCTGTATGAACATGGAAATAGCTACACCGCTATCTGTATGAACATGGAAATATCTACAGCACTATCTGTGTGAACATGGAAATATCTACACTGCTATCTATATGAACATGGAAATATCTACACCGCTATCTGTGTAAACATGCATACATCTTCACCGCTATCTGTATAAACATGGAAATAACTACACCGCTATCTGTATGAACATGGAAACATCTACACCGCTATCTGTTTGAACATGGAAATATCTAAACCGCTATCTGCATGAAAATGGAAATATGTAAACAGCTGTCTGCATATACATGGATATATCTACACAGCTATCTCTTTACACATGGAAATAACTACACCGCTATCTGAATGAACATGGAAATATCAACACCGGCATCTGTATGAACATGGAAATATCTGCACGGCCATCTGTATGAACATATAAATATCTACACCGCCATCTGTATTAAGATGGAGATATCTACACCGCTACCTGTATAAACATGGAAATATCTACACCGCTACCTGTATAAACATGGAAATATCAGCACCGCTATCTGTATGAACATGGAAATATCAGCCCCTCTATCTGTATGAACATATAAATATCTACACCGCTATCTCTATGAACATGGAAATATCCACACCGCTATCTGTTTGAACATGGAAATATCTAAACCGCTATCTGCATGAAAATGGAAATATATTCACAGTTATCTCTTTACACATGGAAATAACTACACCGCTATCTGTATGAACATGGAAATATCTTCACCGCCATCTGTATGAACATGCATATATCTACACAGCCATCTGGACGAACATGGAAATATCTACACCGCTATCTGTATGAACATGGAAATATCTACACCGCTATCTGTATGAACATGGATATATCTACACAGCCCTATGGATGAACTTGGAAATATCCACACCGCTATCTGTGTAAACATGCATACATCTTCATCGCTATCTGTATAAACATGGAAATATCTACACCGCTATCCGTATGAACATGGAAATATCTACACCGCTATCTGTGTGAAGATGGAAACATATACACCGCTATCTGCATGAAAATGGAAATATCTACACAGCTATCTGCATATACATGGAAATATCTACACAGCTATCTCTTTACACATGGAAATAACTACACCGCTATCTGTATGAACATGGAAATATCTACACCGCCATCTGTATGAACATGGAAATAACTGCACCGCCATCTGTATGAACATGTAAATATCTACACCGCCATCTGTATTAAGATGGAGATATCTACACCGCTATCTGAATAAACATGGTAATATCTACAACACTATCTGTATAAACATGGAAATATCTACACCGCTATCTGAATAAACATGGAAATATCTACACCGCTACCTGTATAAACATGGAAATATCAGCACTGCTATCTGTATGAACATGGAAATACCTACTCCGCTATCTGTATGAACATGGAAATATCTGCACCGCCATCTGTATGAACATATAAATATCTACACCGCCATCTGTATTAAGAAGGAGATATCTACACCGCTATCTGTATAAACATGGAAATATCTACACCGCTGCCTGTATAAACATGGAAATATCAGCACCGCTATCTGTACGAACATGAAAATATCTACACCGATACCTGTAAGTACGTGGAAATATCTACACCGCCATCTGTATTAAGAAGGAGATATCTACACCGCTATCTGTATAAACATGGAAATATCTACACCGCTATCTGTATGAACATGGATATATCTACACAGCCATCTGGATGAACATGGAAATATCTACACCGCTATCTCTATGAACATGGAAATATCTACACCGCTATCTGTATGAACATGGATATATCTACACCACCATGTGTATGAACAGGGAAATATCTGCACCGACATCTGTATGAACATATAAATATCTACACCGCCATCTGTATTAAGAAGGAGATATCTACACCGCTATCTGTATAAACATGGAAATATAT
Source organism: Gorilla gorilla gorilla (assembly GCF_029281585.2). NCBI lineage: Eukaryota > Metazoa > Chordata > Mammalia > Primates > Hominidae > Gorilla > Gorilla gorilla. The sequence continues at coordinate 1,954,083 of NC_073247.2, forward strand.
ACACCGCTACCTGTATAAACATGGAAATATAAGCACCGCTATCTGTACGAACATGGAAATATCTACACCGCTATCTGTATGAACATGGAAATAGCTACACCGCTATCTGTATGAACATGGAAATATCTACAGCACTATCTGTGTGAACATGGAAATATCTACACCGCTATCTATATGAACATGGAAATATCTACACCGCTATCTGTGTAAACATGCATACATCTTCACCGCTATCTGTATAAACATGGAAATAACTACACCGCTATCTGTATGAACATGGAAACATCTACACCGCTATCTGTTTGAACATGGAAATATCTAAACCGCTATCTGCATGAAAATGGAAATATGTAAACAGCTGTCTGCATATACATGGATATATCTACACAGCTATCTCTTTACACATGGAAATAACTACACCGCTATCTGAATGAACATGGAAATATCAACACCGGCATCTGTATGAACATGGAAATATCTGCACGGCCATCTGTATGAACATATAAATATCTACACCGCCATCTGTATTAAGATGGAGATATCTACACCGCTATCTGTATAAACATGGAAATATCTACAACGCTATCTGTATAAACATGGAAATATCTACACCGCTATCTTTATAAACATGGAAATATCTACACCGCTATCTGTATGAACATGGAAATAGCTACACCGTTATCTGTATGAACATGGAAATATCTACACCGCTATCTGTATGAACATGGAAATATCTACACCGCTATCTGTTTGAACATGGAAATATCTACACCGCTATCTGCATGAAAATGGAAATATCTACACACCTATCTGCATATACATGGAAATATCTACAAAGCTATCTCTTTATACATGGAAATAACTACACCACTATCTCCATAAACATGGAAATATCTACACCGCCATCTGTATGCACATATAAATATCTACACCGCCATCTGTATTAAGATGGAGATATCTACACCGCTATCTGTATAAACTTGGAAATATCTACACCGCTATTTGTATAAACATGGAAATATCTACACCGCTATCTGTACGAACATGGAAATATCTACACCGCTATCTGTACGAACAGGGAAATAGCTGCACCGCTATCTGTATGAACATGGAAATATCTACACCGCTATCTGTATGAACATGGAAATATCTACACCGCTATCTGTGTAAACATGGAAATATCTACACCGCTGTCTGTGTAAACATGGAAATACCTACACCGCTATATCTATAAACATAGAAATATCTACACCGCCATCTGTATGGGTATGGAAATATCTACACCGCCATCTGTATAAACATGGAAATATCTACACCGTTATGTGTATAAAGATGGAAATATCTACACTGCTATCTGTAAAAACATGGAAATATCTACACCGCCATCTGTATGAACATGGAAATGTCTTAACCGCCAACTCTATAAACATGGAAATATCTACAGCGCTATGTGTTGGAACATAGAAATATCTACACCGCTTTCTGTATAAACATGGAAATATCTACACCGCTATCTGCATAAAAGTGGAAATATCTTCACCGCTATCTGCATAAACTTGGAAATATCTACACCACAATCTTGTAAACATGGAAATATCTAAAAAAACAACTGTGGGAACATGGAAATATCTACACCGTTATCTCTATAAACATGGAAATATCTACACCGCTTTCTGTATAAACTTGGAAATATCTACACAGCCATCTGTAGGAACATGTAAATATCTACACAGTTATCTGTATACACATGGAAATATCTACACCGCTATCTGTATAAACATGGAAATATCTACACCGCTATCTGTGTAAACTTGGAAATATCTACACCGCTATCTGTGTAAACATGGAAATATCTACACCGCTATCTCTAAAAACATGGAAAGATCTACACCATTATGTGTATAAAGATGGAAATATCTACACCGCTATCTGTATAAACATGGAAATATCTACACCGCCATCTGTATGAACGTGGAAATGTCTAAACCGACATCTCTATAAACATGTAAATATCTACACCGCCCTCTGTAGGAACATGGAAATATCTACAACGCTATCTGTTTAAACATTGAAATATCTACACCGCTATCTGCCTAAAAGTGGAAATATCTACACCACTATCTGCATAAACTTGGAAATACCTACACCGCTATCTGTGTAAACATGGAAATATCTAAACCACCAACTGTAGGAACATGGAAATATCTACACCACTATCTCCACAAACATTGACATATCTACACCGCTATCTGTATAAACATGGAAATATCTACACAGCCATCTGTAGGAACATGTAAATATCTACACCACTATCTCTATAAACATGGAAATATCTACACTGCTATCTGTATAAACATGGAAATATCTACACCGCTATCAGTGTAAACATGGAAAGATCTACACCACTATCTCTGAAAACATGGAAAGATCTACACCATTATGTGTATAAAGACGTAAATATCTACACCGCTATCTGTATAAACATGGAAATATCTACGCAGCCATCTGTAGGAACATGTAAATATCTACAAAGTTATCTGTATACACATGGAAATATCTACACCGCTATCTGTATAAACATGGAAATATCTACACCGCTATCTTTGTAAACATGCATACATCTTCACCGCTATTTGTATAAACATGGAAATATCTACTCCGCTATCTGTAGGAACATGGAAATAGCTACACTGCTATCTGTATGAACATGGAAATACCTACACCGCTATCTGTATAAACATGGAAATGTCTACACCGCTGTCTGTATAAACCTGGAAATATCTACACCGCTACCTGTATAAACATGGAAATATCAGCACCGCTATCTGTATGAACATGGAAATACCAGCCGCCCTATCTGTATAAACATGGAAATATCTACACCACTATCTGTATGAACATGGAAATATCTACACCACTATCTGTATGAACATGGAAATATCTTCACCGCCATCAGTATGATCATGGATATCTCTACAAAGCCATCTGGATGAACATGGAAATATCTACACAGCTATCTCCATGAACATGGAAATAGCTACGCCACCATCTGTATGAACATGCAAATATCTACACCGCCATCTGTATGAACATGGAAATATCTGCACCGCCGTCTGTATGAACATATAAATAACTACACCGCCATCTGTATTAAGATGGAGATATCTACACCGCTATCTGTATAAACCTGGAAATATCTACACCGCTATCTGTATAAACATGGAAATATCTACACCGCTATCTGTATAAACATGGAAATATCTACACCGCTACCTGTATAAACATGGAAATATCAGCACCGCTATCTGTATGAACATGGAAATAGCTACACCGCTATCTGTATGAACATGGAAATATCTACAGCACAATCTGTATGAACATGGAAATATCTACACCGCTATCTGTATAAACATGCAAATATCTACACCGCTATCTCTATAACCATGGAAATATCTACACCGCTATCTGTATAAACATGGAGACATCCACACTGCTATCTGTATAGACATGGAAATATCTACACCGCTACCTGTATAAACATGGAAATATCAGCACCGCTATCTGTATGAACATGGAAATATCAGCCCCACTATCTGTATGAACATGGAAATATCTACACCACTATCTGTATGAACATGGAAATATCTACACCGCTATCTGTATGAGCATGGAAATATCTTCACCGCCATCTGTATGAACATGGATATATCTACACAGCCATATGGATGAACATGGAAATATCTACAACGCTATCTGCATGAACATGGAAATAGCTACACCGCTATCTGTATGAACATGGAAATAGCTACACCGCCATCTGTATGAACATGGAAATATCTGAACCGCCATCTGTATGAACATATAAATATCTACACCGCCATCCATATTAAGATGGAGATATCTACACCGCTATCTGTATAAACCTGGAAATATCTACACCGCTATCTGTATAAACATGGAAATATCCACACCGCTATCTGTATAAACATGGAAATATCCACACCGCTACCTGTATAAACATGGAAATAGCACCGCTATCTGTATGAACATGGAAATATCTACACCGCTATCTGTACGAACATGGAAATATCTACACCGCTATCTGTTTGAACATGGAAATATCTACACCGCTATCTGTATGAACATGGAAATATCTACACCGCTATCTGTATGAACATGGATATATCTACACAGCCATCTGGATGAACATGGAAATATCTACACCGCTATCTGTATGAACATGGAAATATCTACACCGCTATCTGTGTAAACATGCATACATCTTCACCGCTATCTGTATAAACATGGAAATATCTACACCGCTATCTGTATGAACATGGAAATATATACACCGCTATCTGTTTGAACATGGAAATATCTAAACCGCTATCTGCATGAAAATGGAAATATCTACACAGCTATCTGCATATACATGTAAATATCTACACAGCTATCTCTTTGCACATGGAAATAACTACACCGCTATCTGTATGAACATGGAAATATCTACACCGCCATCTGTATGAACATGGAAATATCTGCACGGCCATCTGTATGAAGATATAAATATCTACACTGCCATCTGTATTAAGATGGAGATATCTGCACCGCTATCTGTATAAACATAGAAATATCTACACCGCTATCTGTATAAACATGGAAATATCTACACCGCTACCTGTATAAACATGGAAATATCAGCACCGCTTTCTGTATGAACATAGAAATATCAGCCCCTATATCTGTATGAACATGGAAATATCTACACCGCTATCTGTATGAACATGGAAATATCCACACTGCTATCTGTATAGACATGGAAATATCTACACCGCTATCTGTATAAACATGGAAATATCTACACCGCTATCTGTGTTAACCTGGAAATATCTACACCGCTATCTGTGTAAACATGGAAATATCTACACCGCTATCTGTGTAAACATGGAAATATCTACACCGCTATCTGTGTAAACATGGAAATATCTACACCGCTATCTGTACAAACATGGAAATATCTACACAGACATCTGTAGGAATATGTAAATATCTACACCGTTATCTGTATACAGATGGAATTATCTACACCGCTATCTGTATGAACATGGAAATGTCTACACCTCTATCTGTGTAAACATGGAAATATCTACACCGCTATCTGTGTAAACATGGAGATATCTACACCGCTATCTCTATAAACATGGAAATATCCACACAGCCATCTATATAAACATGGAAATATCTGCACTACGCTCAGTATAAACCTGGAAGTATCTACACTGATATCTCTATAAACATGGAAATAACTACAACGCTATCTCTATAAACATGGAAATATCTACACCACTATCTGTGTAAACATGGAAATATCTACACCGCTGTCTGTGTAAACATGGAAATACCTACACCGCTATATCTATAAACATAGAAATATCTACACCGCCATCTGTATGGGTATGGAAATATCTACACCGCCATCTGTATAAACATGGAAATATCTACACCGTTATGTGTATAAAGATGGAAATATCTACACTGCTATCTGTAAAAACATGGAAATATCTACAACGCCATCTGTATGAACATGGAAATGTCTTAACCGCCAACTCTATAAACATGGAAATATCTACAGCGCTATGTGTTGGAACATAGAAATATCTACACCGCTTTCTGTATAAACATGGAAATATCTACACTGCTATCTGCATAAAAGTGGAAATATCTTCACCGCTATCTGCATAAACTTGGAAATATCTACACCACAATCTTGTAAACATGGAAATATCTAAAAAAACAACTGTGGGAACATGGAAATATCTACACCGTTATCTCTATAAACATGGAAATATCTACACCGCTTTCTGTATAAACTTGGAAATATCTACACAGCCATCTGTAGGAACATGTAAATATCTACACAGTTATCTGTATACACATGGAAATATCTACACCGCTATCTGTATAAACATGGAAATATCTACACCGCTATCTGTGTAAACTTGGAAATATCTACACCGCTATCTGTGTAAACATGGAAATATCTACACCGCTATCTCTAAAAACATGGAAAGATCTACACCATTATGTGTATAAAGATGGAAATATCTACACCGCTATCTGTATAAACATGGAAATATCTACACCGCCATCTGTATGAACGTGGAAATGTCTAAACCGACATCTCTATAAACATGTAAATATCTACACCGCCCTCTGTAGGAACATGGAAATATCTACAACGCTATCTGTTTAAACATTGAAATATCTACACCGCTATCTGCCTAAAAGTGGAAATATCTACACCACTATCTGCATAAACTTGGAAATACCTACACCGCTATCTGTGTAAACATGGAAATATCTAAACCACCAACTGTAGGAACATGGAAATATCTACACCACTATCTCCACAAACATTGACATATCTACACCGCTATCTGTATAAACATGGAAATATCTACACAGCCATCTGTAGGAACATGTAAATATCTACACCACTATCTCTATAAACATGGAAATATCTACACTGCTATCTGTATAAACATGGAAATATCTACACCGCTATCAGTGTAAACATGGAAAGATCTACACCGCTATCTCTGAAAACATGGAAAGATCTACACCATTATGTGTATAAAGACGTAAATATCTACACCGCTATCTGTATAAACATGGAAATATCTACGCAGCCATCTGTAGGAACATGTAAATATCTACAAAGTTATCTGTATACACATGGAAATATCTACACCGCTATCTGTATAAACATGGGAATATCTACAACGCTATCTGTGTAAACATGGAAATATCTACACCGCCATCTCTTAAAACTTGGAAATATCTTCACCGTTATGTGTATAAACATGGAAATATCTTCACCGTCATCTGTATGAACATGGATATGTCTACACAGCCATCTGAATGAACATTTAAATATCTACACCGCCATCTGTATGAACATGGAAATATCTTCACCACCATCTGTATGAACATGGATAAATCTACACCGCTATCTGTATAAACATGGAAAGATCTACACCGCTATCTGTATGAACATGGAAATAGCTACACCGCTATCTGTGTAAACATGCATACATCTTCACCACTATCTGTATAAACATGGAAATATCTACACTGCTATCTGTATGAACGTGGAAATATCTACACCGCTATCTGTTTGAACATGGAAATATCTACACCGCTATCTGCATGAAAACGGAAATATCTACACAGCGATCTGCATTTACATGGAAATATCTACAAAGCTATCCCTTTACACATGGAAATAACTACAGCGCTATCTCTATAAACATGGAAACAGCTACACCGCTATCTGTATGACCATGGAAATATCTACACCGCTATCTGTATAAACATGGAGATATCTTCACCGCCATCTGTATGGACATGGATATATCTGCACAACCATCTGGATGAACATGGAAATATCTACACCGCTATCGGTATAAACATGGAAATATCTACACCACTATCTGTATAAACATGGAAATATCTACACCGCTACCTGTATAAACATGGAAATATAAGCACCGCTATCTGTATGAACATGGAAATATATACACCGCTATCTGTTTGAACATGGAAATATCTACACCGCTATCTGTATGAACATGGAAATAGCTACACCGCTATCTGTATGAACATGGAAATATCTACAGCACTATCTATATGAAGATGGAAATAACTACAACGCTATCTGTATGAACATGGATATATCTACACAGCCATCTGGATTAACATGGAAATATCTACACCGCTATCTGTATGAACATGGAAATATCTACACCGGTATCTGTGTAAACATGCATACTTCTTCACCGCTATCTGTATGAACATGGAAATATCTTCACCACTATCTGTATGAACATGGAAATCTCTACACCGCTATCTGTATGAACATGGAAATATCTTCACCGCCATCTGTATGAACATGGATATATCTACAAAGCCATATGGATGAACATGGAAATATCTACACCGCTATATGCATGAACATGGAAATAGTTACACTGCTATCTGTATGAACATGGAAGTAGCCACACCGCCATCTGTATGAACATGGAAATATCTGCACCGCCATCTGTATGAACATATACATATCTACACCGCCATCTGTATTAAGATGGAGATATCTACACCGCTGTCTCTATAAACCTGGAAATAACTACACCGCTATCTGTATAAACATGGAAATATCCACACCGCTATCTGTATGAACATGGAAATATCTACACCGATATCTGTACGAACATGGAAATATCTACACCGCTATCTGTATGAACATGGAAGTAGCTACACCGCTATCTGTATGAACATGGAAATATCTACACCACTATCTGTATGGACATGGAAATATCTACACCGTTATCTGTATGAACATGGATATATCTACACAGCCTTCTGGATGAACATTTAAATATCTACACCGCTATCTGTATGAACATGGAAATATCTACACCGCTATCTGTGTAAACTTGCATTCAACTTCACCCCTATCTGTATAAACATGGAAATATCTACACCGCTATCTGTATGAACATATAAATATCTACACCGCCAACTGTATTAAGATGGAGATATCTACACCGCTATCTGTATAAACATGGAAATATTTACACCGCTATCTGTATAAACATGGAAATATCTACACCGCTATCTGTATAAACATGGAAATATCAGCACCGCTATCTGTATGAACATGGAAATATCCGCCCCTCTATCTGTATGAACTTGGAAGTATCTACACCACTATCACTATGAACATGCAAATATCTACACCGCTATCTGTTTGAACATGGAAATATCTAAACCGCTATCTGCTTGAAAATGGAAATATATACACAGCTATCTGCATATACATGGAAATATCTACACAGCTATCTCTTTACACATGGAAATCACTACACCGCTATCTGTATGAACATGGAAATATCTTCACCGCCATCTGTATGAACATGGATATATCTACACAGCCATCTGGATGAACATGGAAATATCTACACCGCTATCGGTATAAACATGGAAATATCTACACCGCTATCTGTATAAACATGGAAATATCTACACCGCTACCTTTATAAACAAGGAAATATAAGCACCGCTATCTGTATGAACATGGAAATATCTACACCGCTATCTGTTTGAACATGGAAATATCTACACCGCTATCTGTATGAACATGGAAATAGCTACACCGCTATCTGTATGAACATGGAAATATCTACAGCACTATCTGTATGAACATGGAAATAACTACACCGCTATCTGTATGAACATGGATATCTCTACACTGCCATCTGGATTAACATGGAAATATCTACACCGCTATCTGTATGAACATGGAAATATCTACACCGCTATCTGTATGAACATGGAAATATCTACACCGCTATCTGTATGAACATGGAAATATCTACACCACTATCTGTATGAACATGGAAATATCTACACCGCTATCTGTATGAACATGGAAATATCTACACCGCTATCTGTTTGAACATGGAAATATTTAAACCGCTATCTGCATGAAAATGGAAATATCTACACAGCTATCTGCATATACATGGAAATATCTACACAGCTATCTCTTTACACATGGAAATAACTACACCGCTATCTCTATAAACATGGAAATATCTACACCGCCATCTGTATGACCATGGAAATATCTGCACCGCCATCTGTATGAACATATAAATATCTACACCGCCAACTGTATTAAGATGGAGATACCTACACCGCTATCTGTATAAACATGGAAATATCTACACCGCTGTCTGTATAAACATGGAAATATCTACACCGCTATCTGTATAAACATGGAAATATCAGCACCGCTATCTGTATGAACATGGAAATATCAGCCCCTCTATCTGTATGAACATGGAAGTATCTACACCGCTATCTCTATGAACATGGAAATATCTACACCGCTATCTGTGTAAACTTGCATACAACTTCACCGCTATCTGTATAAACATGGAAATATGTACATCGCTATCTGTATGAACATGGAAATATCTACACCGCCATCTGTATGAACATGGAAATATCTGCACCGCCATCAGTATTAACATACAAATATCTACACCGCCATCTGTATTTAGATGGAGATATCTACACTGCTATCTGTATAAACCTGGAAATATCTACACCGCTATCTGTATAAACATGGAAATATCTACATCGCCATCTGTATGAACGTGGAAATGTCTAAACCGCCATCTCTATAAACATGTAAATATCTACACCCCCCTCTGTAGGAACATGGAAATATCTACAACGCTATCTGCTTAAACATTGAAATATCTACACCGCTATCTGCCTAAAAGTGGAAATATCTACACCGCTATCTGCATAAACTTGGAAATATCTACACCGCTGTCTGTGTAAACATGGAAATATCAAAACCACAAACTGTAGGAACATGGAAATATCTACACGACTATCTCCATAAACATGGAAATATCTACACAGCTATCTGTATAAACATGGAAATATCTACACAGCTATCTGTATGAACATGGAAATATCTACACCGCTATCTGTATAAACATGGAAATATCTACACAGCCATCTGTAGGAACATGTAAATATCTACCCCACTATCTCTATAAACATGGAAATATCTACACTGCTATCTGTATAAATATGGAAATATCTACACCGCTATCTGTGTAAACATGGAAAGATCTACATCGCTATCTCTGAAAACATGGAAAGATCTAAAGCATTATGTGTATAAAGACGTAAATATCTACACTGCTATCTGTATAAACATGGAAATATCTACGCAGCCATCTGTAGGAACATGTAAATATCTACACAGTTATCTGTATACACATGGAAATATCTACACCGCTATCTGTGTAAACTTGGAAATATCTACACCGCTATCTGTGTAAACATGGAAATATCTACACCGCTATCTCTGTAAACATGGAAATATCTACAGAGTCATCTGTATACATCTGTATAAACATGGAAATATCTACACCGTTATCTGTGTAAACATGGAAATATCTACACCGTTATCTGTGTAAACATGGAAATATCTACATCGCTATCTCTGAAAACATGGAAAGACCTACACCATTATGTGTATAAAGACGGAAATATCTACACCGCTATCTGTATAAACATGGAAATATCTACACCGCCATCTGTATGAACGTGGAAATGTCTAAACCGCCATCTCTATAAACATGTAAATATCTACACCCCCCTCTGTAGGAACATGGAAATATCTACAACGCTATCTGCTTAAACATTGAAATATCTACACCGCTATCTGCCTAAAACTGGAAATATCTACACCGCTATCTGCATAAACTTGGAAATATCTACACCGCTGTCTGTGTAAACATGGAAATATCTAAACCAAAAACTGTAGGAACATGGAAATATCTACACGACTATCTCCATAAACATGGAAATATCTACACCGCTATCTGTATAAACATGGAAATATCTACACAGCCATCTGTAGGAACATGTAAATATCTACACCACTATCTCTATAAACATGGAAATATCTACACTGCTATCTGCATAAACAAGGAAATATCTACACCGCTATCTGTGTAAACATGGAAAGATCTACACCGCTATCTCTGAAAACATGGAAAGATCTACACCATTATGTGTATAAAGACGTAAATATCTACACCGCTATCTGTATAAACATGGAAATATCTACACAGCTATCTGTATGAACATGGAAATATCTACACCGATATCTGTATAAACATGGAAATATCTACACAGCCATCTGTAGGAACATGTAAATATCTACACCACTATCTCTATAAACATGGAAATATCTACACTGCTATCTGTATAAATATGGAAATATCTACACCGCTATCTGTGTAAACATGGAAAGATCTACACCGGTATCTCTGAAAACATGTAAAGATCTACAGCATTATGTGTATAAAGACGTAAATATCTACACTGCTATCTGTATAAACATGGAAATATCTACGCAGCCATCTGTAGGAACATGTAAATATCTACACAGTTATCTGTATACACATGGAATTATCTACACCGCTATCTGTATGAACATGGAAATATCTACACCGCTATCTGTGTAAACATGGAAATATCTACACCGCTATCTGTGTAAACATGGAGATATCTGCTCCACTATCTCTATAAACATGGAAATATCCACACAGCCATCTATATAAACATGGAAATATCTACACTATGCTCTGTATAAACCTGGAAATATCTACACTGATATCTCTATAAACATGGAAACATCTACACCGCTATCTCTATTAACATGCAAATATCTACACCGCTATCTGTGTAAACATGGAAATATCTACACCGCTGTCTGTGTAAACATGGAAATACCTACACCGCTATATCTATAAACATGGAAATATCTACACCGCCATCTGTATGGGTATGGAAATATCTAAACCGCCATCTGTATAAACATGGAAATATCTACACCGTTATCTGTGGACACATGGAATTATCTACACCGCTATCTGTATAAACATGGAAATATCTACAATGCTATCTGCGTAAACATGGAAATATCCTCACCGCTATCTCTATATACATGCAAATATCTACACCGCTATCTGTGTAAACATGGAAATATCTACACCGATATCTCTGTAAACTTGGAAATATCTACACCGCTATCTCTGTAAACATGGAAATATCTACAGAGTCATCTGTATAAACATGGAAATGTCTACACCGCTATCTGTGTAAACATGGAAATATCTACACCGCAATCTCTAAAAACATGGAAAGATCTACACCATTATGTGTATAAAGACGGAAATATCTACACCGCTATCTGTATAAACATGGAAATATCTACACCGCCATCTGTATGAACGTGGAAATGTCTAAACTGCCATCTCTATAAACATGTAAATATCTACACCGCCCTCTGTAGGAACATGGAAATATCTACAACGCTATCTGTTTAAACATTGAAATATCTACACCGCTATCTGCCTAAAAGTGGAAATATCTACACCGCTATCTGCATAAACTTGGAAATACCTACACCGCTATCTGTGTACACATGGAAATATCTACACCACCAACTGTAGGAACATGAAAATATCTACACCGCCAACTCTATAAACATTGAAATATCTACACCGCTATCTGTATAAACATGGAAATATCTACACCACTATCTGTGTAAACATGGAAATATCTACACCGCCTTCTGTGTAAATATGGAAATATCTACACCGCCATATCTATAAACATAGAAATATCTTCAACTCCGTCTGTATGAACATGGAATTATCTACACTGCCATCTGTATGAACATGGATACATCTACACCGCTATCTGTATAAACATGGAAATATCTACACCGCCATCGGTAGGAAAATGAAAATATCTACACCGCCATCTGTATGAACAGGGAACTATGTACACCACCATCTGTATCAACATGAAAATGCCTACACCGCCATCTGTATCACAATGGAAATATCTGCACCGCCATCTCTATAACAATGGAAATATCTAAACCGCCGTCTGTATGGAAATGGAAAAATCTACACCACCATCTGTATAAAGGTGGAAATATCTACACCGCTATCTGTGTGAACATGGAAATATCTACAACGCTATGTGTAAAAACATGGAAATATCTACACCTCCATCTGTATAAACATGGAAATATCTACACCGCCATCTGTAGAAACATGGAAATATCTACACCGCCATCTCTATAAACATGGAAATATCTACACAGCTATCTGTATAAACATTTAAATATCTACACCGCCATCTCTATAAACATAGAAATATCTACACCGCCATCTGTATGAACATGGAAATATGTACACCGCCATCTGTATAAATGTGGAAATATCTACACCGCTATCTGTATGAACATGGCAATATGTACACCGCTACCTGTATTAACATGGAAATATCTACACCGCTATCTGTATAAACATGGAAATATCTACACCGCTGTCTCTATAAACATGGAAATATGTGCGCCGCTATCTCTATAAATATAGAAATATATACACCTCTGTCTCTATAAACATGGAAATATCTACAATGCTATCTGTATAAACATGGAAATATCTACACCGCTATCTGTATAAACATGGAAATATCTACACCGCTATCTCTATAAACATGGATATATCTACACCACTATCTCTATAAACATGGAAATATCTACACCACTATCTGTATGAACATGGATATATCCACACCGCTATCTGTATAGACATGGAAGTATCTACACCGGTAACTGTATAAACATGGAAATATCTACACCGCTATCGGTATAAATGTCTGTATTTGCTCTTAATTTATACCCAAGGCTGGGATGTTTCATATTATAAAAAGACCAAATACAGAAATAGACTATATTTGGTCTGGCAATTGATCTCTGCAATAATCAAACCTCAAAGACAATCAAACCTGAAATCTAAGCTACATATTAAATAGCTTGGTTTTTAGGTTGCACGTTGCTGTGTATGCTGGCTTCATAGAAAATGCAAGTAGCAATGGCCATTTTTTAATAGTCATTAGCCTTGAAGCTCTCCTACTTTTGAATCACACAGAAATAGAAATCAAATCTCACTAGATTTTTTTTTTTGAAACAGGGTCTGGCTTGGTTGCCCAGGCTGAAGAGCAGGGCATGATCTTGGCTCACACCTCTGCCTCTCGGACTCAAGCCATCCTCCCACCTCAGCCTTGGAGTAGCTGGGACCACAGGCATGTGCCACCATATCCAGCTAATATTTTTATTTTTGTACAAATGGGGTTTGTCATCTTTCCCAGGCAGGCCTCAAACTCCAAGACTCAAGCAATACACCTGCCTTGAATTCCCAAATTACTGGGTTTACAGGCGACAGCCACTACGCCCAGCAACTAAACTTCTAAAAATCAATTTTACATAAAATTATCTAAGCGTGCAAGGAAAGATAAGAAGCCTAAGGAACCAGTGAGTTGAAGAATAAATGCAGTTTAAATCATACATGTAAACAACATGATGTGATGTGGTAGGAATCATCTAACATGCTTTACAGCATGAGTAAAAGGTCTTTACTTAGAAAACTGGATCTTAGTTTAGGATATCTTTAGATAAGAGTATGAAACGTCATATCATATTGATAAGTAAAGTGCTTCCTTTGGCTAATTTTAAGGATAGGACATTTACTTTCATATAATTCATAGGAATCTTAGACTTAAAAATAAAATTTCCCTTCTCAAATCCTTACTTTTATACTTTTTTGCATTTCTTTCACTTTTGTGTTAATGGCCTATGTCTCAACATATTCTATTAAGCCTTCTGGAAACACATACTTTGTTTCCAGCCTCTTCAGAGAACCATCACTCCAATTCCTAGGCTTCTGAAGAAGCAGACCCAAGCTTATAATTATTACATATTTCCAAATCTAGGTGACCAACAAAAATTGATACTTTTCCCATCATACCTTTAAGTTAATAATCAGGTGTATGCTGAGAGGTAAAGACCCAAGAGTGTTGGTTGTCTAATTGTGCAGCTGTATAAACAAATCTTAATGCTTGAAAATATTCAAAGGTTATTCTCACGTTGATTGTTGGTAACTATGTGTAACAACATGAAAAGAAAAAAAAAATCAAAGAATTACGTCTGAGGATAATACACAATCTCTAAGGGTAAGAAGAGCAACAAAAATTCTGCTTCAATTACCACTGAAATAATATATTTATCCTGTAAAATCTATGGTGGCTGGTTGTAAAAATTAGGCATTAGCAAACTGATAAAGACTTTTTAATGAAAACATTATGAAACATAGTTTTTAAAAAGTTAAATACACCCACACCAGTTTTTCACATTCTTTGGGCTGCTTTAATGCTGCCATTAAATAATTGATTTAGTTGTGACATAGATCCTATGTTCCATGGAGTCTACCATTCATAAAGATGCAATGTAAGGTAACAAAAATATAAATTGTGTGTGTGGGGAGGAGAAGTCAAGAGTATTTTTATGTGACAGAAGTTAAGTTGTTATCAGTGTAAAATAGTCTGTTACAAATACCGGACTCTGTATGTTAGTTTCACTAACCAGAAAGAAAGAAATTACAGCAGATACACACACACACACCAAAAAAGGGAAAAGAAACAAAGCTTAGCACCACAGAAAACCACCAAACTAGAGGGATAAACAATAAGAAAGGAAGAAGTGAACAAGTAATCTAAAAAACAACTAATGAAATGGTAGAAGGAAGTCCTAATTTATCAATAATAAACTTGAATAGAAGTGGATTAAACTCTACTTAAAAGATATAAAGTGGATGAATGGATTCGGATAGCAAAACCCACCTATATGCTGCCTACATGATACTTACCTCACTATTAAAGACAAATAGACTGAAAGTGAAGAGATGGAAAAATATATTTTATGCAAACAAATGAAAAGCAAGCAGGAGTAGCCACAGTCATGTCATATTTTAAAAGGCTTTAAATAAAAAAAACTATATAAAAAAAGAATGTCACTGTATAATGAAATGATAAAAGGCCCAATTCAATAAGAGGACATAACATATATATTACTTAGGTGTAACTATATATGTAACCCAACACCAGAACAACCAGATATATAAAGCAAATATTAGATTTAAAGGTAGAGATAGACTGCAATACAATATTAGTAGGAAATTTCAACACTCCACTTTAAAAATGGACAGATTCTATGAAGAGAAAATCAACCAAAAAATGACAGACTCAAACTATACCATAGACCAAATGGACCTAGCAGGTAAAGAAGATCTCACCTGATATGGTTTGGCTGTATATCCCCACCCAAATCTCATCTTGATTATAGCTCCCATAATTCATACATGTTGTGGGAGGGAACCAGTGGGAGATAATTGAATCATGGGGGCGGTTCCCCCATACTGTTCTTGTGGTAGTGAATACGTCTAACAAGATCTGAGGTTTTATAAGGGGGAACCCTTTCACTTGGTTCTCAATTCTATTTTGTTTGCTACCATGTAAGATGTGTCTTTCGCCTTCCATCACGATTGGGAGACCTCCCCAGCCACGTGGAACTATGAGTTCACTAAACCTCTTTTTCTCTGTAAATTACCCAGTCTCGGGTATGTCTTTATCAGCAGTATGAAAACAGACTAATACATCATCCAACAGCTGCAGAATACAAATTATTCTCAACTGTACACCAAACATTCTCTAGGACCAATCATACATTATGACACATAATAAGTCTTAACAAACTTAAGAAGACAGATATCATATGAAGTATCTTTTCTGATTCCAGGGATATAAAGCCAGAAATCAACAACAGGAAAGCCCTTGGAAATTTTATAAAAACATGGAAATTAAATAGCACGCACCCAAGAAATCAATAGGTCTCATTAAGACATTAATAGGAAAATTTCAAAAGTCACTGAGACAAGTAAGAATGAAAATCCAACATACCCAAACCTATGGAACGTAGCAAAAGCAGTTCTAAGAGGGAAATTTATAGCAATAAAAGCCTACACCAAAAAAGAAGAAAGATTTTCAAATCACAAAGCAAAATTATACACTTCAAGTAACTAGAACATCAAAAACAAACTAAACCCAAAATTGGTAGAAGGAAGGAAATAATAAAGCTCACAGCAGATATAAATGAAACAGACACTAAAAAATATTTCAAAAGATAAATAAGACAAAGTGTAAAGGTAAAACTGACAAACCTTTAGCTAAACTAAGACAAAAGGAGAGAAAATTCAAATAAATAAAAGATGAAAAAGGAGACATTACAACTGATACACCACAGAAATAGAAGGGATTGTAAGACATTACTCATAACTATATGCCAACAAATTTGATAGTGTAGAATAAAATGAATAAATTTCTGCACACATACAACTACCCAGATTAAATTGTGAGGAAATATAACATCTGAACACATCAAGAATGAGTTTGGAAATTGAATCAATAATAAAACATCTTCCATCAAAACAACAACAACAACAACCAACACCCAGGACCTGATGTCTTCACTGCTGAATTCTACCAAACAGTTAAAGAATAACTACCAATTCTCCACAAACTTTTCCACAAAAGTAATGAGGAAGGAATACTTCCATACTCATCTTATGAGGCTCGCAACATCCTGATTCTAAAACCAGACAAAGACACGCACAAAATGAAAATAACAGGCCAATATTCCTGAAGAACATAGATACAAAAATTCTCAACAAGATACAAGTGAACTGACTTCGACAGCACACTAAAAAGAGTATTCACTATAATCAAGTGGGGTTCATCCCAGGGATGAAAGGATGGCTTAACATGCACAAATCAGTAAATATGATACACCACCACAATAGAAAGAAGAACAAAAACCATGTGATCATTTCAACAGATGCAAAAAGAACACTTGACAAAAGTCAACATTCCTTTATGATAAAAACTGTCAAGAAAGTAGGTATAGGAGTGTACCTCAACGCAGTAAAGGCCATAGGTGACAAACCCACAGCTAACATCTTATTTATGGTGAATAGTTAAATGCTTTTCCTCTTTGATGTGGAGGAAGACAAGGATGTCAACTTCTACCACTTCTATTTAGCATAGTACTGGAGGTCAGAGCCAGAGCAATTAGACAAAAGAAATAAATAAGAGGGATCCAAACTGGAAAGAAGGAAGTCAGATTGTTTCTGTTTGTAGAAAATGTGATCTCACATACATATGTATACATCTATATATATGATCATATAGATATATATGATCTCTCTCTCTTTAGGGTTCTTTCTATATATACTTATATAGAGTGAGAACCCTAAAGACTTGACCAAAAACTACTAGAAATCATAAATAAATTCAGTAAAGTTGTAGTATACAAAATCAACACAGAAAATTCAGTGTTGTTTCTATACACTAATAGTGAACTATCTGAAAAAGTCATCAAGAAAGGAATTCCATTTACAATAGCTACCAAGAAATCTGCAGATAAATTTAATCAAGGTCGTGAAAGATCTCTACAATGAAAACTATAACACACTGATGGAAAAATTTACGATCCACAAAAAATGGACACTATATACTCATGGAATGGAAGAACTGATACTATTGAAATGACCATACTAACAAAATGTCCTACAGATTCAATGCAATCCCTATCAAAATACCAATGAAATTCTTCACAGAAATAGAAAAAAATACCCTAAAATTTGTATGAAACCAGAAAAGACCCCAAATAACCAAAGCAATCCTGTGCAAAAATAACAAAGCTGGAGGCACCACACTACCTGACTTCAAAATATACTACAAAGCCATAGTAAGCAAAACAGCATGGCACTGCCATAAAGCAAACACATAGACCAATGGAAGAGAATATACAGCTCAGAAATAAATTCTCATACCTAAAGTCAACTGATTTTCAAAAAAGGAGTCAAGAGCACACACAGGGGTAAAGACAGTCTCTTCATTAAATGGTACTGAGAAGATTGGATATCTACATGTGGGATAATGAAATTAGACCCCTATCTTTTACCTTATACAAAAATCAACTCAAATGCGATTAAAGACCTAAAGGTAAGATTGAAAACTATGAAAAACTACTAGAAGATAACATGTGGGAAATTCTCTATAACTTTGGGTTCTACAAGGATTTTTTAAATGAGACGTCAAAAGCACAGGCAACAAAAGCAAAAAGAGATAAATGGGGTTTCATCAAACTAAAATGCTTTTGCACAGCAAAGGAAACTTAACAGAGTGAAAAAACAACTTACAGAATGGGATACAATATTTGCAAACTATACATCTGCTAAGGAGTTAATGCCCAGATTATATAACAAACTTAAACAACTCAACAGCAAAAACATAAATAACTTATTTAAAAATGGGCAAAACTGGGAGGCTGAGGCAGGCGGATTGCCTGAGGTCAGGAGTTTGAGACCAGCCTGACCAATATGGTGAAATCATTTCTCTACTAAAAATACAAAAATTTAGCCAAACATGATGGTGTGTGCCTGTAACCCCAGCTACTCAGCAGGCTGAGGCAGGGGAATTGCTTGAACCAGGGAGATGGAGGTTGCCGTGAGCCCCGATTGCACCACTGCACTCCAGCTTGGGCAACAGAGCAAGACTCCTTCGCAAAAAAAAAAAAAAAAGGACAAAATAAACTAAAAGAAATGCCACAAGAGAAAATATAGAAATGGTCAAGACGAATATATAATAAAATCATGTTCAACATCACCAACCATCAGGGAAATGCAAATCAAAACCGCAATGAGATACCAGTTCACCCATTAGAATGGCTATTACCAACAAGGTAAAAGATAACAAGAGTTGGCAAGGAAGTGGAGAAAAGGGAACACTTACACACTGTTGATGGGGTTGTAAACTAGTACAACCATTAAGCAAAACTTTATGGAAGTTCGCTAAAAAATAAAAAAAAAAACAAAAAAAACAATCATTCGATCACATAACCCAGCAATCCCACTACTGGGTATATATCCATAGGAAATGAAATCATTGTGTTTGAAAAATATCTGCACTCTTATGTTTACTGTAGCACTATTTCTAATAATCAGATATGGAATCAACCTATGTGTCTGAAAACAAACAAGTGAATTATATATATATAATATATATAACGTATATTATATATAATATATATAACGTATATTATATATAATATATATTATGTATATTATATATAATATATATTATGTATATTATATATAATATATATTATGTATATTATATATAATATATATTATTTATATTATATATAATACATATAATGTATAATATATATAATATACGTTATGTATATTATATAATATACATAATGTATATTATGTATATTACATATAATATATATTATTATATATAATTATATATAATTATAATTATATATAATTTTATGTGTAACTATACATAAAATTATTTATAATTACATATAATTTTATGTGTAATTATAATTATACATAAAATTACATATATATATATATATATATATATATGGACACACACACAATGAAATACTATTCAGCCATAAAAAAAGAATGAAATTCTGCCAGTTGCAACAACGTGGATGACCCTGTAGGATACAATGTTAAGTGAAATAAGCCAGACACAGAAAGCAAATACCGCATGATCTCGCTCATATGTGGAATCTTAAAAAAAAAAAATGTTAATAGAGAAGTAGAGTAGAATAGTGGTTACCAAACAGTGAGGAAGAAGTGGGGAGGGTAAAATGGAGATAGATTGGTTAACAGTTATGAAATCACAATTATATAGGAAGAATAAGTTGTAGTGTTCTTTGCAAAGCAGGGTGACTATAGTTAAAAGTAAAGTATTGCATATTACAAAGTATCTAGAAGAAAGGATTTTGAAATTTCTTATTAAAAAGAAATGATAAATGCATGAGGTAATTAATACACTAACTATCCTTATTGGATCATTAGACAACATACATATTCATTGAAACATCAAATTGTATCCTACAAATCTATATAATTACAATGTGAAAATTTTTTAAAAATAAATTAATGAATTAAATAACAATTTTAAAATGTTCTCAATCACCAGTGCAAAGTTTAGGAGCTTTGTTCTTGACTCAGCCTTAAGACTGAAAACTAATGTGTTAGAAATATTTGTAGATCCTCTCAATTTTGAAAGAATCCTAGCTAAACTACTGAAATATAAAATATATTTTATGTAATATGCTCTTAGGTATATTCTTAGGTGAACTCTGCTTTTAGATGAAGCTTATAAAAATGAAAAACGTATCTGAAATAAAATTTTAAAGTATTTGGAAAATTACAGCTTAATCTATTAAAGACAAATTTTCTATACAGTAACCTTTTTATGTGCTTTTGAAATGGGATATACAATTATTTTCCCTGATGTGAAACAAAATATAGAAAGTTGGCATTTTATCTAAGAAGTTAACTTAGGAAGAAAGAGTGAGAGGCAGAGGAATGAGGGAAGAAAGGAAGGCTGATGATGGGATACCTTATCAAGTTGCCTAATGCTGTATTGGAACCTAATAGGCCTTCTAAGGAGTTTTATTACATAATGCAAGACTCCTCAATCTGGGAGGACGAAAGGGCTTTATTTTTGAGTGGTCACAGGTTGCCCCATGGGCATAAACTCTACCAAGCTTCTAGGTTACACCTACATGAGCATCCCACCTGCTTAAGTGAGAGCAGCCACAAACTGTGGGCCATTCCAGGTAAGTGTCATATCACACCTGCACCAACTAGTCAAAGCCTGGGTCAAAGCCTGTGCAGAACTGATCGCTACAGCAGAGGCTAAAACAAGAAATGGGGCTAAGAGAGTGAAAAGCAGTGCCCATATGTATCCAAAAACAGGTTGAAGATATCTTTAGGAAGGAACAGATAATTTTTTTTATTCATACAATAACAGATGCATATGAACTCCTCGACTAGTCACCCATTCCTGTCAGCCCTTGGGCTTCATAACTAAATCATTCTTCCTTTGTAATCCAGTCCCACATTTTCAGCTATCTCTATATGTTTATTATCTGAAATATTTCTTTGCTCTATACTCTTCCCCTAGTCTTCAACCAATTTCTTTCTTTATTGTCCCAACCCACAGACTGTTATTTCCACTTTGATGTCCCATAGAAGCTTCAAGGGTTTGAAATACCTAAAAAACAACTCATCTTTCTCCCTAAAACTCCCTCTCCTTCTCCCACTTCAAAATTTCAACTAATGGCTCCCCCTGTTATTCCCACCAGAATCCTGAATGATCCCTGTTTCTCCTCATTCACTCCATACATGTAAATCTCATTAACGTTACTTTCTAGATATTTCATGAATCCTTTCCATTCATTCTGTACTAGAAAGTGTTCCCAGTTTAGACCCTGGTGGTTGGTGGCCTCTTACCTAGGCGCTCTCTCTCTCTCTCTCTCTCTCTGTGGGTGTGGGTGTGGGTGTGTGTGTCCTGAGAATTTATTTACTTCTGGTTTTTGTTTGTTTTTTAGTATCCAGAATCTACAGGGAACTTAAATCAATTAGAAAAAAAAATAACCCAATTAAAAAATGGGCAAAGGACATGAACAAACACTTCTCAAAAGAACACATACAAATGGCCAACAAATACACGAAAAAAAAAATGCTTAGAATCACTAATCATCAGAAAAATGCAAATCAAAACACAATGAGATACCATTTCATACCGGTTGGAATGGCTATTATTAAAAAGTCAAAATACAACAGATGCCAGCAGGGCTGTAGACAAGAGGAAGTGTCTGTATATTTTTAGCTATAGCCCTACTTCAAACGTGTCCCCATTACAGCCAAAAGAGCGGCCTATCTAAAGGACTGTTCTGATCAGCTCACTTACCTGACTGAAACCTTCAGTGACTCCCATGGCCTGCAGGTCAATGCACTAATTCATGACTATAACATCTGAGATATCCTTGATCTGGCTACTGGTCTAGCCCTCTCTGACTCACGCTTTATAAACCATGCATTCTGGAACTTTTTAGTTGTTTCCCACATCAGCATGCTACTTCCCATCCATGTAGATTTGCAGAGACCTCCTCATCTTTTTAATTCCCAGTTCCCACTCTCAACATGGGCCATCTCCTACCCACACTTCAAAACCTAAGCAAAACAACACCTTCCGTGACACCTCCATGCTGAGTCAGATGCCATCCCCTTTGTATTGTAGTTCTTTGCTTGTGTGCCTTTGTCTCACTTTGTTCTCTTTAAAATAAACTCCATGAGGACAATGATCACCTGCTATTTGTGTTAATATCTGCACCTAGTGGCATAGTGTCTGGAGTATAGTAGGATCTATTTTCAAGGAAAAAAAGATTATATCTATACCAATAGACATGAATTAGCGCTTTTTTTTTTTAAAGATAAGCTCCCTTTGAACTAAGTCAATGTTTACAAGAAGAGTTATACTAAAAAGTTCACTTTTGCTGCTTACGTTTCATTTATTTCAGGCAATTAATTCATTGTTATTGGTAAATCGATACTTTTTATTGATACTGAAAAGAGAGAAATAAACTAATGACTATCTCTGTTAGAGTAGATTTGTTCATATCTATCAGTAAAATGTTAATTATCTGAAAGTCAATAATAAAACATAAACTGTGATCTTAAATGTTTTTTAGGGGCTCAAAAATAATTAGAATTCATGTCAGCATATAAAAAAAGATCAGAGTATTTTTAAGATATGATAAAATTTTATTTTAGTTTCTTAATAGGGATTTTTGTGACCTTATAGAGTTCAACTAATTATAATTTTAAAAATAGGATTTATAGAGTTTTAGAATTAGAAACAATTTATAGATTATTTTATTTTTCTTTTGAGGAATCAGGTCATCAGAAGATCAAGGAACACCTATAATGTCACTAGATCCTAATTTAATTTAAATTTTAGAATCCAGGTATTCTAACTCCTGTCTTGATACTATTTCTACTTTATTATGTTGCTTCCCAGGGCTTTAAAAAATAAAAGCTGGGAAATTACATTTGCTTTGCATATACAGCACCAATTATCAAATTCAGCATAAAAGCATAACATGTATACATCAAAAAGAAAACATAAAAACTTCAAATTAAAAGCATCTCAAAACAATTGAATATAATAGGGAAACCTTATACAAATGCAACACTCACCCATTAATAAAAAGAAACCAATTGGAGAAAAAAGAAATTCAATATAAACATGTTGGAATATAACCTAATTCATTTTAATCCAATGCTTCAAATTGAAAAAAATTAGCACTAGTGTTATTTTCCTTTATCATTACAATCTTGCTTTTCATTACATTATGCTATGTTTTGTATTAAACATAAAATCAATTTTTCACCTTAACACATGCTAGAAATACAGAGTCACCATATTGGAAATCAGTAGAAAGTGTCTTTGCTTCTACTTTTTTTTCTTTGAAAAAGCTTTGGGAAAAAAAATCATTTACAATGTTTAATTTTAATAACTTAAAGAATGTAATTGATGTTTGTTTGTTTTTGACATGGAGTTTCACTCTTGTCACTCAGGCTGGAGTACAATGGCATGATCTCGGCTCACTGTAACCTCCACCTCCCAGGTTCAAATGATTCTCCTGTCTCAGCCTCCCGAGTAGCTGGGATGACAGGCACTCGCCACCACACCCGGCTAATTTTTGTATTTTTAGTAGAGATGGGGTTTCATCATGTTGGCCAGGCTGGTCTCAAACTCCTGGCCTCAGGCGATCTGCCAACCTCGGCCTCCCAAAGAGCTGGGACTACAGGCGTGAGCCACCGTGCCCAGCCAATTGAATAGTTTTTAACTCAGAGGATAAATGCTTGAGGGGATGGAAAGCCCATTCCTCATGACGTGATTATTTCACACTGCATGCCTGTATCAAAACATCTCATGTACCCCACAAATATATAAACCTCCTATGTACCCACAAAAATTTTATAAAATAATGAAAATATTTTAAAACTAAAAAAAGGGTTTTTTAATTAAGCAACTTTATTTAAATAAAATCATTCTTCCTCATCCTCAGTCCTGGGATCTACCAGAAAGAATTAGCAACATCTTAAAGATGACAAAGTGTTAAAGATAAGCTGCTATTAAGTAAAAGTGTGAAGTGTGGAGGGGACAAGCTGGATGCCTGAACCATTTTGTTCTATCTTTAGGACAGTGAAAGAGCAAGAAGCAGGGTTGGGTGGGGGACACATATTCTGTTGAGCATTGTCACCACTATATTCACTGAAATTCATCTGCATGCTTGTATGTATACTTTGATTCGCCTGATACACTGAAAATTATATGAAATTGTTCTCTATTCTTTAGATAATTATAATCTAAGTGCTAATATGAAGCTTAGAATTTATATGAAATATGTATGCCCACAACAAGACATTTCAGCTATTTCCTAGATAATAATCTCACTTCACCCTGCACAAAACAGGCACATGATCATGTCACTCTGACCTGGTTTGAGTCCAAGGAGGCTTTTGTTTTTAAAATAATTTAGGTTAGTAGTTAAAATATGAACTTTGGGCCAGGAGTGGGAGCTCATGCCTATAATCCCAGCACTTCGGGAGGCTGAGGCGGGCGGATGACTTGAAGTCAGGAGTAGGAGACTGGACTGGCCAACATGCTGAAACCCCATCTCTACTAAAAAAAAAAAAATAGAAAACTTAGCTGGGTGTGGTGGCGGGCACCTATAATCCCAGCTACTTGGGAGACTGAGGCAGGAGAATTGCTTGAGCCTGGGAAGTGGAGGTTGCAGTGAGCAGAGATCTTACCACTACACTCCAAAACAAACAACAAACAAAAAAATTCTAGAGTCACACTGAAAATCTTAACAACCTGCTTCTACTACCCATTTTTTAATTTTTATTTTGACCTGATTTTAGATTGATAGCAAAATGCACAAATAACACAAAGTGCCCCCTATGTCCCTCACCCTACTTCCCCTAATGCTAACATTTTCAGAGCCATCCTTATTTGCTCTATAAAAGAGCAGAGTTCTCCTTTTAGAGATTTGGAAAGATTATTAAAAGATAAGTTACAAAATACAGTACCTGACACGTATAAAATATTAAATAAATACTAGCCATGCTTAATTATTTTGTTTTAAGTCTATATGAGTCAAGTTTTAGTAGAAATATGGGCTAGAAAAAAAAAACAGAAAGCGGGACTCTGTGATCCGACTTGGGCTTATAGAACAGACTGCACTAGTTTGTTCTCATGCTGCTAATAAAGTCATACCCAAGACCGGGTAATTTAGAAAGGAAAGAGGTTTAAGGAACTCACAATTCCACATGGCTGGGGAGGCCTCACAGTCACGGCAGAAGGCAAAAAAGAAGCAAAGGCACATCTTAAATGGTAGCAGAGAAGAAAGCTTGTGTAGGGAAGCTCCCATTTTAAAAGCATCAGATCTCGTGAGACTTATTCGCTACCAGGAGAACAGTAGGGGGAACCCGCCCCTATGATTCAATGATCTCCACCTGACTCCATCCTTGACATGCGGGGATAATTACAATCAAGGTGAGATTCGGGTGGAGACACAGCCGAATCATATCAATGACTAATGAGAGTTACGTCCAGAACCTAATGAAAACCTGTCTGAGGCCACATTCCCTGTAAAGCAGATTTGAGATAGAGATTTGTGTAGAGAATATTTAACTGGGTAAAATCCTAGGAACCAACAACTGTGGCGAAAAAGCTGAATTGGATAAAGGGAGTTGAGATGTGAGGCAGTCACAACAAATACCTCAGCTAATCTCAAGGGGGAGCTGAGAAGCTGGGGCGACCCTTCAGAGTTGCCCTAAATTGAGGCAGGAGTATGGAGTTTTAATACCTTTCACTGGCCATTCTTCAGATACGAGTTGTCCCCAAGGATGGACATCAGCTTGACAAGTTATTAATTAGATCTCCTGAGAATAAATTCTAGAGAGAATCAGCTGAGAGGCATGATTTGCCAACACTCCCAATAGCTGGGCAAACTTCAGTTTTGAGGGAGGATTTGGGTCACACACAAAAGTCTCCACAACCAATTATTCATGGGAAATTCTATGTAGGCAGAGCTATTTCATGGCCAGTTAATCAAAACTACATAATCTATTTGGTTAAGCAAAAGAAATTAAAAAGATAAAATAAAATCTATGTATTAACACTCAAAAGTTTTTTAATGCATTTGCCTTGCATTTCGTATGTTTTGCCTTGCCTTTTATATGTTTTGCCTTGCATTTGTTTATTTGCTTTTAAGAACCTTTAGAGAACAATAATTACTAATATAATATGGAGTAGCACAGCATAGACGAGGGAAGCTAACTCTCTCCCTTTTCCCAGAACCTGGAACAGCTAAAGATCCTAAGCATTGTCAGCTTTGGTATCTGACATAGTTTGGATGTTTGTCCCCTTCAAATCTCACGTTAAAATGTGATCCCCAATGTTGGAGATAGATGCCTCCTGAATGGCTTGGTGCTGTCCTCTTGGTAATGAATGAGTTCTTACCCTGTGAGTTCATGCGATATCTGGTTGTTCAAAAGAGACTGACACCTCCTCCCTGTCTCTCTTGCTTCCTCTCTCACCATGTGATATGCTGGTTTCCCTTCACCTTCCACCATGATTGGAAGGTTCCTGAGGCCCTCCCTGGAAGCAGGTGCCAGTACTATGCTTCATGTACAGCCTTCACAACAAGGAGCCAAATAAGCCGCATTTCTTTATAAATTACCCAGCCTCAGGTATTTCTTTATAACAATGCAAATGGGCTAACAGAGTATCATTCATGGACAGTGAGTGTATTAGTCAATTTTCATGCTGCTGATAAAGACATACCCAAGACTGGGTCATTTATAAAGAAAAAGAGGTTTAATGAATTCACAGTTCCACATGGCTGAGGAGGCCTCACAGTTATGGCAGAAGGCGAAAGGCGCATCTTACATGGCAGCAGGCAAACAGCAAATGAGAACCAAGTGAAAGGCGAAAGGGGTTTCCCCTTATAAAACCATCAGATCTCATGAGACTTATTCACTACCACTAGAACAGTGTGGGGAAAACTGCCCCCATGATCCACTTACCTCTCACTGGGTCCCTCCCACAACATGTGAATTATGGGAGCTACAGTGCAAGATGAGATTTCAGTGGGGACACAGCCAAACCATATCAGACAGTAATAACTTTCAATTAAATATAGCTACACTTTCTGTCAGTGGGTCACAGCAGTCTAGAGAACACATTGAAAAACTCTGGGAACAGCAGATATAGAGGTCAGATCTAGAGATTTTGAACAAAGTTTAGTGCTACAATGCATTGGTGACCACAGACAAAAGGTGTCTGTTGTTGTTATAGTTTGTTTTCTGTCTTGTTTTTCATCATGGGAGGACAAGAAGAAAAAATGGGGGCAATGGTGAAGGAGAAATGAAAAAGACCTGCTTTTCTATGGGTGGAAGCGACTAAACGAGAGAATAAATTTGGATCACACAACAAATGCAAATCAAGTTAGAAGCATGAAAGGCATGATTAAGGCCATGGTTCTAATAGAGATCAGCCAGCGGAACCAGGATCATGCCACACCGAGAGAGGCTGCAGAGCCATTGCCTTCTCTCCTGTCAAAGCTAAATTAATGAAATGGAACTCACAGAAGCACTATGTAATCAAATATTGGTGGGACACAAGCAAATTCTGAAAAAGTTTCATTGATCAGTGATAATATCTTTTGGTGTAAATATCTCCTCAAAACATTTCAGGAAAAAAAAATAAAGCTATAATTTTACTTTAGAAATATTTAACTTTGTTATACTAGTTTACTTATTTTTTACCTAATACTTCTGATATATTGTTATGTAGGTTAAAGATGCTCGATTCATGCCACTGTGGAAACCACACATAATTTAGGCAATAATGCAAATTCTTTTCAAATTCTTTTATCAGTGTATTCACTTTATTTTTATTTCAAACACAATACAAAATTACAGGATGCTATCAAAGTGATGCTACAAAACCCCACTAAAATTTTTTCAATTCTTCAAATCACACACTTACACACACACACACACACACACCACATGCATTCCCCGTACAGACCTTTTTTTGGGGGGCCTGAGTAAATAATTGCATTTTATTT
The DNA here is from genome assembly GCF_029281585.2 of Gorilla gorilla gorilla. NCBI lineage: Eukaryota > Metazoa > Chordata > Mammalia > Primates > Hominidae > Gorilla > Gorilla gorilla. The sequence goes on from NC_073247.2 coordinate 1,983,676, forward strand.
TCAATTTTTCATTTTGAAATAATTAAAGACTTACCAAAAATGTTGCAAAACTACGTGCCTTTTTGAAGTAAAGTCTTGAAAAAGTTGTTTGGTATATCCTTTATAGTAATAAAAGAAAACACGTGTATATTCTGTTGATTAAAGGCATGCTGAGATCGTCAGACATGTGACTTCATCAGAGACTCCAATATAGAGCGCAGCTGTAACGACATCCTAAGAGTGTTCTAACTGAAATGTGTTGGAAGAAGGTTCTAATTTTTTTCAACCCTTCTCAAGTTGGCACTCAGCAGATTTCCACTCTATAAAAGTAACTCCTGCTCTGCAACTAATGTTCACAGATAAGCTCCAAACATATTTACAGCTCCATTTAAGTATAATGTACACACAGTAAAATTCGCCCTTTTCAATGTGCAATTTAATGGGTTATGGCAGATGAATATCATCATTTGACCACAATCATGATCAAGATACAGAAAATCTGCATCATCACAAAACGTTTTCTTTTGCTGTTTTGCATTTGATCTTTTCTCCATTCCTGAACACAGGCAACCACTAATCTGCTTCTGTTTCTACAGTTTGCATTTTCTAGAGTATCCTATTAGTGGAATGATACATTGGTGTCTTTCATGTCTAGCTTCTTTCACTGAGCATAATGCTTTTGATATTCATTTATATTGCTGTTGTATCAGTTTGCTCCTTTTTATTGTTGAGTGGTACTCCATCTACAACTGGTTTATCCATTTACAAGTTGATGGACACATCTGCTATGAACTTCAAGGATGAGGCTTGGTACGGATATGTTTTTATTTATTTTGAGTCGCAGTGGAATTATTTGGCTATATGATCAGTACTAAGTTTAACATTAAAAGAAACTGCCAAACTGCTTTCCAAAATGTCTGTACCATTTTGAAGTCCCACTAGCCAGGTGTGAATAGCAATTCTTCACATCATGTGGTATGGTCAGTTCTGCTCGTGTCAGCCACTCCAGTGGGTGTACAGTGGTACCTCAATGTGGTTTTAACTTGCATTTCCCTGATGACGGGTAACGTTAAGTATCTTTTCATTTGTGTATTGGACATCATCTCTTTTTAAATTAAAATATCTGTACAAATATTTGGCCCATTTAGGTCAAAATATTACGTTAAATGAGTTATTTGTGTTTTGTTATTTAGTTTTTTAGTTATGTGTACATTCTAGATGAAAGTTCTTTATCAGACATATTTAAAATTATTCTGTCCCAATCTGTGGTTTGCCTTTTCATTTTTTGATGCTATGTTTTAAGTTGCAAAAGTCTTAATTTCATGAAGTCCAACTTACTATTTTTTTCCATTTTCATCCATCCTTTTCTTATCTAAAAAATTTTTAGCTATAGTAAGATTATTAAAAATTTTTCCTATTCAGTAAGCTTTATACATTTTATATTTACATTATGTATAAAATACATGTTGAGTTAATTTGAGGATATGGTGTGAGGTAATTCTGAAGTTCATATTCTCCATTTAATATCCAATTTTAATAGTACCATCTTTATAAAGACATTGATTTCCTTATTGAAATATTTTGGCAACTTTGGCCATGTAAGGCAGGATATATTTCTAAATTATTTATTCTGTTTCACTGATATATATGTCTTCTTCATGCCAGTAAGTTTACTGTACTGTTTAGTGTAGCTTTACAATATGTCTTGAAATTTGGAAAGTTTTCCAACTTTATTCTTCTTTCTAAAACATGCTCTGGCTATTCTAGGACTTCTGCATTTAAAAAAAAAAATTAGAATCAGCTTTGTAATTTCTCCAAAAAGGCCTATAGGTTTGACTGGGATTGTGCCAAATCTGGAGATCAGTTTCAGAAGAATTATCATCTAATAAGTATGACATGTATATTTACCAATGAACTTGATACATATTTCTACCTATTCAATCTCTCGTATTAGTGATTTAGAAATTTTGGATCAGCATACCTTTTATTAAATTTATTCTGAATTATTTTATTATTTTTGAGGCTATTATAAGTTAAATTGCTTACATAATTTTATTTTCTAATTGGTGTTGATTGTGTATAGAAACACAATTGATTTTATTTATTGATCTTTCATCCTACAACTTTGTTAAATTCACTTCATACCTCTAGCACACTTCTGCAGATGCCTAAGGATTTTCTATGTATATGTTGACATCACGTGAGAATAGTATTTTTCTTTCTTCCCAACTTGGGTGTCACTTATTTCTTATTTTCTTTTCTTTTCTCTTTATTTCTTTCTTCTTTCTGTCCATTCCTCCTTCCTTCCCTTCTTTCTTTCTCCCTGTTTTAGAATCAGTTTTGTAATTTATCCAAAAGGACCTATAAGGTTTCATGGGAATTCCACTGAATCTAGAGATCAATTTCAGGAGAATTATCATCTCATAAGTATTAAATATTTATCAATGAACTTGGTATATATTTCCACTTATTTAATATTGAATGCAATACTTTAAAGAACTAGGGAAAGAGGACATCATTGCATTTTTCATAATCTTATGTAGAAAGTATTAAGGCTTTCACCATTTTAAGTAAGATGTTTGCTATAGATTTTTTGTAAACACATAATCAGTTTGAAAATGTACTTTTCTATCCTCAGTTTGCTGGGAGTTTTTAATTTAAAAAATGTGTTACATTTTGTAAATTCCTTTTTTGCATCTATTGAGAGTGTCACGTGATTTTTCTTTTTTCTGTCAGCATGGTAGATTTTCAGTTGTTGAAACCAACTTGAGATAAACCCCACTTGGTTAAAACACATTATCATTTTTAAATATTCCTAGACTCAATTTGCTAATATTGTATTAAGAATGTTGCATCTAAGTTCATAATGGTTATCAGTCTGTCATTTTTGAGTTGTGATATCTGTATTTGTTTCTGATATCGAGAGAATCCACGTAAAACATCTACTTCTGTCATCAGTAATAATCTGACCAGGGATAACACCAACAGTTAGAGAGGAACCTGTCATTACCTGTGGCAGCAGAGATATCAGAGATTCCAAAAAGAAAAGCAAGGTTAAAATTTCAAATATAATCACATGAAATTTCAGAAAGCCAGGGGATAGAAATATAGGAGAGCAAAATCTTAGAGGTCAAAACAAGTAGTTAAGTACTGCACATGATAATAAAAAGTAAAATCTTTTCCTAAGGCAGAGCCTGGCTGCTGCCTAGCTTCTTTGACAATTCTTGGTAGGCTTTCATGGCTTTATAAGGGCTTATACTTTAGGTAAAGTTATAGTCAGGGAAACGGTGGGTGTAGGTTGGCTCTGTAGAAATGAAGCATTACAGGAGCACTGCAGTGAGAAAGAAACTGATACTGATGATACTTCGGTCACACTAATAATACATGCTAATGATAATCATAGCAATCATGGTAATGACAGAAAATATATATATAATATTAACATGCTTCTATTTGCACATATACATATGTGAATAGAAACATTGATTTAAAGACATGAAAGTATAGAAATAGCCTACACCTGATAAAGATATGCTCATACACAATAACAAACCTCAGTATAAACAGAGATTTTGATGTATCACAGAATTCTGCAATAGATCACAATTTTGACACTATGGGAAGTGTCATTTTCAGAACTTTTCTTTATCTCCATTATCTCCATTCTCTATTTCCAACATTCCTGGAGACTGAACTCAAGGATCAGTAAATATTCTCAACCTTAACCATAGCAGACTTCATTCATCCCATATATGCTTGTTATTTTTCCCCATTGACAGAAGGCATTGTACCATGAAATATACAACATATCTCTGACACACCTGACGAAAACAAACAATGGGGAAAGATTGACTATTTAATAAATGGTGATGGGAAAACTGGCTAGCCAAATGAAGAAAGCTGAAAGTGGACCCCTTCCTTACACCTTATAAAATAATTAACTCAAGATGGATTAAAGACTTAAACATAAGATCTAAAACCATAAAAACTCTAGAAGACAACCTAGCCAATACCATTCAGAACATAGGCATAGGCAAAGACTTCACGACTAAAACACCAAAAGCAGTGGCAACAAAAGCCAAAATTGAGAAATGGGATCTAATTAAACTAAAGATAGCTTCTGCACAGCAAAAGACACTATCATCGGAGTGAACACACAACCTACAGAGTGGGAGAAAATTTTTGCAATCTATCCATCTAACAAAGGGCTAATATCCAGAATCTACAAGGAACTTAAACAAATTTACAAGAAAAAAACAACCCCATCAAAAAGTGGGAAAAGGATATGAACAGACACTTCTCAAAAGAAGACATTTATGCGGCCAATAAACACATGAGAAAAAGCTCATCATAGGCTGGGCGTGGTGGCTCACGCCTGTAATCCCATCACTTTGGGAGGCCAAGGCGAGTGGATCACAAGGTCAGGAGTTTGAGACTTGCCTGGCCACTATGGTGAAACTCTGTCTCTACCAAAAACACAAAAAAAAACTTTAGCCAGGCGTGGTGGTATATATCTGTAATCCCAGCTACTCAAGAGGCTAAGGCAGGAGAATTGCTTGAACCCATTAGGTGGAGGTTGCAGTGAGCCGAAATTGTGCCACTGCACTCCACCCTGGGTGACAGAGTGAGGCTGTCTCGAAGAAAAAAAAAAAAAAAAGCTCATCACCCCTGGTCCAATGAGATACCATCTCACGCCAGTTAGAATGGCAATCATTAAAAAGTCAGGAAACAACAGGTGCTAGAGAGGATGTGGAGAAATAGGAATGCTTTTACACTGTTGGTGGGAGTGTAAATTAGTTCAACCATTGTGGAAGACAGTGTAGCAATTCCTCAAGGATCCAGAACTAGAAATATCATTTGACCTAACAGTCTCATTACTAGGTACACATCCAAAGGATTATAAATCATTCTACTATAAAGACACATTCACACATATGTTTATTGCAGCACTATTCACAAGAGCAAAGACTAGGAACCAACCCAAATGCCCATCAATGATAGACTGGATAAAGAATATGTGGCACATATACACCATGGAATACCATGCAGCTATAAAAAAGGATGGATTAATGTCTTTTGCAGAGACATGGATGAAGCTGGAAACCATCATTCTCAGCAAACTATCACAAGAACAGAAAACCAAACACCACATGTTCTCACTCATAAGTGGGAGTTGAACAATGAGAACACATAGACACAGGGAGGGGAACATCACACACTGGGGCCTGTCAGTGGGTAGGAAGGAAAGAGGAGGGATAGCATTAGGAGAAATACTTAATGTAGATGACGAGTTGATGGGTGCAGCAAACCACGACAGCACATGTATACCTATTTCACAAAACTGCAAGTTCTGCAAATGTATCCCAGAACTTAAAGTGTATGTATGTGTGTATATATATATACACACAAATGTAAATGTAAATGTAAATAAATTGAAAATGGTAAAAATAGAAATATGTTTCCTACACAAATAGTGACATAATAAAGCAAGATAGAATGTATGTTTGAGTTAAAAAAAATTGCTTAGAAGACAACTTGAATTCCATTCCAAGGAACTAGTTTTCAAAAGTTTACAACCAGATTTCAGTTTGGCAAAAGGCAACAATGCTGTTTTGAAAATAATTTCTGAAAAGAGCTTCCCCAGCAGTTCCAAATGGCAGTCCTGATACAAGGAAGTAGGGGCAATTTTGTTACCACCAGGAACACTGAATTTATTTTCAGACCTTGAAATTCTGGGAGGCCCTCAAATAATAATCAACTACAATATTTTACTTTACATAGAAATATTGTTTTAATGTTAATATAAAAGCTTGTATATGAACTAAAATTGTCAATCTGCCACTTTTAAGAAAGAAGAATCCATTATGTCCCTAATCTATAGTGAGTTGATATGTTCCATAAGCAGTTCTGGAAGGAGGCTACACTTAGAGCATAAATTGGTATAGATCGCTTTGCTCTCACAGATAGCGACACAATATTTTCTGCTGAATGGGAAAAAGTTTGAAGGCATAAATCAAGATAAAGCAATCATCTGACAAAGAATTACAAAGAGGCCCCATACCTTTTTCTTAGTGAACTCCGTGTGACACATTGATTTTCCACTGAAGATAAAAGCCAAAATCATGTGTCATCAATAGAAAGCAAGCAAAACTATTTGGTTCAATATGTTATGGTACTTAATGAAAAAAAACTTGCAGAGAAAAGACAAATCTAAAATGTTGCACATGATTCAAACAAGTCTGGATCAGAAGAGACATTTCAGAGGTCACTGCTAGAGAGTCGAGGATACATTAGAGAGAAATAAACTCCTGCTTTTTTGTTTATCTACTTACATACACAGATACTGTCTGATGAAGATGATTGATATCAGGTATGGTATTTGATGGTATAGTCATTTACAAAATAATTCATCCCTTATGATCTAATGCAATTTTCTTCATATTACACGTGTATATTTAAATACTTCCTTGTGAAGTGGAGGCTAGCCAGGCTGCTGTTAGCATATCCAGTACATTTCTGCAAATTCCAAAATGGCAAATCCCACAGTTGAAATTTCAACCTCTCTAGCGTCCCTCGGCTGGAGTGCATAATCACGGCAAAAGTCTGCAACATCAGAGGTGGCCGCCACAGACACAAAGTCTATGTTTCTCATTCCATTCTACCAAATCTATTCAGCAGTCTGGGTGAGGGGGCTTGGCAGTATCTATGAGCAGAAAGCATTCAAATGGCTGGTATATGTGCTTCTGGGGAAACTAAGGGGAAAAAAGAGAGAGGGAGGGAGGGAGGGAACAAGAAAGAAGAAGGAAACTCAAGGAGAGAGGAAGGGAAGGAGGCTGGCAAGAAGGGATGGAGGGAGCAAGGGAGGGAGGAATAAAGGAAGGAAGTTACACCAAGTTTCAAAACTGGCCACGGACTGAGAAGGATTAAGAGACAAACGGAATTGAAAGCATTTATGTTCATACTCGGTATTTTTCTTACCCATTCTTGCAAATTAGTAATTTAAAAATTTTCATTTCCACAAATCCACGTGTTTTCTTGTTCCTCTCTCTCCGCTCTTTTTCCTTCTTTCCTTCCTGACTTTCTTCTTTCTTTTCAACATAGGTTATATAAATGTGTGAGAGCTATCACTAGTCTACATTAATCATCAGGATTTCCCTGTATATTTCCAATTAAGATGACCCATAATAATATTCTACTGTAATTTTGGAGGGTCCAAAATACTAGATGGCATTTAGTGTTTTGGAAATCATGACAAGTCTAACAGGACTTTAAAAAACCTATCAAGACATCTGATGTGTTTTCTTGCCCATACACTCTTTAATGAGGTCTGCTTGACCCTTTCTTCTTCCCTTCTCTAGTCATGGGTTCTTCACACTGAAAACTAAGCTTTGCATCAGTGTTTGACGAACAGGTGACATAATAAACTGCAGTTACATTTTAAATTCAGCTCAAGATGGTAGATGAGAAATCTAAGATTGTGAAGTGAGACTTAGCATGCTGTTCAGTATGCAACAAATCTGAGTGTTGCTCACACAGGATTCATACCAACAGGCTCCTTCCAAAACCTTTCAATGCAAATTCTAGCAAATGCACACTTGGAAGAAAAATGTTCCATGAAGTTGTATATGTAAATTTATACTTTCAGCATTTATGTATATAATTTCAGGGGAAGTGGGATCAACTTAACATTATTAAACATAGTCCAATGATACTTACAACATAACTTCAGAAACATTTTATTACTAGAAGTATTTTAAAAAGGATGTACCATTTAGGATTTAAGACACACCCCACAAATGAAAAAACAAATGAGATTATAAACAACATTTTTTAAGAAAATTATGCCATCTCTTTCACTACAAAATCCTCCTGGGGGAAAAATATCTTTTCCTTCATTATTAAAGGATGTTATCAGAGCACAGTGGAATTCTTTCAGATTTAGTCAGAAGGTTCTCTGGAGTTGAGAGATCTATTGGAGAATATTTTCTTTGAAAGTCCATGTCCTTTCCCCAGGCCTACATCATATATAAATAAACATTTCAGAAAAGGGGCCATGTTAGGAAAAAGTGGGTTGAAGATTGTAAGACCTGGTTCCTGGGTGCCAAATAATTCACAAGTTGGAATAAGCTGGGTTTCTGTAACACTTCTCTATGACTGCCATTGATACTGAACTATGCCAAGGCACTAAGTCCTACCAAGGAAAAGCCGGAGGAAAACAGGTGTAAGAAAACGTTTCCTGTCAGTGTGTCCAGAGATAGCATGAGTCAACAGCGGCTCCTCATGAAGCCATCGATTCGTAACACTGGAGTATCTAGAATGCATCTGGGTCGAATTATTAAAAAGAAAGTTCTTCTCAAGCTAGTTGTAATGGTAGCTACTTTAAAAAATTAATGTTCTGCGATTCTGATAAAAACCTATGTGGTGAACCAACAATAAAGGCGGCTGGAGATATTGGTATGAAATAGTTATTTTTCCTTATATACCTGGACGTTCATATAAGAAATTATACTTTTGGAAGGTCTGTCATATTCTCAGTGTATAAGAGTTGAATCATTTTTAGAAGTTATTGTCAGAATTTTGCTTTAATAGTGCAATAAAGTGTGCATTCTCTCTCTCTCATTTTCATTCAACAGCCTCTACAAATTGAGCCTGGCTCAAAGGTCTTTCCCTCTTGGAATATGACTCCTCCCCTGTCCCTCTACATAGGCTGTTCTCTAACAAATTATTTTGCTGTCTTGATTTTTCAGAGACCTCATGCTAGTAGTAGAGAGCCAGGAGAAAGTGAGATGTCCTATATAAAAGGCCTGCTAGAAAAAGAAATCAGCACTGAGTTCTAAGGATACTGAACAACTTTTTAAAAAACAAGCAAGCCATATTAAACACATTAGTTACAACCAAATTAGATAAAACCATGAAAATTATCCAAGAAGAAAAAGTACATCACCTGTCTAGGTTTAAAATTGCTTAAGGCTGCCATCCAAGGACCATCTATGATAACAAATACAGCAGTCTGTATTGACACAAAGTTTTAGTGATAGACGTAATTACATTCTTCTGCTGGTGGTGTTCTAGAATAAATGGAATATCTGCTGATCAAATCTGAATGCATCCCATAATATTAGCATGTAGGATCCCAGATCTGCAGGCACTATCTCTTTCTCAGATCTACACTTTGAATATTATGTTAGTTAAAATGAGAAGTATGTTAGAAAATGTCTTTTACAAAAGAAATATTGGCTGAGTATGGTGGCTCATGCCTGTAATCCCAACACTCTGGGAGGCCAAGGTGAGAAGATCTCTTGAGCTCAAGAATTTGAGACCAGCTTGGGCAACATATCTATAAAAAATTTTAAAACTTAGCCGGTGTGGTGGTGCACACCTATAGGCACAGCTACTTCAGAGGCTGAATCAAGAGGATCACTTGAGCTTGGGAGTTTGAGGTTGCAGTGAACTATGAACATGGCACTGAACTCCAGTCTGGGCAACAGAGTGAGAACTTGTCTTCAAAAAAATAAAAAAGAAGAAAAAAATAGGAAATATTGTGTTCACATCTGCTATGGTACTCTTTCTTATATAAACTATTTCTTTGCAGTATTCTAGAGGATTTAAGACAAATTTACCACTGAATAATTTCATATGGTATATTATTGCATTAGTATAGTATGTTATTATATAATTAGTATAAGTGACCAGTGCTGCAACAACCACATTCCAAAAAGTATTGTGATCCTCCAAAATTACAATGTCTAAATGACATTATTCTCCTTCATGAGACCATTATACCTTAATTTTTCAGCACCATGAAAATCTACAAATGCCCTCTAAAATATATTTAGAAAACGTGGGGAAAAAATAGATACAGTTTCAGAAGATACATATATTTTGAAAATTAGCCTTTTTGGAATAAATTATTCTTTATGACATATAAATAAACACATTTTTCAGACTGGCGGGGTAACATTTGCATCAGTCAAAATAATTAGATTACTAAAACCTGTAATCTTATTAGAAAAATGGTTTATTCAGAGAATCATTGGAATTATTAGCCTTCAAGCTGCTATAGATTGAATCTGATCAAAATAATTAAGATAATATTATTTCATTTTTCAGTATAATATCTCCTTAGTATTTTTGTTTCTTATTTAATATGTGATTATATTTACTTCTGTGAATAATATGGATGAAGATCATTACAGTGTCAAGATCACTGGGTTCAGAGCACAGAAACCTCAAGTCTATTCTTTTTTCTAAAATACCTGTAAGACTTTAAAGAAGACAGAGTTTCTGGACTCTAATTTCTCTATCTGTAGAATAAATGGGTTAGACCAAATAACTCCTTTCTGCTTATAAATTTTCTAATTATATGACTGAGCTTACACCTGGAAAACAGTCTATCTCCTGTATAAATTAATGATAGAAATGAAAACCACCACGTTTCATGAAATTAACCACATAAATATCAACATCAACTGCTCAGAAGGACTTAAGTGCAAGTATCACAGGAATTCTGAAGCACAGAGAACTAAATATAAGAAATGTAACACTCTTCGTATTTTCAAAGAAGATTTTAATAATATATGTAAACACAGTAGCCTGTTCATAAGAAAAAAGAAAAGGGACGTCTTAGCATATTCAGGGTTCAACCAAAACTACTACTGGAATGTAAATCAAAGTAATATTCACCTAACTGTCATAATTGGCATGAATAATTTTAAGTAAAACACTTTTATTTGATATTAAATGTGAACAATAAGCCAAAACAGAGAAAATTAATAAATTGATCATTTATTGAAACTGAAATAAAAATATATAATTATTGAAGCCTCTTATATACATAAACCAATCATTGCTTAAATGAGCTGACATACTAGCTCCATAGTTTTATGTCACTAAGGAACTCTTTTGAACACAATAAAGAAACCAGAATTGAGCACAAAGAATGATGAACTGGGAAGTTCATGGCTTTCTATCTACTAATTAGGAGTACAATCATTCAGTCAAACAGCCACTCAACAAACATTTAGCATACAGCTTCTGGATACCAGGTACTGGTGTAGGTGCTAGAGCAACAAGGAAATAGTCCCTGCATTCAGTGAGCTCACAGGCAAGTAAACAAGTAAGTATAAAGACTGCATGACTGATTGGGAGCGGTGGTTCATGCCTGTAATCCCAGCACTTTGGGAGGCCAACGTGGGCAGATCACGAGGTCAAGAGATCGAGACCATCCTGGCCAACATAGTGAAACCCCGTCTCTACTAAAAATACAAAAATTAGCTGGGCACGGTGGTGCACGCCTGTAGTTACTTGGGAGGCTGAGGCAAGAGAATCAGTTGAACCTGGAAGGTAAAGGTTGCAGTGAGCTGAGATCACACCACTGCACTCCAGCCTGGTGACAGAGTGAGACTCTGTCTCAAAAAAAAAAAAAAAAAAAGACTCCATGATAAATGTGTATCTACAAAGGGCACAAAGGAATGAGTAGCTAATCCCCAAAGCCATATGGAGCAGTCAGTATAAGCTTCAGGAAAAGAAACTGAAGTAAAAAGCTAACCTGAATCTGAAAAAAATGAGTAGGTATTTTCCAAGCACGTTTCAGGGGAAAAGTTGCAGGATGCAGAAGTCCTCCCAAGTACAAAAAGAGAATGAACTCTGGACAACTGGCAATTTATGGCACACAGGAATCAGTAAATGTAGGGATGAGAGGCACACAGAAACATGGGCAAAAACAGGAATTTTGACTTTATTCCATAAATCATGGAAAGCCACCAATGGGTTTTAAGTAATAAAATACTAAGACCAGGTTTGCATTTTAGAAAGATCAATTTGATTTCAGTGAGGAGGTCCAAAAATGAGAGCAGCAAGGCCAGATAGAAGTCCTGCTGCAACTAGCTATGGTTAGAGATGCAGACCAAAACTAAGGTGAAATCATTTAGAAGAAAGAACGTGGATATAAGAGCCATTGGTTTGGCCTCTCCACATCATTTTTTTAATTTTATTTTCATTCATTTATTTATTTATTTTTTGAGACAGAGTCTCGCTCTGTCACCCAGGCTGGAGTGCAGTGGCGTGATCTTGGCTCACTGCAAGTTCTGCCTCCCGGGTTCACACTATTCTCCTGCCTCAGCCTCCCGAGTAGCTGGGACTACAGGCACGCGCCACCACGCCCAGCTAATTTTTTCTATTTTTTAGTAGAGATGGGGTTTCACCGTGTTAGCCAGGATGGTCTCGATCTCCTGACCTCGTGATCCACCCACCTCGGCCTCCCAATGTGCTGGGATTACAGGCTTGAGCCACCATGCCCAGCTGGCCTCTCCACATCTTTACTGTTATACTGATAACATGGGGATGAAAATAAATATTATTTGTATTTAAACTATTATTGTTATGTGAAAATTAAACAAATAACATACTATGATAACATCGGAGGTTCAAGAAATATTAAGTCTTGAAAATAGGAAAGATGAAAGGAAGGAAACAGGGAGTGGGGAGGAAAGTAGGAGAAAGGAGAGAATATAGGAATGAGAGAGGAGGAAAATAATAAGAAAGAAGTAGAAAGCTAGGTACGGTGGCTCATGACTGTAATCCCAGCGCTTTGGGAGGCCGAGTCAGGCAGATCACAAGGTCAGGAGTTCAAGACCAGCCTGGCCAATATGGTGAAACCTTGTCTCCACTAAAAATACAAAAATTAGCTGGGTGTGGTGGCAGGCACCTATAGTCCCAGCTACTCGGGAGGCTGAGGCAGGAGAATCACTTGACCCTGGGAGGCAGAGGTTGCAGTGAGCTGAGATCACACCACTGCACTCCAGCCTGGGTGACAGAGAAAGATGCTGTCTCAAAAAAAAAAAAAAGAAAGAAAAAAAAAAAGAAAGAAGTAGAAAAAGATATAGTATTTCTTAATCAGCAGAAGCTACTCTTATTTTTCAATACTCTACCTTTCTAATGTATCACTGACAAGGAAAGGTCTTGAATAATTGACTGAAGTCAGAATAGGTAAGGCACTCTACCTGTGGATACATGAGAGGCCTTAAAAAGTTCATGGAAAATGCATATTATGAAAAAAACTATGCAAAGGTTTCAATTTTGGCAGCAAAATAAACTCATACTAATTTATTATAGCATGTTTGAACAGGATCTAGTTTGAGACAGTAAGAAGGAGTAGACATTAGTTTGAAAAGAGCCCCTAGCAGAGCAATGTAAATTCTGCTAAAATTGAAGCAAGAACAAACATTAGATTATGATGAAGCTTGAGTGAAAGAATGGTGAAATCACTGATGCTTTACAAGAAGCTTGAGGGGACAATGCACCAAAGAAATCAGTAGTTCACAAGCGGACAGCTTTTTTAAAGAAGAAACGAGATGATGTGGAAGATGAAGTCCACAGGGACAGATCATCCATATCAATTTTCAAGGAAAAAAATTAATCTTGTTTGTGCCCTAATTGAAGAGGACTGATAATCAACAGCACAAACAATAGCCAACATCGTAGACATCTTAATTGGTTCAGCTTACACAGTTCTGACTAAAAAATTAAAGTTGAACCAACTTTCCACTGCATGGGTGCCAAAAGTGTTGTGCTCAGATCAGCTGCAGACAAGAGGAGAGCTCTCAATGGAAATTTTAAAGAACTAGGGTCAAGATCCTGAAGGATTTCTTTGAAGAATTGTAACAGAAGATAAAACATGGCTTTCCCAGTATGATCCTGAGGGCAAAACACAATCAAAGCAATGGCTACCAAAGGTGGAAGTGGTCCAGTCAAAGCTAAAGGGGATCACTCAAGAGCAAAGGTCACGGCAACAGTTTTTTGGGGACATTCCAGGCATTTTGCTTGTTGACTTTGTGGAAGGTCAAAGAACAATAATATCTGCATATCATGAGAGTGTTTTGAATAAGTTAGCCAAAGTTTTAGGGCAAAATACCTGGGAAAGCTTTAGCAGACAGTCCTCTAACACCACAATGTTTCTGCTCATTCCTGTCATCAAGCAAAGGCAATTTTGTGAGAGTCTCAATGGGAAATTGTCAGGCATCCACCTTACAGCTCTGATTTGGCTCCTTCTGACTTCTTTTTGTTTCCCAATCTCAACAAATGTGGAAAGGGCACCCATTTTTCTTAAGTTAATAATGTATAAGAGACTGCATTGACATTGTTAAGTTCCCAGGACCGTCAGTTCTTTAGGGATGAAAACCGAAGATCACATTTTCAATGTTTATCTTTTAACTTCATTTTTCCACAAACTTTTTGAAGTTTCTCCATACAAATGTCTCCATACAAATGAGCACTTGCAAAATAAGCAGAGAGTCTCATTCAATGGACAGAAAGTTCTGTGCCATCTAAAAATTATCTTAAGCAAGTTCAATGTGTAGCAACAGACTGTATTGAGAAATATCAGTTAGTTTGACTTCTGCAATGACCATGATGGAGTAACAAGAACTAGACTTTCTCTCCCTCCTGAAACAACCAAAAAAATGGCCAAAATGTATGCCACAAAAGTTTGCAAGACCCTGTAAAGTCAGTCTCAAACAAGGTGAGCCTATCAACTGCCCTAATTTATGCCTGGAGAAAGTTTTCCAGCCCACTACTCCAGGAGAAAAGCCCAAGAGGAGCCCATCGTTCTCCCTGAGCTGAGGGGACAGAGCTGAGAGTCCACAGAAACCATGTTGACATGAGCTCTCAGGACAAGGTTTCCGAGAAGAAGGGGCTGCACAGAAAGAGAACTCCAGAGCTCTGCAAAGGGTCCCCCTAAAGTACATAGCTAAGTAATTGTTAGGACAGGCCTAGAGAAAAGTACCTACGGTTGGGGAAACAACACCCAGATAAGATGAAAAGTAACAGTACACATGCTCACCAAGGTCCAGTAATAGTGCTTATTTTATCAGCCAAACCAGAAACACCTCAAGATTCCCAGGGATACCCAGAAGGATCTTGCCTCACTAGTTGGGAGTGATTAGCTCTAAAATGAGAACTGGTCTGATCCCACCTAATGAATTTTTAAAGCAAGACCAAAAAGAGTCAAACTCTTTCCAACTAAACTTAAATACATACCAATACAAAGATCAAGAATATTTATATATACTTCCAGCACTCAATAAGATAAAAGTCACCATATCTGACATCCAGACACAGTTTAGCAGAGACACAACAGTAACAACAAAAGACAGAAGAACGTGGCTCATAATAAGGAGAAAAATCACTGAGTCAGAACTGATCCAGAGTAAATCAAGGTGCCAGAGTTATCAGTTAAGAACATTCAAATGCTTATTGAAACAGTATTCTATATGTTCTAAAATAGAGACATGCAAGATACACTAAAGGAGGCTGGGCGCAGTGGCTCATGCCTGTAATCTCAGCATTTTGCGAGGCCGAGGCAGGTGGATCACGAAGTCAGGAGTTCAGGACCAGCCTGACCAATATGGTGAAATCCCATCTCTACTAAAAATACAAAAATTAGCGGGGCATAGTAGCATGCGGCTGTAGTCCCAGCTACATGGTAGGCTGATAGCACATTAGTCATTAAAGAAGAAAAGATAGACACCTCTCAAAATAAAATAGAGAGAGAAAATAAATTTTTAAAAAACATGAACAGAGCAATAGTAGACAGTAAATTTCAAGTAACTGAATTTACGTGTAATCTCAGTTCCCAAAGGAGAGGAGAGGGAAGATGTGAAAACATTTGGGACTTTGAGTCAGGCAAAGCTTTCTTTGATATGACCCCACAGCATGATTTATATAATAATATATTGATAAGAAGAACTCATCAAATTTAAAAAAAAGAATCTGCTCTTCAAAAGAATCTATTAAGAGACTGAAAAGACAAGCTGCAGGCTGGGAGAAAATATTTGCAATTCATATATCTGATGAAAGGCTTGCATCAAAAATATATTTTAAAAGCTCAAAATTTAATAATGAAAAACAAACAACCCCATTTAAAACTTGGGTGAAAGACTGGAACAGACATTTCAAAGTAGACATTTGTTTGGTAAATAAGCACATATGCTCAACATAATTAATGCTTAGGGCAATGCAAATTAAAACCAAAATGAGACGCCACTATCTATTTTTAAATAGCTAAGATTAGCATGACTGATAACAGCCAAGCACTGGCTTGGATGTGGAGAAGCTGAAACTCTCATACACTGCTGATGGGAATACAAAAAAGTGTAACCTTTGAAAAACAGTTTAAGAGTCCCTTAAAAAGTTAAACATACTTCTGCCGTAAGACTCAGCCATTGCACTCCTGGGTATTTACCCAAGAGAGATAAAAGTAGGTGTTCATATAATGATATCAACACAAATGTTCATAGCACATGTATTCATAATAGCCCAAACTAGAAACAGTCTAAATATCAATCAATACATTAATGAATTAACTTGCTTTATCCAAATTAATTATGGATACATACTATAACATGAATGAATCTCAAAATAACTATACTAAGTGAAACAAGGCAGACTCTAGAGGTAAAACATGCAGAGAAAAAAACATAAAATGTCAGACAAAAAAGTGCATAGTGTAAAATTTTATTTATATACATTTTTTGACTGTATAAATTACTGTCCAGTGACAGAAAGCAGTTTGGTGGTTTTTAAGGGCCAGGAATGAGGGGCCAGAGAAATGTATTATAAAGAGGCATCAGGAAACTGGAGGTGAAGTATATTTCCATCACCTCGATTGCATGCTGATGGTTTCTAAACTTTCAATATTTTTAGTTTATTATATGTTATACAAAATAAAGCTTGTAATAAAAATCAAAAGATTGAGCCATCCTTATTTTCTCTATAAAAGAGCAGAATTATCCTTTTAGAGATTTGGAAAGATTATTAAAAGATAAGTTACAAAATACAGTACCTGACACGTATAAAATATTAAATAAATACTAGCCATGCTTAATTATTTTGTTTTAAGTCTATATGAGTCAAGTTTTAGTAGAAATATGGGCTAGAAAAAAAAAACGGAAAGCGGGACTCTGTGATCCGACTTGGGCTTATAGAACAGACTGCACTAGATTGTTCTCATGCTGCTAATAAAGTCATACCCAAGACCGGGTAATTTAGAAAGGAAAGAGGTTTAAGGAACTCACAATTCCACATGGCTGGGGAGGCCTCACAGTCACGGCAGAAGGCAAAAAAGAAGCAAAGGCACATCTTAAATGGTAGCAGAGGAGAAAGCTTGTGTAGGGAAGCTCCCATTTTAAAAGCATCAGATCTCGTGAGACTTATTCGCTACCAGGAGAACAGTAGGGGGAACCCGCCCCTATGATTCAATGATCTCCACCTGACTCCATCCTTGACATGCGGGGATAATTACAATCAAGGTGAGATTCGGGTGGAGACACAGCCGAATCATATCAATGACTAATGAGAGTTACGTCCAGAACCTAATGAAAACCTGTCTGAGGCCACATTCCCTGTAAAGCAGATTTGAGATAGAGATTTGTGTAGAGAACATTTAACTGGGTAAAATCCTAGGAGCCAACAACTGTGGCGAAAAAGCTGAATTGGACAAAGGGAGTTGAGATGTGAGGCAGTCACAACAAATACCTCAGCTAATCTCAAGGGGGAGCTGAGAAGCAGGGGTGACCCTTCAGAGTTGCCCTAAATTGAGGCAGGAGTATGGAGTTTTAATACCTTTCACTGGCCATTCTTCAGATACGAGTTGTCCCCAAGGATGGACATCAGCTTGACAAGTTATTAATTAGATCTCCTGAGAATAAATTCTAGAGAGAATCAGCTGAGAGGCATGATTTGCCAACACTCCCAATAGCTGGGCAAACTTCAGTTTTGAGGGAGGATTTGGGTCACACACAAAAGTCTCCACAACCAATTATTCATGGGAAATTCTATGTAGGCAGAGCTATTTCATGGCCAGTTAATCAAAACTACATAATCTATTTGGTTAAGCAAAAGAAATTAAAAAGATAAAATAAAATCTATGTATTAACACTCAAAAGTTTTTTAATGCATTTGCCTTGCATTTCGTATGTTTTGCCTTGCCTTTTATATGTTTTGCCTTGCATTTGTTTATTTGCTTTTAAGAACCTTTAGAGAACAATAATTACTAATATAATATGGAGTAGCACAGCATAGACGAGGGAAGCTAACTCTCTCCCTTTTCCCAGAACCTGGAACAGCTAAAGATCCTAAGCATTGTCAGCTTTGGTATCTGACATAGTTTGGATGTTTGTCCCCTTCAAATCTCACGTTAAAATGTGATCCCCAATGTTGGAGATAGATGCCTCCTGAATGGCTTGGTGCTGTCCTCTTGGTAATGAATGAGTTCTTACCCTGTGAGTTCATGCGATATCTGGTTGTTTAAAAGAGACTGACACCTCCTCCCTGTCTCTCTTGCTTCCTCTCTCACCATGTGATATGCTGGTTTCCCTTCACCTTCCACCATGATTGGAAGGTTCCTGAGGCCCTCCCTGGAAGCAGGTGCCAGTACTATGCTTCATGTACAGTCTTCACAACAAGGAGCCAAATAAACCGCATTTCTTTATAAATTACCCAGCCTCAGGTATTTCTTTATAACAATGCAAATGGGCTAACAGAGTATCATTCATGGACAGTGAGTGTATTAGTCAATTTTCATGCTGCTGATAAAGACATACCCAAGACTGGGTCATTTATAAAGAAAAAGAGGTTTAATGAATTCACAGTTCCACATGGCTGAGGAGGCCTCACAGTTATGGCAGAAGGCGAAAGGCGCGTCTTACATGGCAGCAGGCAAACAGCAAATGAGAACCAAGTGAAAGGCGAAAGGGGTTTCCCCTTATAAAACCATCAGATCTCATGAGACTTATTCACTACCACTAGAACAGTGTGGGGAAAACTGCCCCCATGATCCACTTACCTCTCACTGGGTCCCTCCCACAACATGTGAATTATGGGAGCTACAGTGCAAGATGAGATTTCAGTGGGGACACAGCCAAACCATATCAGACAGTAATAACTTTCAATTAAATATAGCTAGACTTTCTGTCAGTGGGTCACAGCAGTCTAGAGAACACATTGAAAAACTCTAGGAACAGCAGATATAGAGGTCAGATCTAGAGATTTTGAACAAAGTTTAGTGCTACAATGCATTGGTGACCACAGACAAAAGGTGTCTGTTGTTGTTATAGTTTGTTTTCTGTCTTGTTTTTCATCATGGGAGGACAAGAAGAAAAAATGGGGGCAATGGTGAAGGAGAAATGAAAAAGACCTGCTTTTCTATGGGTGGAAGCGACTAAACGAGAGAATAAATTTGGATCACACAACAAATGCAAATCAAGTTAGAAGCATGAAAGGCATGATTAAGGCCATGGTTCTAATAGAGATCAGCCAGCGGAACCAGGATCATGCCACACCGAGAGAGGCTGCAGAGCCATTGCCTTCTCTCCTGTCAAAGCTAAATTAATGAAATGGAACTCACAGAAGCACTATGTAATCAAATATTGGTGGGACACAAGCAAATTCTGAAAAAGTTTCATTGATCAGTGATAATATCTTTTGGTGTAAATATCTCCTCAAAACATTTCAGGAAAAAAAAATAAAGCTATAATTTTACTTTAGAAATATTTAACTTTGTTATACTAGTTTACTTATTTTTTACCTAATACTTCTGATATATTGTTATGTAGGTTAAAGATGCTCGATTCATGCCACTGTGGAAACCACACATAATTTAGGCAATAATGCAAATTCTTTTCAAATTCTTTTATCAGTGTATTCACTTTATTTTTATTTCAAACACAATACAAAATTACAGGATGCTATCAAAGTGATGCTACAAAACCCCACTAAAATTTTTTCAATTCTTCAAATCACACACTTACACACACACACACACACACACCACATGCATTCCCCGTACAGACCTTTTTTTGGGGGGCCTGAGTAAATAATTGCATTTTATTTTCAATTTTTCATTTTCAAATAATTAAAGACTTACCAAAAATGTTGCAAAACTACGTGCCTTTTTGAAGTAAAGTCTTGGAAAAGTTGTTTGGTATATCCTTCATAGTAATAAAAGAAAACACGTGTATATTCTGTTGATTAAAGGCATGCTGAGATCGTCAGACATGTGACTTCATCAGAGACTCCAATATAGAGCGCAGCTGTAACGACATCCTAAGAGTGTTCTAACTGAAATGTGTTGGAAGAAGGTTCTAATTTTTTTCAACCCTTCTCAAGTTGGCACTCAGCAGATTTCCACTCTATAAAAGTAACTCCTGCTCTGCAACTAATGTTCACAGATAAGCTCCAAACATATTTACAGCTCCATTTAAGTATAATGTACACACAGTAAAATTCACCCTTTTCAATGTGCAATTTAATGGGTTATGGCAGATGAATATCATCATTTGACCACAATCATGATCAAGATACAGAAAATCTGCATCATCACAAAACGTTTTCTTTTGCTGTTTTGCATTTGATCTTTTCTCCATTCCTGAACACAGGCAACCACTAATCTGCTTCTGTTTCTACAGTTTGCATTTTCTAGAGTATCCTATTAGTGGAATGATACATTGGTGTCTTTCATGTCTAGCTTCTTTCACTGAGCATAATGCTTTTGATATTCATTTATATTGCTGTTGTATCAGTTTGCTCCTTTTTATTGTTGAGTGGTACTCCATCTACAACTGGTTTATCCATTTACAAGTTGATGGACACATCTGCTATGAACTTCAAGGATGAGGCTTGGTACGGATATGTTTTTATTTATTTTGAGTCGCAGTGGAATTATTTGGCTATATGATCAGTACTAAGTTTAACATTAAAAGAAACTGCCAAACTGCTTTCCAAAATGTCTGTACCATTTTGAAGTCCCACTAGCCAGGTGTGAATAGCAATTCTTCACATCATGTGGTATGGTCAGTTCTGCTCGTGTCAGCCACTCCAGTGGGTGTACAGTGGTACCTCAATGTGGTTTTAACTTGCATTTCCCTGATGACGGGTAACGTTAAGTATCTTTTCATTTGTGTATTGGACATCATCTCTTTTTAAATTAAAATATCTGTACAAATATTTGGCCCATTTAGGTCAAAATATTACGTTAAATGAGTTATTTGTGTTTTGTTATTTAGTTTTTTAGTTATGTGTACATTCTAGATGAAAGTTCTTTATCAGACATATTTAAAATTATTCTGTCCCAATCTGTGGTTTGCCTTTTCGTTTTTTGATGCTATGTTTTAAGTTGCAAAAGTCTTAATTTCATGAAGTCCAACTTACTATTTTTTTCCATTTTCATCCATCCTTTTCTTATCTAAAAAATTTTTAGCTATAGTAAGATTATTAAAAATTTTTCCTATTCAGTAAGCTTTATACATTTTATATTTACATTATGTATAAAATACATGTTGAGTTAATTTGAGGATATGGTGTGAGGTAATTCTGAAGTTCATATTCTCCATTTAATATCCAATTTTAATAGTACCATCTTTATAAAGACATTGATTTCCTTATTGAAATATTTTGGCAACTTTGGCCATGTAAGGCAGGATATATTTCTAAATTATTTATTCTGTTTCACTGATATATATGTCTTCTTCATGCCAGTAAGTTTACTGTACTGTTTAGTGTAGCTTTACAATATGTCTTGAAATTTGGAAAGTTTTCCAACTTTATTCTTCTTTCTAAAACATGCTCTGGCTATTCTAGGACTTCTGCATTTAAAAAAAAAAATTAGAATCAGCTTTGTAATTTCTCCAAAAAGGCCTATAGGTTTGACTGGGATTGTGCCAAATCTGGAGATCAGTTTCAGAAGAATTATCATCTAATAAGTATGACATGTATATTTACCAATGAACTTGATACATATTTCTACCTATTCAATCTCTCGTATTAGTGATTTAGAAATTTTGGATCAGCATACCTTTTATTAAATTTATTCTGAATTATTTTATTATTTTTGAGGCTATTATAAGTTAAATTGCTTACATAATTTTATTTTCTAATTGGTGTTGATTGTGTATAGAAACACAATTGATTTTATTTATTGATCTTTCATCCTACAACTTTGTTAAATTCACTTCATACCTCTAGCACACTTCTGCAGATGCCTAAGGATTTTCTATGTATATGTTGACATCACGTGAGAATAGTATTTTTCTTTCTTCCCAACTTGGGTGTCACTTATTTCTTATTTTCTTTTCTTTTCTCTTTATTTCTTTCTTCTTTCTGTCCATTCCTCCTTCCTTCCCTTCTTTCTTTCTCCCTGTTTTAGAATCAGTTTTGTAATTTATCCAAAAGGACCTATAAGGTTTCATGGGAATTCCACTGAATCTAGAGATCAATTTCAGGAGAATTATCATCTCATAAGTATTAAATATTTATCAATGAACTTGGTATATATTTCCACTTATTTAATATTGAATGCAATACTTTAAAGAACTAGGGAGAGAGGACATCATTGCATTTTTCATAATCTTATGTAGAAAGTATTAAGGCTTTCACCATTTTAAGTAAGATGTTTGCTATAGATTTTTTGTAAACACATAATCAGTTTGAAAATGTACTTTTCTATCCTCAGTTTGCTGGGAGTTTTTAATTTAAAAAATGTGTTACATTTTGTAAATTCCTTTTTTGCATCTATTGAGAGTGTCACGTGATTTTTCTTTTTTCTGTCAGCATGGTAGATTTTCAGTTGTTGAAACCAACTTGAGATAAACCCCACTTGGTTAAAACACATTATCATTTTTAAATATTCCTAGACTCAATTTGCTAATATTGTATTAAGAATGTTGCATCTAAGTTCATAATGGTTATCAGTCTGTCATTTTTGAGTTGTGATATCTGTATTTGTTTCTGATATTGAGAGAATCCACGTAAAACATCTACTTCTGTCATCAGTAATAATCTGACCAGGGATAACACCAACAGTTAGAGAGGAACCTGTCATTACCTGTGGCAGCAGAGATATCAGAGATTCCAAAAAGAAAAGCAAGGTTAAAATTTCAAATATAATCACATGAAATATCAGAAAGCCAGGGGATAGAAATATAGGAGAGCAAAATCTTAGAGGTCAAAACAAGTAGTTAAGTACTGCACATGATAATAAAAAGTAAAATCTTTTCCTAAGGCAGAGCCTGGCTGCTGCCTAGCTTCTTTGACAATTCTTGGTAGGCTTTCATGGCTTTATAAGGGCTTATACTTTAGGTAAAGTTATAGTCAGGGAAACGGTGGGTGTAGGTTGGCTCTGTAGAAATGAAGCATTACAGGAGCACTGCAGTTAGAAAGAAACTGATACTGATGATACTTCGGTCACACTAATAATACATGCTAATGATAATCATAGCAATCATGGTAATGACAGACAATATATATATAATATTAGCATGCTTCTATTTGCACATATACATATGTGAATAGAAACATTGATTTAAAGACATGAAAGTATAGAAATAGCCTACACCTGATAAAGATATGCTCATACACAATAACAAACCTCAGCATAAACAGAGATTTTGATGTATCACAGAATTCTCCAATAGATCACAATTTTGACACTATGGGAAGTGTCATTTTCAGAACTTTTCTTTATCTCCATTATCTCCATTCTCTATTTCCAACATTCCTGGAGACTGAACTCAAGGATCAGTAAATATTCTCAACCTTAACCATAGCAGACTTCATTCATCCCATATATGCTTGTTATTTTTCCCCATTGACAGAAGGCATTGTACCATGAAATATACAACATATCTCTGACACACCTGACGAAAACAAACAATGGGGAAAGATTGACTATTTAATAAATGGTGATGGGAAAACTGGCTAGCCATATGAAGAAAGCTGAAAGTGGACCCCTTCCTTACACCTTATAAAATAATTAACTCAAGATGGATTAAAGACTTAAACATAAGATCTAAAACCATAAAAACTCTAGAAGACAACCTAGCCAATACCATTCAGAACATAGGCATAGGCAAAGACTTCACGACTAAAACACCAAAAGCAGTGGCAACAAAAGCCAAAATTGAGAAATGGGATCTAATTAAACTAAAGATAGCTTCTGCACAGCAAAAGACACTATCATCGGAGTGAACACACAACCTACAGAGTGGGAGAAAATTTTTGCAATCTATCCATCTAACAAAGGGCTAATATCCAGAATCTACAAGGAACTTAAACAAATTTACAAGAAAAAAACAACCCCATCAAAAAGTGGGAAAAGGATATGAACAGACACTTCTCAAAAGAAGACATTTATGCGGCCAATAAACACATGAGAAAAAGCTCATCATAGGCTGGGCGTGGTGGCTCACGCCTGTAATCCCATCACTTTGGGAGGCCAAGGCGAGTGGATCACAAGGTCAGGAGTTTGAGACTTGCCTGGCCACTATGGTGAAACTCTGTCTCTACCAAAAACACACAAAAAAACTTTAGCCAGGCGTGGTGGTATATATCTGTAATCCCAGCTACTCAAGAGGCTAAGGCAGGAGAATTGCTTGAACCCATTAGGTGGAGGTTGCAGTGAGCCGAAATTGTGCCACTGCACTCCACCCTGGGTGACAGAGTGAGGCTGTCTCAAAGAAAAAAAAAAAAAAGCTCATCACCCCTGGTCCAATGAGATACCATCTCGCGCCAGTTAGAATGGCAATCATTAAAAAGTCAGGAAACAACAGGTGCTAGAGAGGATGTGGAGAAATAGGAATGCTTTTACACTGTTGGTGGGAGTGTAAATTAGTTCAACCATTGTGGAAGACAGTGTAGCAATTCCTCAAGGATCCAGAACTAGAAATATCATTTGACCTAACAGTCTCATTACTAGGTACACATCCAAAGGATTATAAATCATTCTACTATAAAGACACATTCACACATATGTTTATTGCAGCACTATTCACAAGAGCAAAGACTAGGAACCAACCCAAATGCCCATCAATGATAGACTGGATAAAGAATATGTGGCACATATACACCATGGAATACCATGCAGCTATAAAAAAGGATGGATTAATGTCTTTTGCAGAGACATGGATGAAGCTGGAAACCATCATTCTCAGCAAACTATCACAAGAACAGAAAACCAAACACCACATGTTCTCACTCATAAGTGGGAGTTGAACAATGAGAACACATAGACACAGGGAGGGGAACATCACACACTGGGGCCTGTCAGTGGGTAGGAAGGAAAGAGGAGGGATAGCATTAGGAGAAATACTTAATGTAGATGACGAGTTGATGGGTGCAGCAAACCACGACAGCACATGTATACCTATTTCACAAAACTGCAAGTTCTGCAAATGTATCCCAGAACTTAAAGTGTATGTATGTGTGTATATATATATACACACAAATGTAAATGTAAATGTAAATAAATTGAAAATGGTAAAAATAGAAATATGTTTCCTACACAAATAGTGACATAATAAAGCAAGATAGAATGTATGTTTGAGTTAAAAAAAATTGCTTAGAAGACAACTTGAATTCCATTCCAAGGAACTAGTTTTCAAAAGTTTACAACCAGATTTCAGTTTGGCAAAAGGCAACAATGCTGTTTTGAAAATAATTTCTGAAAAGAGCTTCCCCAGCAGTTCCAAATGGCAGTCCTGATACAAGGAAGTAGGGGCAATTTTGTTACCACCAGGAACACTGAATTTATTTTCAGACCTTGAAATTCTGGGAGGCCCTCGAAGAATAATCAACTACAATATTTTACTTTACATAGAAATATTGTTTTAATGTTAATATAAAAGCTTGTATATGAACTAAAATTGTCAATCTGCCACTTTTAAGAAAGAAGAATCCATTATGTCCCTAATCTATAGTGAGTTGATATGTTCCATAAGCAGTTCTGGAAGGAGGCTACACTTAGAGCATAAATTGGTATAGATCGCTTTGCTCTCACAGATAGCGACACAATATTTTCTGCTGAATGGGAAAAAGTTTGAAGGCATAAATCAAGATAAAGCAATCATCTGACAAAGAATTACAAAGAGGCCCCATACCTTTTTCTTAGTGAACTCCATGTGACACATTGATTTTCCACTGAAGATAAAAGCCAAAATCATGTGTCATCAATAGAAAGCAAGCAAAACTATTTGGTTCAATATGTTATGGTACTTAACAAAAAAAACTTGCAGAGAAAAGACAAATCTAAAATGTTGCACATGATTCAAACAAGTCTGGATCAGAAGAGACATTTCAGAGGTCACTGCTAGAGAGTCAAGGATACATTAGAGAGAAATAAACTCCTGCTTTTTTGTTTATCTACTTACATACACAGATACTGTCTGATGAAGATGATTGATATCAGGTATGGTATTTGATGGTATAGTCATTTACAAAATAATTCATCCCTTATGATCTAATGCAATTTTCTTCATATTACACGTGTATATTTAAATACTTCCTTGTGAAGTGGAGGCTAGCCAGGCTGCTGTTAGCATATCCAGTACATTTCTGCAAATTCCAAAATGGCAAATCCCACAGTTGAAATTTCAACCTCTCTAGCGTCCCTCGGCTGGAGTGCATAATCACGGCAAAAGTCTGCAACATCAGAGGTGGCCGCCACAGACACAAAGTCTATGTTTCTCATTCCATTCTACCAAATCTATTCAGCAGTCTGGGTGAGGGGGCTTGGCAGTATCTATGAGCAGAAAGCATTCAAATGGCTGGTATATGTGCTTCCGGGGAAACTAAGGGGAAAAAAGAGAGAGGGAGGGAGGGAGGGAACAAGAAAGAAGAAGGAAACTCAAGGAGAGAGGAAGGGAAGGAGGCTGGCAAGAAGGGATGGAGGGAGCAAGGGAGGGAGGAATAAAGGAAGGAAGTTACACCAAGTTTCAAAACTGGCCACGGACTGAGAAGGATTAAGAGACAAACGGAATTGAAAGCATTTATGTTCATACTCGGTATTTTTCTTACCCATTCTTGCAAATTAGTAATTTAAAAATTTTCATTTCCACAAATCCACGTGTTTTCTTGTTCCTCTCTCTCCGCTCTTTTTCCTTCTTTCCTTCCTGCCTTTCTTCTTTCTTTTCAACATAGGTTATATAAATGTGTGAGAGCTATCACTAGTCTACATTAATCATCAGGATTTTCCTGTATATTTCCAATTAAGATGACCCATAATAATATTCTACTGTAATTTTGGAGGGTCCAAAATACTAGATGGCATTTAGTGTTTTGGAAATCATGACAAGTCTAACAGGACTTTAAAAAACCTATCAAGACATCTGATGTGTTTTCTTGCCCATACACTCTTTAATGAGGTCTGCTTGACCCTTTCTTCTTCCCTTCTCTAGTCATGGGTTCTTCACACTGAAAACTAAGCTTTGCATCAGTGTTTGACGAACAGGTGACATAATAAACTGCAGTTACATTTTAAATTCAGCTCAAGATGGTAGATGAGAAATCTAAGATTGTGAAGTGAGATTTAGCATGCTGTTCAGTATGCAACAAATCTGAGTGTTGCTCACACAGGATTCATACCAACAGGCTCCTTCCAAAACCTTTCAATGCAAATTCTAGCAAATGCACACTTGGAAGAAAAATGTTCCATGAAGTTGTATATGTAAATTTATACTTTCAGCATTTATGTATATAATTTCAGGGGAAGTGGGATCAACTTAACATTATTAAACATAGTCCAATGATATTTACAACATAACTTCAGAAACATTTTATTACTAGAAGTATTTTAAAAAGGATGTACCATTTAGGATTTAAGACACACCCCACAAATGAAAAAACAAATGAGATTATAAACAACATTTTTAAAAAAATTATGCCATCTTTTCACTACAAAATCCTCCTGGGGGAAAAATATCTTTTCCTTCATTATTAAAGGATGTTATCAGAGCACAGTGGAATTCTTTCAGATTTAGTCAGAAGGTTCTCTGGAGTTGAGAGATCTATTGGAGAATATTTTCTTTGAAAGTCCATGTCCTTTCCCCAGGCCTACATCATATATAAATAAACATTTCAGAAAAGGGGCCATGTTAGGAAAAAGTGGGTTGAAGATTGTAAGACCTGGTTCCTGGGTGCCAAATAATTCACAAGTTGGAATAAGCTGGGTTTCTGTAACACTTCTCTATGACTGCCATTGATACTGAACTATGCCAAGGAACTAAGTCCTACCAAGGAAAAGCAGGAGGAAAACAGGTGTAAGAAAACATTTCCTGTCAGTGTGTCCAGAGATAGCATGAGTCAACAGCGGCTCCTCATGAAGCCATCGATTCGTAACACTGGAGTATCTAGAATGCATCTGGGTCGAATTATTAAAAAGAAAGTTCTTCTCAAGCTAGTTGTAATGGTAGCTAATTTAAAAAATTAATGTTCTGCGATTCTGATAAAAACCTATGTGGTGAACCAACAATAAAGGCGGCTGGAGATATTGGTATGAAATAGTTATTTTTCCTTATATACCTGGACGTTCATGTAAGAAATTATACTTTTGGAAGGTCTGTCATATTCTCAGTGTATAAGAGTTGAATCATTTTTAGAAGTTATTGTCAGAATTTTGCTTTAATAGTGCAGTAAAGTGTGCATTCTCTCTCTCTCATTTTCATTCAACAGCCTCTACAAATTGAGCCTGGCTCAAAGGTCTTTCCCTCTTGGAATATGACTCCTCCCCTGTCCCTCTACATAGGCTGTTCTATAACAAATTATTTTGCTGTCTTGATTTTTCAGAGACCTCATGCTAGTAGTAGAGAGTCAGGAGAAAGTGAGATGTCCTATATAAAAGGCCTGCTAGAAAAAGAAATCAGCACTGAGTTCTAAGGATACTGAACAACTTTTTAAAAAACAAGCAAGCCATATTAAACACATTAGTTACAACCAAATTAGATAAAACCATGAAAATTATCCAAGAAGAAAAAGTACATCACCTGTCTAGGTTTAAAATTGCTTAAGGCTGCCATCCAAGGACCATCTATGATAACAAATACAGTAGTCTGTATTGACACAAAGTTTTAGTGATAGACGTAATTACATTCTTCTGCTGGTGGTGTTCTAGAATAAATGGAATATCTGCTGATCAAATCTGAATGCATCCCATAATATTAGCATGTAGGATCCCAGATCTGCAGGCACTATCTCTTTCTCAGATCTACACTTTGAATATTATGTTAGTTAAAATGAGAAGTATGTTAGAAAATGTCTTTTACAAAAGAAATATTGGCTGAGTATGGTGGCTCATGCCTGTAATCCCAACACTCTGGGAGGCCAAGGTGAGAAGATCTCTTGAGCTCAAGAATTTGAGACCAGCTTGGGCAACATATCTATAAAAAATTTTAAAACTTAGCCGGTGTGGTGGTGCACACCTATAGGCACAGCTACTTCAGAGGCTGAATCAAGAGGATCACTTGAGCTTGGGAGTTTGAGGTTGCAGTGAACTATGAACATGGCACTGAACTCCAGTCTGGGCAACAGAGTGAGAACTTGTCTTCAAAAAAATAAAAAAGAAGAAAAAAATAGGAAATATTGTGTTCACATCTGCTATGGTACTCTTTCTTATATAAACTATTTCTTTGCAGTATTCTAGAGGATTTAAGACAAATTTACCACTGAATAATTTCATATGGTATATTATTGCATTAGTATAGTATGTTATTATATAATTAGTATAAGTGACCAGTGCTGCAACAACCACATTCCAAAAAGTATTGTGATCCTCCAAAATTACAATGTCTAAATGACATTATTCTCCTTCATGAGACCATTATACCTTAATTTTTCAGCACCATGAAAATCTACAAATGCCCTCTAAAATATATTTAGAAAACGTGGGGAAAAAATAGATACAGTTTCAGAAGATGCATATATTTTGAAAATTAGCCTTTTTGGAATAAATTATTCTTTATGACATATAAATAAACACATTTTTCAGACTGGCGGGGTAACATTTGCATCAGTCAAAATAATTAGATTACTAAAACCTGTAATCTTGTTAGAAAAATGGTTTATTCGGAGAATCATTGGAATTATTAGCCTTCAAGCTGCTATAGATTGAATCTGATCAAAATAATTAAGATAATATTATTTCATTTTTCAGTATAATATCTCCTTAGTATTTTTGTTTCTTATTTAATATGTGATTATATTTACTTCTGTGAATAATATGGATGAAGATCATTACAGTGTCAAGATCACTGGGTTCAGAGCACAGAAACCTCAAGTCTATTCTTTTTTCTAAAATACCTGTAAGACTTTAAAGAAGACAGAGTTTCTGGACTCTAATTTCTCTATCTGTAGAATAAATGGGTTAGACCAAATAACTCCTTTCTGCTTATAAATTTTCTAATTATATGACTGAGCTTACACCTGGAAAACAGTCTATCTCCTGTATAAATTAATGATAGAAATGAAAACCACCACGTTTCATGAAATTAACCACATAAATATCAACATCAACTGCTCAGAAGGACTTAAGTGCAAGTATCACAGGAATTCTGAAGCACAGAGAACTAAATATAAGAAATGTAACACTCTTCGTATTTTCAAAGAAGATTTTAATAATATATGTAAACACAGTAGCCTGTTCATAAGAAAAAAGAAAAGGGACGTCTTAGCATA
Source organism: Gorilla gorilla gorilla (assembly GCF_029281585.2). NCBI lineage: Eukaryota > Metazoa > Chordata > Mammalia > Primates > Hominidae > Gorilla > Gorilla gorilla. Next base: position 2,014,147 of record NC_073247.2, read on the forward strand.
TTCAGGGTTCAACCAAAACTACTACTGGAATGTAAATCAAAGTAATATTCACCTAACTGTCATAATTGGCATGAATAATTTTAAGTAAAACACTTTTATTTGATATTAAATGTGAACAATAAGCCAAAACAGAGAAAATTAATAAATTGATCATTTATTGAAACTGAAATAAAAATATATAATTATTGAAGCCTCTTATATACATAAACCAATCATTGCTTAAATGAGCTGACATACTAGCTCCATAGTTTTATGTCACTAAGGAACTCTTTTGAACACAATAAAGAAACCAGAATTGAGCACAAAGAATGATGAACTGGGAAGTTCATGGCTTTCTATCTACTAATTAGGAGTACAATCATTCAGTCAAACAGCCACTCAACAAACATTTAGCATACAGCTTCTGGATACCAGGTACTGGTGTAGGTGCTAGAGCAACAAGGAAATAGTCCCTGCATTCAGTGAGCTCACAGGCAAGTAAACAAGTAAGTATAAAGACTGCATGACTGATTGGGAGCGGTGGTTCATGCCTGTAATCCCAGCACTTTGGGAGGCCAACGTGGGCAGATCACGAGGTCAAGAGATCGAGACCATCCTGGCCAACATAGTGAAACCCCGTCTCTACTAAAAATACAAAAATTAGCTGGGCACGGTGGTGCACGCCTGTAGTTACTTGGGAGGCTGAGGCAAGAGAATCAGTTGAACCTGGAAGGTAAAGGTTGCAGTGAGCTGAGATCACACCACTGCACTCCAGCCTGGTGACAGAGTGAGACTCTGTCTCAAAAAAAAAAAAAAAGACTCCATGATAAATGTGTATCTACAAAGGGCACAAAGGAATGAGTAGCTAATCCCCAAAGCCATATGGAGCAGTCAGTATAAGCTTCAGGAAAAGAAACTGAAGTAAAAAGCTAACCTGAATCTGAAAAAAATGAGTAGGTATTTTCCAAGCACGTTTCAGGGGAAAAGTTGCAGGATGCAGAAGTCCTCCCAAGTACAAAAAGAGAATGAACTCTGGACAACTGGCAATTTATGGCACACAGGAATCAGTAAATGTAGGGATGAGAGGCACACAGAAACATGGGCAAAAACAGGAATTTTGACTTTATTCCATAAATCATGGAAAGCCACCAATGGGTTTTAAGTAATAAAATACTAAGACCAGGTTTGCATTTTAGAAAGATCAATTTGATTTCAGTGAGGAGGTCCAAAAATGAGAGCAGCAAGGCCAGATAGAAGTCCTGCTGCAACTAGCTATGGTTAGAGATGCAGACCAAAACTAAGGTGAAATCATTTAGAAGAAAGAACGTGGATATAAGAGCCATTGGTTTGGCCTCTCCACATCATTTTTTTTATTTTATTTTCATTTATTTATTTATTTATTTTTTGAGACAGAGTCTCGCTCTGTCACCCAGGCTGGAGTGCAGTGGCGTGATCTTGGCTCACTGCAAGTTCTGCCTCCCGGGTTCACACTATTCTCCTGCCTCAGCCTCCCGAGTAGCTGGGACTACAGGCACGTGCCACCACGCCCAGCTAATTTTTTCTATTTTTTAGTAGAGATGGGGTTTCACCGTGTTAGCCAGGATGGTCTCGATCTCCTGACCTCGTGATCCACCCACCTCGGCCTCCCAATGTGCTGGGATTACAGGCTTGAGCCACCATGCCCAGCTGGCCTCTCCACATCTTTACTGTTATACTGATAACATGGGGATGAAAATAAATATTATTTGTATTTAAACTATTATTGTTATGTGAAAATTAAACAAATAACATACTATGATAACATCGGAGGTTCAAGAAATATTAAGTCTTGAAAATAGGAAAGATGAAAGGAAGGAAACAGGGAGTGGGGAGGAAAGTAGGAGAAAGGAGAGAATATAGGAATGAGAGAGGAGGAAAATAATAAGAAAGAAGTAGAAAGCTAGGTACGGTGGCTCATGACTGTAATCCCAGTGCTTTGGGAGGCCGAGTCAGGCAGATCACAAGGTCAGGAGTTCAAGACCAGCCTGGCCAATATGGTGAAAACTTGTCTCCACTAAAAATACAAAAATTAGCTGGGTGTGGTGGCAGGCACCTATAGTCCCAGCTACTCGGGAGGCTGAGGCAGGAGAATCACTTGACCCTGGGAGGCAGAGGTTGCAGTGAGCTGAGATCACACCACTGCACTCCAGCCTGGGTGACAGAGAAAGATGCTGTCTCAAAAAAAAAAAAAAGAAAAAAAAAAAAGAAAGAAGTAGAAAAAGATATAGTATTTCTTAATCAGCAGAAGCTACTCTTATTTTTCAATACTCTACCTTTCTAATGTATCACTGACAAGGAAAGGTCTTGAATAATTGACTGAAGTCAGAATAGGTAAGGCACTCTACCTGTGGATACATGAGAGGCCTTAAAAAGTTCATGGAAAATGTATATTATGAAAAAAACTATGCAAAGGTTTCAATTTTGGCAGCAAAATAAACTCATACTAATTTATTATAGCATGTTTGAACAGGATCTAGTTTGAGACAGTAAGAAGGAGTAGACATTAGTTTGAAAAGAGCCCCTAGCAGAGCAATGTAAATTCTGCTAAAATTGAAGCAAGAACAAACATTAGATTATGATGAAGCTTGAGTGAAAGAATGGTGAAATCACTGATGCTTTACAAGAAGCTTGAGGGGACAATGCACCAAAGAAATCAGTAGTTCACAAGCGGACAGCTTTTTTAAAGAAGAAACGAGATGATGTGGAAGATGAAGTCCACAGGGACAGATCATCCATATCAATTTTCAAGGAAAAAAATTAATCTTGTTTGTGCCCTAATTGAAGAGGACTGATAATCAACAGCACAAACAATAGCCAACATCGTAGACATCTTAATTGGTTCAGCTTACACAGTTCTGACTAAAAAATTAAAGTTGAACCAACTTTCCACTGCATGGGTGCCAAAAGTGTTGTGCTCAGATCAGCTGCAGACAAGAGGAGAGCTCTCAATGGAAATTTTAAAGAACTAGGGTCAAGATCCTGAAGGATTTCTTTGAAGAATTGTAACAGAAGATAAAACATGGCTTTCCCAGTATGATCCTGAGGGCAAAACACAATCAAAGCAATGGCTACCAAAGGTGGAAGTGGTCCAGTCAAAGCTAAAGGGGATCACTCAAGAGCAAAGGTCACGGCAACAGTTTTTTGGGGACATTCCAGGCATTTTGCTTGTTGACTTTGTGGAAGGTCAAAGAACAATAATATCTGCATATCATGAGAGTGTTTTGAATAAGTTAGCCAAAGTTTTAGGGCAAAATACCTGGGAAAGCTTTAGCAGACACTCCTCTAACACCACAATGTTTCTGCTCATTCCTGTCATCAAGCAAAGGCAATTTTGTGAGAGTCTCAATGGGAAATTGTCAGGCATCCACCTTACAGCTCTGATTTGGCTCCTTCTGACTTCTTTTTGTTTCCCAATCTCAACAAATGTGGAAAGGGCACCCATTTTTCTTAAGTTAATAATGTATAAGAGACTGCATTGACATTGTTAAGTTCCCAGGACCATCAGTTCTTTAGGGATGAAAACCGAAGATCACATTTTCAATGTTTATCTTTTAACTTCATTTTTCCACAAACTTTTTGAAGTTTCTCCATACAAATGTCTCCATACAAATGAGCACTTGCAAAATAAGCAGAGAGTCTCATTCAATGGACAGAAAGTTCTGTGCCATCTAAAAATTATCTTAAGCAAGTTCAATGTGTAGCAACAGACTGTATTGATAAATATCAGTTCGTTTGACTTCTGCAATGACCATGATGGAGTAACAAGAACTAGACTTTCTCTCCCTCCTGAAACAACCAAAAAATGGCCAAAATGTATGCCACAAAAGTTTGCAAGACCCTGTAAAGTCAGTCTCAAACAAGGTGAGCCTATCAACTGCCCTAATTTATGCCTGGAGAAAGTTTTCCAGCCCACTACTCCAGGAGAAAAGCCCAAGAGGAGCCCATTGTTCTCCCTGAGCTGAGGGGACAGAGCTGAGAGTCCACAGAAACCATGTTGACATGAGCTCTCAGGACAAGGTTTCCGAGAAGAAGGGGCTGCACAGAAAGAGAACTCCAGAGCTCTGCAAAGGGTCCCCCTAAAGTACATAGCTAAGTAATTGTTAGGACAGGCCTAGAGAAAAGTACCTACGGTTGGGGAAACAACACCCAGATAAGATGAAAAGTAACAGTACACATGCTCACCAAGGTCCAGTAATAGTGCTTATTTTATCAGCCAAACCAGAAACACCTCAAGATTCCCAGGGATACCCAGAAGGATCTTGCCTCACTAGTTGGGAGTGATTAGCTCTAAAATGAGAACTGGTCTGATCCCACCTAATGAATTTTTAAAGCAAGACCAAAAAGAGTCAAACTCTTTCCAACTAAACTTAAATACATACCAATACAAAGATCAAGAATATTTATATATACTTCCAGCACTCAATAAGATAAAAGTCACCATATCTGACATCCAGACACAGTTTAGCAGAGACACAACAGTAACAACAAAAGACAGAAGAACGTGGCTCATAATAAGGAGAAAAATCACTGAGTCAGAACTGATCCAGAGTAAATCAAGGTGCCAGAGTTATCAGTTAAGAACATTCAAATGCTTATTGAAACAGTATTCTATATGTTCTAAAATAGAGACATGCAAGATACACTAAAGGAGGCTGGGCGCAGTGGCTCACGCCTGTAATCTCAGCATTTTGCGAGGCCGAGGCAGGTGGATCACGAAGTCAGGAGTTCAGGACCAGCCTGACCAATATGGTGAAATCCCATCTCTACTAAAAATACAAAAATTAGCGGGGCATAGTAGCATGCGGCTGTAGTCCCAGCTACATGGTAGGCTGATAGCACATTAGTCATTAAAGAAGAAAAGATAGACACCTCTCAAAATAAAATAGAGAGAGAAAATAAATTTTTAAAAAACATGAACAGAGCAATAGTAGACAGTAAATTTCAAGTAACTGAATTTACGTGTAATCTCAGTTCCCAAAGGAGAGGAGAGGGAAGATGTGAAAACATTTGGGACTTTGAGTCAGGCAAAGCTTTCTTTGATATGACCCCACAGCATGATTTATATAATAATATATTGATAAGAAGAACTCATCAAATTTAAAAAAAAGAATCTGCTCTTCAAAAGAATCTATTAAGAGACTGAAAAGACAAGCTGCAGGCTGGGAGAAAATATTTGCAATTCATATATCTGATGAAAGGCTTGCATCAAAAATATATTTTAAAAGCTCAAAATTTAATAATGAAAAACAAACAACCCCATTTAAAACTTGGGTGAAAGACTGGAACAGACATTTCAAAGTAGACATTTGTTTGGTAAATAAGCACATATGCTCAACATAATTAATGCTTAGGGCAATGCAAATTAAAACCAAAATGAGACGCCACTATCTATTTTTAAATAGCTAAGATTAGCATGACTGATAACAGCCAAGCACTGGCTTGGATGTGGAGAAGCTGAAACTCTCATACACTGCTGATGGGAATACAAAAAAGTGTAACCTTTGAAAAACAGTTTAAGAGTCCCTTAAAAAGTTAAACATACTTCTGCCGTAAGACTCAGCCATTGCACTCCTGGGTATTTACCCAAGAGAGATAAAAGTAGGTGTTCATATAATGATATCAACACAAATGTTCATAGCACATGTATTCATAATAGCCCAAACTAGAAACAGTCTAAATATCAATCAATACATTAATGAATTAACTTGCTTTATCCAAATTAATTATGGATACATACTATAACATGAATGAATCTCAAAATAACTATACTAAGTGAAACAAGGCAGACTCTAGAGGTAAAACATGCAGAGAAAAAAACATAAAATGTCAGACAAAAAAGTGCATAGTGTAAAATTTTATTTATATACATTTTTTGACTGTATAAATTACTGTCCAGTGACAGAAAGCAGTTTGGTGGTTTTTAAGGGCCAGGAATGAGGGGCCAGAGAAATGTATTATAAATAGGCATCAGGAAACTGGAGGTGAAGTATATTTCCATCACCTCGATTGCGTGCTGATGGTTTCTAAACTTTCAATATTTTTAGTTTATTATATGTTATACAAAATAAAGCTTGTAATAAAAATCAAAAGATTGAGCCATCCTTATTTTCTCTATAAAAGAGCAGAATTCTCCTTTTAGAGATTTGGAAAGATTATTAAAAGATAAGTTACAAAATACAGTACCTGACACGTATAAAATATTAAATAAATACTAGCCATGCTTAATTATTTTGTTTTAAGTCTATATGAGTCAAGTTTTAGTAGAAATATGGGCTAGAAAAAAAAAACGGAAAGCGGGACTCTGTGATCCGACTTGGGCTTATAGAACAGACTGCACTAGATTGTTCTCATGCTGCTAATAAAGTCATACCCAAGACCGGGTAATTTAGAAAGGAAAGAGGTTTAATGAACTCACAATTCCACATGGCTGGGGAGGCCTCACAGTCACGGCAGAAGGCAAAAAAGAAGCAAAGGCACATCTTAAATGGTAGCAGAGGAGAAAGCTTGTGTAGGGAAACTCCCATTTTAAAAGCATCAGATCTCGTGAGACTTATTCGCTACCAGGAGAACAGTAGGGGGAACCCGCCCCTATGATTCAATGATCTCCACCTGACTCCATCCTTGACATGCGGGGATAATTACAATCAAGGTGAGATTCGGGTGGAGACACAGCCGAATCATATCAATGACTAATGAGAGTTACGTCCAGAACCTAATGAAAACCTGTCTGAGGCCACATTCCCTGTAAAGCAGATTTGAGATAGAGATTTGTGTAGAGAACATTTAACTGGGTAAAATCCTAGGAGCCAACAACTGTGGCGAAAAAGCTGAATTGGACAAAGGGAGTTGAGATGTGAGGCAGTCACAACAAATACCTCAGCTAATCTCAAGGGGGAGCTGAGAAGCAGGGGTGACCCTTCAGAGTTGCCCTAAATTGAGGCAGGAGTATGGAGTTTTAATACCTTTCACTGGCCATTCTTCAGATACGAGTTGTCCCCAAGGATGGACATCAGCTTGACAAGTTATTAATTAGATCTCCTGAGAATAAATTCTAGAGAGAATCAGCTGAGAGGCATGATTTGCCAACACTCCCAATAGCTGGGCAAACTTCAGTTTTGAGGGAGGATTTGGGTCACACACAAAAGTCTCCACAACCAATTATTCATGGGAAATTCTATGTAGGCAGAGCTATTTCATGGCCAGTTAATCAAAACTACATAATCTATTTGGTTAAGCAAAAGAAATTAAAAAGATAAAATAAAATCTATGTATTAACACTCAAAAGTTTTTTAATGCATTTGCCTTGCATTTCGTATGTTTTGCCTTGCCTTTTATATGTTTTGCCTTGCATTTGTTTATTTGCTTTTAAGAACCTTTAGAGAACAATAATTACTAATATAATATGGAGTAGCACAGCATAGACGAGGGAAGCTAACTCTCTCCCTTTTCCCAGAACCTGGAACAGCTAAAGATCCTAAGCATTGTCAGCTTTGGTATCTGACATAGTTTGGATGTTTGTCCCCTTCAAATCTCACGTTAAAATGTGATCCCCAATGTTGGAGATAGATGCCTCCTGAATGGCTTGGTGCTGTCCTCTTGGTAATGAATGAGTTCTTACCCTGTGAGTTCATGCGATATCTGGTTGTTCAAAAGAGACTGACACCTCCTCCCTGTCTCTCTTGCTTCCTCTCTCACCATGTGATATGCTGGTTTCCCTTCACCTTCCACCATGATTGGAAGGTTCCTGAGGCCCTCCCTGGAAGCAGGTGCCAGTACTATGCTTCATGTACAGCCTTCACAACAAGGAGCCAAATAAGCCGCATTTCTTTATAAATTACCCAGCCTCAGGTATTTCTTTATAACAATGCAAATGGGCTAACAGAGTATCATTCATGGACAGTGAGTGTATTAGTCAATTTTCATGCTGCTGATAAAGACATACCCAAGACTGGGTCATTTATAAAGAAAAAGAGGTTTAATGAATTCACAGTTCCACATGGCTGAGGAGGCCTCACAGTTATGGCAGAAGGCGAAAGGCGCATCTTACATGGCAGCAGGCAAACAGCAAATGAGAACCAAGTGAAAGGCGAAAGGGGTTTCCCCTTATAAAACCATCAGATCTCATGAGACTTATTCACTACCACTAGAACAGTGTGGGGAAAACTGCCCCCATGATCCACTTACCTCTCACTGGGTCCCTCCCACAACATGTGAATTATGGGAGCTACAGTGCAAGATGAGATTTCAGTGGGGACACAGCCAAACCATATCAGACAGTAATAACTTTCAATTAAATATAGCTACACTTTCTGTCAGTGGGTCACAGCAGTCTAGAGAACACATTGAAAAACTCTGGGAACAGCAGATATAGAGGTCAGATCTAGAGATTTTGAACAAAGTTTAGTGCTACAATGCATTGGTGACCACAGACAAAAGGTGTCTGTTGTTGTTATAGTTTGTTTTCTGTCTTGTTTTTCATCATGGGAGGACAAGAAGAAAAAATGGGGGCAATGGTGAAGGAGAAATGAAAAAGACCTGCTTTTCTATGGGTGGAAGCGACTAAACGAGAGAATAAATTTGGATCACACAACAAATGCAAATCAAGTTAGAAGCATGAAAGGCATGATTAAGGCCATGGTTCTAATAGAGATCAGCCAGCGGAACCAGGATCATGCCACACCGAGAGAGGCTGCAGAGCCATTGCCTTCTCTCCTGTCAAAGCTAAATTAATGAAATGGAACTCACAGAAGCACTATGTAATCAAATATTGGTGGGACACAAGCAAATTCTGAAAAAGTTTCATTGATCAGTGATAATATCTTTTGGTGTAAATATCTCCTCAAAACATTTCAGGAAAAAAAAATAAAGCTATAATTTTACTTTAGAAATATTTAACTTTGTTATACTAGTTTACTTATTTTTTACCTAATACTTCTGATATATTGTTATGTAGGTTAAAGATGCTCGATTCATGCCACTGTGGAAACCACACATAATTTAGGCAATAATGCAAATTCTTTTCAAATTCTTTTATCAGTGTATTCACTTTATTTTTATTTCAAACACAATACAAAATTACAGGATGCTATCAAAGTGATGCTACAAAACCCCACTAAAATTTTTTCAATTCTTCAAATCACACACTTACACACACACACACACACACACCACATGCATTCCCCGTACAGACCTTTTTTTGGGGGGCCTGAGTAAATAATTGCATTTTATTTTCAATTTTTCATTTTGAAATAATTAAAGACTTACCAAAAATGTTGCAAAACTACGTGCCTTTTTGAAGTAAAGTCTTGAAAAAGTTGTTTGGTATATCCTTTATAGTAATAAAAGAAAACACGTGTATATTCTGTTGATTAAAGGCATGCTGAGATCGTCAGACATGTGACTTCATCAGAGACTCCAATATAGAGCGCAGCTGTAACGACATCCTAAGAGTGTTCTAACTGAAATGTGTTGGAAGAAGGTTCTAATTTTTTTCAACCCTTCTCAAGTTGGCACTCAGCAGATTTCCACTCTATAAAAGTAACTCCTGCTCTGCAACTAATGTTCACAGATAAGCTCCAAACATATTTACAGCTCCATTTAAGTATAATGTACACACAGTAAAATTCGCCCTTTTCAATGTGCAATTTAATGGGTTATGGCAGATGAATATCATCATTTGACCACAATCATGATCAAGATACAGAAAATCTGCATCATCACAAAACGTTTTCTTTTGCTGTTTTGCATTTGATCTTTTCTCCATTCCTGAACACAGGCAACCACTAATCTGCTTCTGTTTCTACAGTTTGCATTTTCTAGAGTATCCTATTAGTGGAATGATACATTGGTGTCTTTCATGTCTAGCTTCTTTCACTGAGCATAATGCTTTTGATATTCATTTATATTGCTGTTGTATCAGTTTGCTCCTTTTTATTGTTGAGTGGTACTCCATCTACAACTGGTTTATCCATTTACAAGTTGATGGACACATCTGCTATGAACTTCAAGGATGAGGCTTGGTACGGATATGTTTTTATTTATTTTGAGTCGCAGTGGAATTATTTGGCTATATGATCAGTACTAAGTTTAACATTAAAAGAAACTGCCAAACTGCTTTCCAAAATGTCTGTACCATTTTGAAGTCCCACTAGCCAGGTGTGAATAGCAATTCTTCACATCATGTGGTATGGTCAGTTCTGCTCGTGTCAGCCACTCCAGTGGGTGTACAGTGGTACCTCAATGTGGTTTTAACTTGCATTTCCCTGATGACGGGTAACGTTAAGTATCTTTTCATTTGTGTATTGGACATCATCTCTTTTTAAATTAAAATATCTGTACAAATATTTGGCCCATTTAGGTCAAAATATTACGTTAAATGAGTTATTTGTGTTTTGTTATTTAGTTTTTTAGTTATGTGTACATTCTAGATGAAAGTTCTTTATCAGACATATTTAAAATTATTCTGTCCCAATCTGTGGTTTGCCTTTTCATTTTTTGATGCTATGTTTTAAGTTGCAAAAGTCTTAATTTCATGAAGTCCAACTTACTATTTTTTTCCATTTTCATCCATCCTTTTCTTATCTAAAAAATTTTTAGCTATAGTAAGATTATTAAAAATTTTTCCTATTCAGTAAGCTTTATACATTTTATATTTACATTATGTATAAAATACATGTTGAGTTAATTTGAGGATATGGTGTGAGGTAATTCTGAAGTTCATATTCTCCATTTAATATCCAATTTTAATAGTACCATCTTTATAAAGACATTGATTTCCTTATTGAAATATTTTGGCAACTTTGGCCATGTAAGGCAGGATATATTTCTAAATTATTTATTCTGTTTCACTGATATATATGTCTTCTTCATGCCAGTAAGTTTACTGTACTGTTTAGTGTAGCTTTACAATATGTCTTGAAATTTGGAAAGTTTTCCAACTTTATTCTTCTTTCTAAAACATGCTCTGGCTATTCTAGGACTTCTGCATTTAAAAAAAAAAATTAGAATCAGCTTTGTAATTTCTCCAAAAAGGCCTATAGGTTTGACTGGGATTGTGCCAAATCTGGAGATCAGTTTCAGAAGAATTATCATCTAATAAGTATGACATGTATATTTACCAATGAACTTGATACATATTTCTACCTATTCAATCTCTCGTATTAGTGATTTAGAAATTTTGGATCAGCATACCTTTTATTAAATTTATTCTGAATTATTTTATTATTTTTGAGGCTATTATAAGTTAAATTGCTTACATAATTTTATTTTCTAATTGGTGTTGATTGTGTATAGAAACACAATTGATTTTATTTATTGATCTTTCATCCTACAACTTTGTTAAATTCACTTCATACCTCTAGCACACTTCTGCAGATGCCTAAGGATTTTCTATGTATATGTTGACATCACGTGAGAATAGTATTTTTCTTTCTTCCCAACTTGGGTGTCACTTATTTCTTATTTTCTTTTCTTTTCTCTTTATTTCTTTCTTCTTTCTGTCCATTCCTCCTTCCTTCCCTTCTTTCTTTCTCCCTGTTTTAGAATCAGTTTTGTAATTTATCCAAAAGGACCTATAAGGTTTCATGGGAATTCCACTGAATCTAGAGATCAATTTCAGGAGAATTATCATCTCATAAGTATTAAATATTTATCAATGAACTTGGTATATATTTCCACTTATTTAATATTGAATGCAATACTTTAAAGAACTAGGGAAAGAGGACATCATTGCATTTTTCATAATCTTATGTAGAAAGTATTAAGGCTTTCACCATTTTAAGTAAGATGTTTGCTATAGATTTTTTGTAAACACATAATCAGTTTGAAAATGTACTTTTCTATCCTCAGTTTGCTGGGAGTTTTTAATTTAAAAAATGTGTTACATTTTGTAAATTCCTTTTTTGCATCTATTGAGAGTGTCACGTGATTTTTCTTTTTTCTGTCAGCATGGTAGATTTTCAGTTGTTGAAACCAACTTGAGATAAACCCCACTTGGTTAAAACACATTATCATTTTTAAATATTCCTAGACTCAATTTGCTAATATTGTATTAAGAATGTTGCATCTAAGTTCATAATGGTTATCAGTCTGTCATTTTTGAGTTGTGATATCTGTATTTGTTTCTGATATCGAGAGAATCCACGTAAAACATCTACTTCTGTCATCAGTAATAATCTGACCAGGGATAACACCAACAGTTAGAGAGGAACCTGTCATTACCTGTGGCAGCAGAGATATCAGAGATTCCAAAAAGAAAAGCAAGGTTAAAATTTCAAATATAATCACATGAAATTTCAGAAAGCCAGGGGATAGAAATATAGGAGAGCAAAATCTTAGAGGTCAAAACAAGTAGTTAAGTACTGCACATGATAATAAAAAGTAAAATCTTTTCCTAAGGCAGAGCCTGGCTGCTGCCTAGCTTCTTTGACAATTCTTGGTAGGCTTTCATGGCTTTATAAGGGCTTATACTTTAGGTAAAGTTATAGTCAGGGAAACGGTGGGTGTAGGTTGGCTCTGTAGAAATGAAGCATTACAGGAGCACTGCAGTGAGAAAGAAACTGATACTGATGATACTTCGGTCACACTAATAATACATGCTAATGATAATCATAGCAATCATGGTAATGACAGAAAATATATATATAATATTAACATGCTTCTATTTGCACATATACATATGTGAATAGAAACATTGATTTAAAGACATGAAAGTATAGAAATAGCCTACACCTGATAAAGATATGCTCATACACAATAACAAACCTCAGTATAAACAGAGATTTTGATGTATCACAGAATTCTGCAATAGATCACAATTTTGACACTATGGGAAGTGTCATTTTCAGAACTTTTCTTTATCTCCATTATCTCCATTCTCTATTTCCAACATTCCTGGAGACTGAACTCAAGGATCAGTAAATATTCTCAACCTTAACCATAGCAGACTTCATTCATCCCATATATGCTTGTTATTTTTCCCCATTGACAGAAGGCATTGTACCATGAAATATACAACATATCTCTGACACACCTGACGAAAACAAACAATGGGGAAAGATTGACTATTTAATAAATGGTGATGGGAAAACTGGCTAGCCATATGAAGAAAGCTGAAAGTGGACCCCTTCCTTACACCTTATAAAATAATTAACTCAAGATGGATTAAAGACTTAAACATAAGATCTAAAACCATAAAAACTCTAGAAGACAACCTAGCCAATACCATTCAGAACATAGGCATAGGCAAAGACTTCACGACTAAAACACCAAAAGCAGTGGCAACAAAAGCCAAAATTGAGAAATGGGATCTAATTAAACTAAAGATAGCTTCTGCACAGCAAAAGACACTATCATCGGAGTGAACACACAACCTACAGAGTGGGAGAAAATTTTTGCAATCTATCCATCTAACAAAGGGCTAATATCCAGAATCTACAAGGAACTTAAACAAATTTACAAGAAAAAAACAACCCCATCAAAAAGTGGGAAAAGGATATGAACAGACACTTCTCAAAAGAAGACATTTATGCGGCCAATAAACACATGAGAAAAAGCTCATCATAGGCTGGGCGTGGTGGCTCACGCCTGTAATCCCATCACTTTGGGAGGCCAAGGCGAGTGGATCACAAGGTCAGGAGTTTGAGACTTGCCTGGCCACTATGGTGAAACTCTGTCTCTACCAAAAACACAAAAAAAAACTTTAGCCAGGCGTGGTGGTATATATCTGTAATCCCAGCTACTCAAGAGGCTAAGGCAGGAGAATTGCTTGAACCCATTAGGTGGAGGTTGCAGTGAGCCGAAATTGTGCCACTGCACTCCACCCTGGGTGACAGAGTGAGGCTGTCTCGAAGAAAAAAAAAAAAAAAAGCTCATCACCCCTGGTCCAATGAGATACCATCTCACGCCAGTTAGAATGGCAATCATTAAAAAGTCAGGAAACAACAGGTGCTAGAGAGGATGTGGAGAAATAGGAATGCTTTTACACTGTTGGTGGGAGTGTAAATTAGTTCAACCATTGTGGAAGACAGTGTAGCAATTCCTCAAGGATCCAGAACTAGAAATATCATTTGACCTAACAGTCTCATTACTAGGTACACATCCAAAGGATTATAAATCATTCTACTATAAAGACACATTCACACATATGTTTATTGCAGCACTATTCACAAGAGCAAAGACTAGGAACCAACCCAAATGCCCATCAATGATAGACTGGATAAAGAATATGTGGCACATATACACCATGGAATACCATGCAGCTATAAAAAAGGATGGATTAATGTCTTTTGCAGAGACATGGATGAAGCTGGAAACCATCATTCTCAGCAAACTATCACAAGAACAGAAAACCAAACACCACATGTTCTCACTCATAAGTGGGAGTTGAACAATGAGAACACATAGACACAGGGAGGGGAACATCACACACTGGGGCCTGTCAGTGGGTAGGAAGGAAAGAGGAGGGATAGCATTAGGAGAAATACTTAATGTAGATGACGAGTTGATGGGTGCAGCAAACCACGACAGCACATGTATACCTATTTCACAAAACTGCAAGTTCTGCAAATGTATCCCAGAACTTAAAGTGTATGTATGTGTGTATATATATATACACACAAATGTAAATGTAAATGTAAATAAATTGAAAATGGTAAAAATAGAAATATGTTTCCTACACAAATAGTGACATAATAAAGCAAGATAGAATGTATGTTTGAGTTAAAAAAAATTGCTTAGAAGACAACTTGAATTCCATTCCAAGGAACTAGTTTTCAAAAGTTTACAACCAGATTTCAGTTTGGCAAAAGGCAACAATGCTGTTTTGAAAATAATTTCTGAAAAGAGCTTCCCCAGCAGTTCCAAATGGCAGTCCTGATACAAGGAAGTAGGGGCAATTTTGTTACCACCAGGAACACTGAATTTATTTTCAGACCTTGAAATTCTGGGAGGCCCTCAAATAATAATCAACTACAATATTTTACTTTACATAGAAATATTGTTTTAATGTTAATATAAAAGCTTGTATATGAACTAAAATTGTCAATCTGCCACTTTTAAGAAAGAAGAATCCATTATGTCCCTAATCTATAGTGAGTTGATATGTTCCATAAGCAGTTCTGGAAGGAGGCTACACTTAGAGCATAAATTGGTATAGATCGCTTTGCTCTCACAGATAGCGACACAATATTTTCTGCTGAATGGGAAAAAGTTTGAAGGCATAAATCAAGATAAAGCAATCATCTGACAAAGAATTACAAAGAGGCCCCATACCTTTTTCTTAGTGAACTCCGTGTGACACATTGATTTTCCACTGAAGATAAAAGCCAAAATCATGTGTCATCAATAGAAAGCAAGCAAAACTATTTGGTTCAATATGTTATGGTACTTAATGAAAAAAAACTTGCAGAGAAAAGACAAATCTAAAATGTTGCACATGATTCAAACAAGTCTGGATCAGAAGAGACATTTCAGAGGTCACTGCTAGAGAGTCGAGGATACATTAGAGAGAAATAAACTCCTGCTTTTTTGTTTATCTACTTACATACACAGATACTGTCTGATGAAGATGATTGATATCAGGTATGGTATTTGATGGTATAGTCATTTACAAAATAATTCATCCCTTATGATCTAATGCAATTTTCTTCATATTACACGTGTATATTTAAATACTTCCTTGTGAAGTGGAGGCTAGCCAGGCTGCTGTTAGCATATCCAGTACATTTCTGCAAATTCCAAAATGGCAAATCCCACAGTTGAAATTTCAACCTCTCTAGCGTCCCTCGGCTGGAGTGCATAATCACGGCAAAAGTCTGCAACATCAGAGGTGGCCGCCACAGACACAAAGTCTATGTTTCTCATTCCATTCTACCAAATCTATTCAGCAGTCTGGGTGAGGGGGCTTGGCAGTATCTATGAGCAGAAAGCATTCAAATGGCTGGTATATGTGCTTCTGGGGAAACTAAGGGGAAAAAAGAGAGAGGGAGGGAGGGAGGGAACAAGAAAGAAGAAGGAAACTCAAGGAGAGAGGAAGGGAAGGAGGCTGGCAAGAAGGGATGGAGGGAGCAAGGGAGGGAGGAATAAAGGAAGGAAGTTACACCAAGTTTCAAAACTGGCCACGGACTGAGAAGGATTAAGAGACAAACGGAATTGAAAGCATTTATGTTCATACTCGGTATTTTTCTTACCCATTCTTGCAAATTAGTAATTTAAAAATTTTCATTTCCACAAATCCACGTGTTTTCTTGTTCCTCTCTCTCCGCTCTTTTTCCTTCTTTCCTTCCTGACTTTCTTCTTTCTTTTCAACATAGGTTATATAAATGTGTGAGAGCTATCACTAGTCTACATTAATCATCAGGATTTCCCTGTATATTTCCAATTAAGATGACCCATAATAATATTCTACTGTAATTTTGGAGGGTCCAAAATACTAGATGGCATTTAGTGTTTTGGAAATCATGACAAGTCTAACAGGACTTTAAAAAACCTATCAAGACATCTGATGTGTTTTCTTGCCCATACACTCTTTAATGAGGTCTGCTTGACCCTTTCTTCTTCCCTTCTCTAGTCATGGGTTCTTCACACTGAAAACTAAGCTTTGCATCAGTGTTTGACGAACAGGTGACATAATAAACTGCAGTTACATTTTAAATTCAGCTCAAGATGGTAGATGAGAAATCTAAGATTGTGAAGTGAGACTTAGCATGCTGTTCAGTATGCAACAAATCTGAGTGTTGCTCACACAGGATTCATACCAACAGGCTCCTTCCAAAACCTTTCAATGCAAATTCTAGCAAATGCACACTTGGAAGAAAAATGTTCCATGAAGTTGTATATGTAAATTTATACTTTCAGCATTTATGTATATAATTTCAGGGGAAGTGGGATCAACTTAACATTATTAAACATAGTCCAATGATACTTACAACATAACTTCAGAAACATTTTATTACTAGAAGTATTTTAAAAAGGATGTACCATTTAGGATTTAAGACACACCCCACAAATGAAAAAACAAATGAGATTATAAACAACATTTTTTAAGAAAATTATGCCATCTCTTTCACTACAAAATCCTCCTGGGGGAAAAATATCTTTTCCTTCATTATTAAAGGATGTTATCAGAGCACAGTGGAATTCTTTCAGATTTAGTCAGAAGGTTCTCTGGAGTTGAGAGATCTATTGGAGAATATTTTCTTTGAAAGTCCATGTCCTTTCCCCAGGCCTACATCATATATAAATAAACATTTCAGAAAAGGGGCCATGTTAGGAAAAAGTGGGTTGAAGATTGTAAGACCTGGTTCCTGGGTGCCAAATAATTCACAAGTTGGAATAAGCTGGGTTTCTGTAACACTTCTCTATGACTGCCATTGATACTGAACTATGCCAAGGCACTAAGTCCTACCAAGGAAAAGCCGGAGGAAAACAGGTGTAAGAAAACGTTTCCTGTCAGTGTGTCCAGAGATAGCATGAGTCAACAGCGGCTCCTCATGAAGCCATCGATTCGTAACACTGGAGTATCTAGAATGCATCTGGGTCGAATTATTAAAAAGAAAGTTCTTCTCAAGCTAGTTGTAATGGTAGCTACTTTAAAAAATTAATGTTCTGCGATTCTGATAAAAACCTATGTGGTGAACCAACAATAAAGGCGGCTGGAGATATTGGTATGAAATAGTTATTTTTCCTTATATACCTGGACGTTCATATAAGAAATTATACTTTTGGAAGGTCTGTCATATTCTCAGTGTATAAGAGTTGAATCATTTTTAGAAGTTATTGTCAGAATTTTGCTTTAATAGTGCAATAAAGTGTGCATTCTCTCTCTCTCATTTTCATTCAACAGCCTCTACAAATTGAGCCTGGCTCAAAGGTCTTTCCCTCTTGGAATATGACTCCTCCCCTGTCCCTCTACATAGGCTGTTCTCTAACAAATTATTTTGCTGTCTTGATTTTTCAGAGACCTCATGCTAGTAGTAGAGAGCCAGGAGAAAGTGAGATGTCCTATATAAAAGGCCTGCTAGAAAAAGAAATCAGCACTGAGTTCTAAGGATACTGAACAACTTTTTAAAAAACAAGCAAGCCATATTAAACACATTAGTTACAACCAAATTAGATAAAACCATGAAAATTATCCAAGAAGAAAAAGTACATCACCTGTCTAGGTTTAAAATTGCTTAAGGCTGCCATCCAAGGACCATCTATGATAACAAATACAGCAGTCTGTATTGACACAAAGTTTTAGTGATAGACGTAATTACATTCTTCTGCTGGTGGTGTTCTAGAATAAATGGAATATCTGCTGATCAAATCTGAATGCATCCCATAATATTAGCATGTAGGATCCCAGATCTGCAGGCACTATCTCTTTCTCAGATCTACACTTTGAATATTATGTTAGTTAAAATGAGAAGTATGTTAGAAAATGTCTTTTACAAAAGAAATATTGGCTGAGTATGGTGGCTCATGCCTGTAATCCCAACACTCTGGGAGGCCAAGGTGAGAAGATCTCTTGAGCTCAAGAATTTGAGACCAGCTTGGGCAACATATCTATAAAAAATTTTAAAACTTAGCCGGTGTGGTGGTGCACACCTATAGGCACAGCTACTTCAGAGGCTGAATCAAGAGGATCACTTGAGCTTGGGAGTTTGAGGTTGCAGTGAACTATGAACATGGCACTGAACTCCAGTCTGGGCAACAGAGTGAGAACTTGTCTTCAAAAAAATAAAAAAGAAGAAAAAAATAGGAAATATTGTGTTCACATCTGCTATGGTACTCTTTCTTATATAAACTATTTCTTTGCAGTATTCTAGAGGATTTAAGACAAATTTACCACTGAATAATTTCATATGGTATATTATTGCATTAGTATAGTATGTTATTATATAATTAGTATAAGTGACCAGTGCTGCAACAACCACATTCCAAAAAGTATTGTGATCCTCCAAAATTACAATGTCTAAATGACATTATTCTCCTTCATGAGACCATTATACCTTAATTTTTCAGCACCATGAAAATCTACAAATGCCCTCTAAAATATATTTAGAAAACGTGGGGAAAAAATAGATACAGTTTCAGAAGATACATATATTTTGAAAATTAGCCTTTTTGGAATAAATTATTCTTTATGACATATAAATAAACACATTTTTCAGACTGGCGGGGTAACATTTGCATCAGTCAAAATAATTAGATTACTAAAACCTGTAATCTTATTAGAAAAATGGTTTATTCAGAGAATCATTGGAATTATTAGCCTTCAAGCTGCTATAGATTGAATCTGATCAAAATAATTAAGATAATATTATTTCATTTTTCAGTATAATATCTCCTTAGTATTTTTGTTTCTTATTTAATATGTGATTATATTTACTTCTGTGAATAATATGGATGAAGATCATTACAGTGTCAAGATCACTGGGTTCAGAGCACAGAAACCTCAAGTCTATTCTTTTTTCTAAAATACCTGTAAGACTTTAAAGAAGACAGAGTTTCTGGACTCTAATTTCTCTATCTGTAGAATAAATGGGTTAGACCAAATAACTCCTTTCTGCTTATAAATTTTCTAATTATATGACTGAGCTTACACCTGGAAAACAGTCTATCTCCTGTATAAATTAATGATAGAAATGAAAACCACCACGTTTCATGAAATTAACCACATAAATATCAACATCAACTGCTCAGAAGGACTTAAGTGCAAGTATCACAGGAATTCTGAAGCACAGAGAACTAAATATAAGAAATGTAACACTCTTCGTATTTTCAAAGAAGATTTTAATAATATATGTAAACACAGTAGCCTGTTCATAAGAAAAAAGAAAAGGGACGTCTTAGCATATTCAGGGTTCAACCAAAACTACTACTGGAATGTAAATCAAAGTAATATTCACCTAACTGTCATAATTGGCATGAATAATTTTAAGTAAAACACTTTTATTTGATATTAAATGTGAACAATAAGCCAAAACAGAGAAAATTAATAAATTGATCATTTATTGAAACTGAAATAAAAATATATAATTATTGAAGCCTCTTATATACATAAACCAATCATTGCTTAAATGAGCTGACATACTAGCTCCATAGTTTTATGTCACTAAGGAACTCTTTTGAACACAATAAAGAAACCAGAATTGAGCACAAAGAATGATGAACTGGGAAGTTCATGGCTTTCTATCTACTAATTAGGAGTACAATCATTCAGTCAAACAGCCACTCAACAAACATTTAGCATACAGCTTCTGGATACCAGGTACTGGTGTAGGTGCTAGAGCAACAAGGAAATAGTCCCTGCATTCAGTGAGCTCACAGGCAAGTAAACAAGTAAGTATAAAGACTGCATGACTGATTGGGAGCGGTGGTTCATGCCTGTAATCCCAGCACTTTGGGAGGCCAACGTGGGCAGATCACGAGGTCAAGAGATCGAGACCATCCTGGCCAACATAGTGAAACCCCGTCTCTACTAAAAATACAAAAATTAGCTGGGCACGGTGGTGCACGCCTGTAGTTACTTGGGAGGCTGAGGCAAGAGAATCAGTTGAACCTGGAAGGTAAAGGTTGCAGTGAGCTGAGATCACACCACTGCACTCCAGCCTGGTGACAGAGTGAGACTCTGTCTCAAAAAAAAAAAAAAAAAAAGACTCCATGATAAATGTGTATCTACAAAGGGCACAAAGGAATGAGTAGCTAATCCCCAAAGCCATATGGAGCAGTCAGTATAAGCTTCAGGAAAAGAAACTGAAGTAAAAAGCTAACCTGAATCTGAAAAAAATGAGTAGGTATTTTCCAAGCACGTTTCAGGGGAAAAGTTGCAGGATGCAGAAGTCCTCCCAAGTACAAAAAGAGAATGAACTCTGGACAACTGGCAATTTATGGCACACAGGAATCAGTAAATGTAGGGATGAGAGGCACACAGAAACATGGGCAAAAACAGGAATTTTGACTTTATTCCATAAATCATGGAAAGCCACCAATGGGTTTTAAGTAATAAAATACTAAGACCAGGTTTGCATTTTAGAAAGATCAATTTGATTTCAGTGAGGAGGTCCAAAAATGAGAGCAGCAAGGCCAGATAGAAGTCCTGCTGCAACTAGCTATGGTTAGAGATGCAGACCAAAACTAAGGTGAAATCATTTAGAAGAAAGAACGTGGATATAAGAGCCATTGGTTTGGCCTCTCCACATCATTTTTTTAATTTTATTTTCATTCATTTATTTATTTATTTTTTGAGACAGAGTCTCGCTCTGTCACCCAGGCTGGAGTGCAGTGGCGTGATCTTGGCTCACTGCAAGTTCTGCCTCCCGGGTTCACACTATTCTCCTGCCTCAGCCTCCCGAGTAGCTGGGACTACAGGCACGCGCCACCACGCCCAGCTAATTTTTTCTATTTTTTAGTAGAGATGGGGTTTCACCGTGTTAGCCAGGATGGTCTCGATCTCCTGACCTCGTGATCCACCCACCTCGGCCTCCCAATGTGCTGGGATTACAGGCTTGAGCCACCATGCCCAGCTGGCCTCTCCACATCTTTACTGTTATACTGATAACATGGGGATGAAAATAAATATTATTTGTATTTAAACTATTATTGTTATGTGAAAATTAAACAAATAACATACTATGATAACATCGGAGGTTCAAGAAATATTAAGTCTTGAAAATAGGAAAGATGAAAGGAAGGAAACAGGGAGTGGGGAGGAAAGTAGGAGAAAGGAGAGAATATAGGAATGAGAGAGGAGGAAAATAATAAGAAAGAAGTAGAAAGCTAGGTACGGTGGCTCATGACTGTAATCCCAGCGCTTTGGGAGGCCGAGTCAGGCAGATCACAAGGTCAGGAGTTCAAGACCAGCCTGGCCAATATGGTGAAACCTTGTCTCCACTAAAAATACAAAAATTAGCTGGGTGTGGTGGCAGGCACCTATAGTCCCAGCTACTCGGGAGGCTGAGGCAGGAGAATCACTTGACCCTGGGAGGCAGAGGTTGCAGTGAGCTGAGATCACACCACTGCACTCCAGCCTGGGTGACAGAGAAAGATGCTGTCTCAAAAAAAAAAAAAAGAAAGAAAAAAAAAAAGAAAGAAGTAGAAAAAGATATAGTATTTCTTAATCAGCAGAAGCTACTCTTATTTTTCAATACTCTACCTTTCTAATGTATCACTGACAAGGAAAGGTCTTGAATAATTGACTGAAGTCAGAATAGGTAAGGCACTCTACCTGTGGATACATGAGAGGCCTTAAAAAGTTCATGGAAAATGCATATTATGAAAAAAACTATGCAAAGGTTTCAATTTTGGCAGCAAAATAAACTCATACTAATTTATTATAGCATGTTTGAACAGGATCTAGTTTGAGACAGTAAGAAGGAGTAGACATTAGTTTGAAAAGAGCCCCTAGCAGAGCAATGTAAATTCTGCTAAAATTGAAGCAAGAACAAACATTAGATTATGATGAAGCTTGAGTGAAAGAATGGTGAAATCACTGATGCTTTACAAGAAGCTTGAGGGGACAATGCACCAAAGAAATCAGTAGTTCACAAGCGGACAGCTTTTTTAAAGAAGAAACGAGATGATGTGGAAGATGAAGTCCACAGGGACAGATCATCCATATCAATTTTCAAGGAAAAAAATTAATCTTGTTTGTGCCCTAATTGAAGAGGACTGATAATCAACAGCACAAACAATAGCCAACATCGTAGACATCTTAATTGGTTCAGCTTACACAGTTCTGACTAAAAAATTAAAGTTGAACCAACTTTCCACTGCATGGGTGCCAAAAGTGTTGTGCTCAGATCAGCTGCAGACAAGAGGAGAGCTCTCAATGGAAATTTTAAAGAACTAGGGTCAAGATCCTGAAGGATTTCTTTGAAGAATTGTAACAGAAGATAAAACATGGCTTTCCCAGTATGATCCTGAGGGCAAAACACAATCAAAGCAATGGCTACCAAAGGTGGAAGTGGTCCAGTCAAAGCTAAAGGGGATCACTCAAGAGCAAAGGTCACGGCAACAGTTTTTTGGGGACATTCCAGGCATTTTGCTTGTTGACTTTGTGGAAGGTCAAAGAACAATAATATCTGCATATCATGAGAGTGTTTTGAATAAGTTAGCCAAAGTTTTAGGGCAAAATACCTGGGAAAGCTTTAGCAGACAGTCCTCTAACACCACAATGTTTCTGCTCATTCCTGTCATCAAGCAAAGGCAATTTTGTGAGAGTCTCAATGGGAAATTGTCAGGCATCCACCTTACAGCTCTGATTTGGCTCCTTCTGACTTCTTTTTGTTTCCCAATCTCAACAAATGTGGAAAGGGCACCCATTTTTCTTAAGTTAATAATGTATAAGAGACTGCATTGACATTGTTAAGTTCCCAGGACCGTCAGTTCTTTAGGGATGAAAACCGAAGATCACATTTTCAATGTTTATCTTTTAACTTCATTTTTCCACAAACTTTTTGAAGTTTCTCCATACAAATGTCTCCATACAAATGAGCACTTGCAAAATAAGCAGAGAGTCTCATTCAATGGACAGAAAGTTCTGTGCCATCTAAAAATTATCTTAAGCAAGTTCAATGTGTAGCAACAGACTGTATTGAGAAATATCAGTTAGTTTGACTTCTGCAATGACCATGATGGAGTAACAAGAACTAGACTTTCTCTCCCTCCTGAAACAACCAAAAAAATGGCCAAAATGTATGCCACAAAAGTTTGCAAGACCCTGTAAAGTCAGTCTCAAACAAGGTGAGCCTATCAACTGCCCTAATTTATGCCTGGAGAAAGTTTTCCAGCCCACTACTCCAGGAGAAAAGCCCAAGAGGAGCCCATCGTTCTCCCTGAGCTGAGGGGACAGAGCTGAGAGTCCACAGAAACCATGTTGACATGAGCTCTCAGGACAAGGTTTCCGAGAAGAAGGGGCTGCACAGAAAGAGAACTCCAGAGCTCTGCAAAGGGTCCCCCTAAAGTACATAGCTAAGTAATTGTTAGGACAGGCCTAGAGAAAAGTACCTACGGTTGGGGAAACAACACCCAGATAAGATGAAAAGTAACAGTACACATGCTCACCAAGGTCCAGTAATAGTGCTTATTTTATCAGCCAAACCAGAAACACCTCAAGATTCCCAGGGATACCCAGAAGGATCTTGCCTCACTAGTTGGGAGTGATTAGCTCTAAAATGAGAACTGGTCTGATCCCACCTAATGAATTTTTAAAGCAAGACCAAAAAGAGTCAAACTCTTTCCAACTAAACTTAAATACATACCAATACAAAGATCAAGAATATTTATATATACTTCCAGCACTCAATAAGATAAAAGTCACCATATCTGACATCCAGACACAGTTTAGCAGAGACACAACAGTAACAACAAAAGACAGAAGAACGTGGCTCATAATAAGGAGAAAAATCACTGAGTCAGAACTGATCCAGAGTAAATCAAGGTGCCAGAGTTATCAGTTAAGAACATTCAAATGCTTATTGAAACAGTATTCTATATGTTCTAAAATAGAGACATGCAAGATACACTAAAGGAGGCTGGGCGCAGTGGCTCATGCCTGTAATCTCAGCATTTTGCGAGGCCGAGGCAGGTGGATCACGAAGTCAGGAGTTCAGGACCAGCCTGACCAATATGGTGAAATCCCATCTCTACTAAAAATACAAAAATTAGCGGGGCATAGTAGCATGCGGCTGTAGTCCCAGCTACATGGTAGGCTGATAGCACATTAGTCATTAAAGAAGAAAAGATAGACACCTCTCAAAATAAAATAGAGAGAGAAAATAAATTTTTAAAAAACATGAACAGAGCAATAGTAGACAGTAAATTTCAAGTAACTGAATTTACGTGTAATCTCAGTTCCCAAAGGAGAGGAGAGGGAAGATGTGAAAACATTTGGGACTTTGAGTCAGGCAAAGCTTTCTTTGATATGACCCCACAGCATGATTTATATAATAATATATTGATAAGAAGAACTCATCAAATTTAAAAAAAAGAATCTGCTCTTCAAAAGAATCTATTAAGAGACTGAAAAGACAAGCTGCAGGCTGGGAGAAAATATTTGCAATTCATATATCTGATGAAAGGCTTGCATCAAAAATATATTTTAAAAGCTCAAAATTTAATAATGAAAAACAAACAACCCCATTTAAAACTTGGGTGAAAGACTGGAACAGACATTTCAAAGTAGACATTTGTTTGGTAAATAAGCACATATGCTCAACATAATTAATGCTTAGGGCAATGCAAATTAAAACCAAAATGAGACGCCACTATCTATTTTTAAATAGCTAAGATTAGCATGACTGATAACAGCCAAGCACTGGCTTGGATGTGGAGAAGCTGAAACTCTCATACACTGCTGATGGGAATACAAAAAAGTGTAACCTTTGAAAAACAGTTTAAGAGTCCCTTAAAAAGTTAAACATACTTCTGCCGTAAGACTCAGCCATTGCACTCCTGGGTATTTACCCAAGAGAGATAAAAGTAGGTGTTCATATAATGATATCAACACAAATGTTCATAGCACATGTATTCATAATAGCCCAAACTAGAAACAGTCTAAATATCAATCAATACATTAATGAATTAACTTGCTTTATCCAAATTAATTATGGATACATACTATAACATGAATGAATCTCAAAATAACTATACTAAGTGAAACAAGGCAGACTCTAGAGGTAAAACATGCAGAGAAAAAAACATAAAATGTCAGACAAAAAAGTGCATAGTGTAAAATTTTATTTATATACATTTTTTGACTGTATAAATTACTGTCCAGTGACAGAAAGCAGTTTGGTGGTTTTTAAGGGCCAGGAATGAGGGGCCAGAGAAATGTATTATAAAGAGGCATCAGGAAACTGGAGGTGAAGTATATTTCCATCACCTCGATTGCATGCTGATGGTTTCTAAACTTTCAATATTTTTAGTTTATTATATGTTATACAAAATAAAGCTTGTAATAAAAATCAAAAGATTGAGCCATCCTTATTTTCTCTATAAAAGAGCAGAATTATCCTTTTAGAGATTTGGAAAGATTATTAAAAGATAAGTTACAAAATACAGTACCTGACACGTATAAAATATTAAATAAATACTAGCCATGCTTAATTATTTTGTTTTAAGTCTATATGAGTCAAGTTTTAGTAGAAATATGGGCTAGAAAAAAAAAACGGAAAGCGGGACTCTGTGATCCGACTTGGGCTTATAGAACAGACTGCACTAGATTGTTCTCATGCTGCTAATAAAGTCATACCCAAGACCGGGTAATTTAGAAAGGAAAGAGGTTTAATGAACTCACAATTCCACATGGCTGGGGAGGCCTCACAGTCACGGCAGAAGGCAAAAAAGAAGCAAAGGCACATCTTAAATGGTAGCAGAGGAGAAAGCTTGTGTAGGGAAACTCCCATTTTAAAAGCATCAGATCTCGTGAGACTTATTCGCTACCAGGAGAACAGTAGGGGGAACCCGCCCCTATGATTCAATGATCTCCACCTGACTCCATCCTTGACATGCGGGGATAATTACAATCAAGGTGAGATTCGGGTGGAGACACAGCCGAATCATATCAATGACTAATGAGAGTTACGTCCAGAACCTAATGAAAACCTGTCTGAGGCCACATTCCCTGTAAAGCAGATTTGAGATAGAGATTTGTGTAGAGAACATTTAACTGGGTAAAATCCTAGGAGCCAACAACTGTGGCGAAAAAGCTGAATTGGACAAAGGGAGTTGAGATGTGAGGCAGTCACAACAAATACCTCAGCTAATCTCAAGGGGGAGCTGAGAAGCAGGGGTGACCCTTCAGAGTTGCCCTAAATTGAGGCAGGAGTATGGAGTTTTAATACCTTTCACTGGCCATTCTTCAGATACGAGTTGTCCCCAAGGATGGACATCAGCTTGACAAGTTATTAATTAGATCTCCTGAGAATAAATTCTAGAGAGAATCAGCTGAGAGGCATGATTTGCCAACACTCCCAATAGCTGGGCAAACTTCAGTTTTGAGGGAGGATTTGGGTCACACACAAAAGTCTCCACAACCAATTATTCATGGGAAATTCTATGTAGGCAGAGCTATTTCATGGCCAGTTAATCAAAACTACATAATCTATTTGGTTAAGCAAAAGAAATTAAAAAGATAAAATAAAATCTATGTATTAACACTCAAAAGTTTTTTAATGCATTTGCCTTGCATTTCGTATGTTTTGCCTTGCCTTTTATATGTTTTGCCTTGCATTTGTTTATTTGCTTTTAAGAACCTTTAGAGAACAATAATTACTAATATAATATGGAGTAGCACAGCATAGACGAGGGAAGCTAACTCTCTCCCTTTTCCCAGAACCTGGAACAGCTAAAGATCCTAAGCATTGTCAGCTTTGGTATCTGACATAGTTTGGATGTTTGTCCCCTTCAAATCTCACGTTAAAATGTGATCCCCAATGTTGGAGATAGATGCCTCCTGAATGGCTTGGTGCTGTCCTCTTGGTAATGAATGAGTTCTTACCCTGTGAGTTCATGCGATATCTGGTTGTTTAAAAGAGACTGACACCTCCTCCCTGTCTCTCTTGCTTCCTCTCTCACCATGTGATATGCTGGTTTCCCTTCACCTTCCACCATGATTGGAAGGTTCCTGAGGCCCTCCCTGGAAGCAGGTGCCAGTACTATGCTTCATGTACAGTCTTCACAACAAGGAGCCAAATAAACCGCATTTCTTTATAAATTACCCAGCCTCAGGTATTTCTTTATAACAATGCAAATGGGCTAACAGAGTATCATTCATGGACAGTGAGTGTATTAGTCAATTTTCATGCTGCTGATAAAGACATACCCAAGACTGGGTCATTTATAAAGAAAAAGAGGTTTAATGAATTCACAGTTCCACATGGCTGAGGAGGCCTCACAGTTATGGCAGAAGGCGAAAGGCGCGTCTTACATGGCAGCAGGCAAACAGCAAATGAGAACCAAGTGAAAGGCGAAAGGGGTTTCCCCTTATAAAACCATCAGATCTCATGAGACTTATTCACTACCACTAGAACAGTGTGGGGAAAACTGCCCCCATGATCCACTTACCTCTCACTGGGTCCCTCCCACAACATGTGAATTATGGGAGCTACAGTGCAAGATGAGATTTCAGTGGGGACACAGCCAAACCATATCAGACAGTAATAACTTTCAATTAAATATAGCTAGACTTTCTGTCAGTGGGTCACAGCAGTCTAGAGAACACATTGAAAAACTCTAGGAACAGCAGATATAGAGGTCAGATCTAGAGATTTTGAACAAAGTTTAGTGCTACAATGCATTGGTGACCACAGACAAAAGGTGTCTGTTGTTGTTATAGTTTGTTTTCTGTCTTGTTTTTCATCATGGGAGGACAAGAAGAAAAAATGGGGGCAATGGTGAAGGAGAAATGAAAAAGACCTGCTTTTCTATGGGTGGAAGCGACTAAACGAGAGAATAAATTTGGATCACACAACAAATGCAAATCAAGTTAGAAGCATGAAAGGCATGATTAAGGCCATGGTTCTAATAGAGATCAGCCAGCGGAACCAGGATCATGCCACACCGAGAGAGGCTGCAGAGCCATTGCCTTCTCTCCTGTCAAAGCTAAATTAATGAAATGGAACTCACAGAAGCACTATGTAATCAAATATTGGTGGGACACAAGCAAATTCTGAAAAAGTTTCATTGATCAGTGATAATATCTTTTGGTGTAAATATCTCCTCAAAACATTTCAGGAAAAAAAATAAAGCTATAATTTTACTTTAGAAATATTTAACTTTGTTATACTAGTTTACTTATTTTTTACCTAATACTTCTGATATATTGTTATGTAGGTTAAAGATGCTCGATTCATGCCACTGTGGAAACCACACATAATTTAGGCAATAATGCAAATTCTTTTCAAATTCTTTTATCAGTGTATTCACTTTATTTTTATTTCAAACACAATACAAAATTACAGGATGCTATCAAAGTGATGCTACAAAACCCCACTAAAATTTTTTCAATTCTTCAAATCACACACTTACACACACACACACACACACACCACATGCATTCCCCGTACAGACCTTTTTTTGGGGGGCCTGAGTAAATAATTGCATTTTATTTTCAATTTTTCATTTTCAAATAATTAAAGACTTACCAAAAATGTTGCAAAACTACGTGCCTTTTTGAAGTAAAGTCTTGGAAAAGTTGTTTGGTATATCCTTCATAGTAATAAAAGAAAACACGTGTATATTCTGTTGATTAAAGGCATGCTGAGATCGTCAGACATGTGACTTCATCAGAGACTCCAATATAGAGCGCAGCTGTAACGACATCCTAAGAGTGTTCTAACTGAAATGTGTTGGAAGAAGGTTCTAATTTTTTTCAACCCTTCTCAAGTTGGCACTCAGCAGATTTCCACTCTATAAAAGTAACTCCTGCTCTGCAACTAATGTTCACAGATAAGCTCCAAACATATTTACAGCTCCATTTAAGTATAATGTACACACAGTAAAATTCACCCTTTTCAATGTGCAATTTAATGGGTTATGGCAGATGAATATCATCATTTGACCACAATCATGATCAAGATACAGAAAATCTGCATCATCACAAAACGTTTTCTTTTGCTGTTTTGCATTTGATCTTTTCTCCATTCCTGAACACAGGCAACCACTAATCTGCTTCTGTTTCTACAGTTTGCATTTTCTAGAGTATCCTATTAGTGGAATGATACATTGGTGTCTTTCATGTCTAGCTTCTTTCACTGAGCATAATGCTTTTGATATTCATTTATATTGCTGTTGTATCAGTTTGCTCCTTTTTATTGTTGAGTGGTACTCCATCTACAACTGGTTTATCCATTTACAAGTTGATGGACACATCTGCTATGAACTTCAAGGATGAGGCTTGGTACGGATATGTTTTTATTTATTTTGAGTCGCAGTGGAATTATTTGGCTATATGATCAGTACTAAGTTTAACATTAAAAGAAACTGCCAAACTGCTTTCCAAAATGTCTGTACCATTTTGAAGTCCCACTAGCCAGGTGTGAATAGCAATTCTTCACATCATGTGGTATGGTCAGTTCTGCTCGTGTCAGCCACTCCAGTGGGTGTACAGTGGTACCTCAATGTGGTTTTAACTTGCATTTCCCTGATGACGGGTAACGTTAAGTATCTTTTCATTTGTGTATTGGACATCATCTCTTTTTAAATTAAAATATCTGTACAAATATTTGGCCCATTTAGGTCAAAATATTACGTTAAATGAGTTATTTGTGTTTTGTTATTTAGTTTTTTAGTTATGTGTACATTCTAGATGAAAGTTCTTTATCAGACATATTTAAAATTATTCTGTCCCAATCTGTGGTTTGCCTTTTCGTTTTTTGATGCTATGTTTTAAGTTGCAAAAGTCTTAATTTCATGAAGTCCAACTTACTATTTTTTTCCATTTTCATCCATCCTTTTCTTATCTAAAAAATTTTTAGCTATAGTAAGATTATTAAAAATTTTTCCTATTCAGTAAGCTTTATACATTTTATATTTACATTATGTATAAAATACATGTTGAGTTAATTTGAGGATATGGTGTGAGGTAATTCTGAAGTTCATATTCTCCATTTAATATCCAATTTTAATAGTACCATCTTTATAAAGACATTGATTTCCTTATTGAAATATTTTGGCAACTTTGGCCATGTAAGGCAGGATATATTTCTAAATTATTTATTCTGTTTCACTGATATATATGTCTTCTTCATGCCAGTAAGTTTACTGTACTGTTTAGTGTAGCTTTACAATATGTCTTGAAATTTGGAAAGTTTTCCAACTTTATTCTTCTTTCTAAAACATGCTCTGGCTATTCTAGGACTTCTGCATTTAAAAAAAAAAATTAGAATCAGCTTTGTAATTTCTCCAAAAAGGCCTATAGGTTTGACTGGGATTGTGCCAAATCTGGAGATCAGTTTCAGAAGAATTATCATCTAATAAGTATGACATGTATATTTACCAATGAACTTGATACATATTTCTACCTATTCAATCTCTCGTATTAGTGATTTAGAAATTTTGGATCAGCATACCTTTTATTAAATTTATTCTGAATTATTTTATTATTTTTGAGGCTATTATAAGTTAAATTGCTTACATAATTTTATTTTCTAATTGGTGTTGATTGTGTATAGAAACACAATTGATTTTATTTATTGATCTTTCATCCTACAACTTTGTTAAATTCACTTCATACCTCTAGCACACTTCTGCAGATGCCTAAGGATTTTCTATGTATATGTTGACATCACGTGAGAATAGTATTTTTCTTTCTTCCCAACTTGGGTGTCACTTATTTCTTATTTTCTTTTCTTTTCTCTTTATTTCTTTCTTCTTTCTGTCCATTCCTCCTTCCTTCCCTTCTTTCTTTCTCCCTGTTTTAGAATCAGTTTTGTAATTTATCCAAAAGGACCTATAAGGTTTCATGGGAATTCCACTGAATCTAGAGATCAATTTCAGGAGAATTATCATCTCATAAGTATTAAATATTTATCAATGAACTTGGTATATATTTCCACTTATTTAATATTGAATGCAATACTTTAAAGAACTAGGGAGAGAGGACATCATTGCATTTTTCATAATCTTATGTAGAAAGTATTAAGGCTTTCACCATTTTAAGTAAGATGTTTGCTATAGATTTTTTGTAAACACATAATCAGTTTGAAAATGTACTTTTCTATCCTCAGTTTGCTGGGAGTTTTTAATTTAAAAAATGTGTTACATTTTGTAAATTCCTTTTTTGCATCTATTGAGAGTGTCACGTGATTTTTCTTTTTTCTGTCAGCATGGTAGATTTTCAGTTGTTGAAACCAACTTGAGATAAACCCCACTTGGTTAAAACACATTATCATTTTTAAATATTCCTAGACTCAATTTGCTAATATTGTATTAAGAATGTTGCATCTAAGTTCATAATGGTTATCAGTCTGTCATTTTTGAGTTGTGATATCTGTATTTGTTTCTGATATTGAGAGAATCCACGTAAAACATCTACTTCTGTCATCAGTAATAATCTGACCAGGGATAACACCAACAGTTAGAGAGGAACCTGTCATTACCTGTGGCAGCAGAGATATCAGAGATTCCAAAAAGAAAAGCAAGGTTAAAATTTCAAATATAATCACATGAAATATCAGAAAGCCAGGGGATAGAAATATAGGAGAGCAAAATCTTAGAGGTCAAAACAAGTAGTTAAGTACTGCACATGATAATAAAAAGTAAAATCTTTTCCTAAGGCAGAGCCTGGCTGCTGCCTAGCTTCTTTGACAATTCTTGGTAGGCTTTCATGGCTTTATAAGGGCTTATACTTTAGGTAAAGTTATAGTCAGGGAAACGGTGGGTGTAGGTTGGCTCTGTAGAAATGAAGCATTACAGGAGCACTGCAGTTAGAAAGAAACTGATACTGATGATACTTCGGTCACACTAATAATACATGCTAATGATAATCATAGCAATCATGGTAATGACAGACAATATATATATAATATTAGCATGCTTCTATTTGCACATATACATATGTGAATAGAAACATTGATTTAAAGACATGAAAGTATAGAAATAGCCTACACCTGATAAAGATATGCTCATACACAATAACAAACCTCAGCATAAACAGAGATTTTGATGTATCACAGAATTCTCCAATAGATCACAATTTTGACACTATGGGAAGTGTCATTTTCAGAACTTTTCTTTATCTCCATTATCTCCATTCTCTATTTCCAACATTCCTGGAGACTGAACTCAAGGATCAGTAAATATTCTCAACCTTAACCATAGCAGACTTCATTCATCCCATATATGCTTGTTATTTTTCCCCATTGACAGAAGGCATTGTACCATGAAATATACAACATATCTCTGACACACCTGACGAAAACAAACAATGGGGAAAGATTGACTATTTAATAAATGGTGATGGGAAAACTGGCTAGCCATATGAAGAAAGCTGAAAGTGGACCCCTTCCTTACACCTTATAAAATAATTAACTCAAGATGGATTAAAGACTTAAACATAAGATCTAAAACCATAAAAACTCTAGAAGACAACCTAGCCAATACCATTCAGAACATAGGCATAGGCAAAGACTTCACGACTAAAACACCAAAAGCAGTGGCAACAAAAGCCAAAATTGAGAAATGGGATCTAATTAAACTAAAGATAGCTTCTGCACAGCAAAAGACACTATCATCGGAGTGAACACACAACCTACAGAGTGGGAGAAAATTTTTGCAATCTATCCATCTAACAAAGGGCTAATATCCAGAATCTACAAGGAACTTAAACAAATTTACAAGAAAAAAACAACCCCATCAAAAAGTGGGAAAAGGATATGAACAGACACTTCTCAAAAGAAGACATTTATGCGGCCAATAAACACATGAGAAAAAGCTCATCATAGGCTGGGCGTGGTGGCTCACGCCTGTAATCCCATCACTTTGGGAGGCCAAGGCGAGTGGATCACAAGGTCAGGAGTTTGAGACTTGCCTGGCCACTATGGTGAAACTCTGTCTCTACCAAAAACACACAAAAAAACTTTAGCCAGGCGTGGTGGTATATATCTGTAATCCCAGCTACTCAAGAGGCTAAGGCAGGAGAATTGCTTGAACCCATTAGGTGGAGGTTGCAGTGAGCCGAAATTGTGCCACTGCACTCCACCCTGGGTGACAGAGTGAGGCTGTCTCAAAGAAAAAAAAAAAAAAGCTCATCACCCCTGGTCCAATGAGATACCATCTCGCGCCAGTTAGAATGGCAATCATTAAAAAGTCAGGAAACAACAGGTGCTAGAGAGGATGTGGAGAAATAGGAATGCTTTTACACTGTTGGTGGGAGTGTAAATTAGTTCAACCATTGTGGAAGACAGTGTAGCAATTCCTCAAGGATCCAGAACTAGAAATATCATTTGACCTAACAGTCTCATTACTAGGTACACATCCAAAGGATTATAAATCATTCTACTATAAAGACACATTCACACATATGTTTATTGCAGCACTATTCACAAGAGCAAAGACTAGGAACCAACCCAAATGCCCATCAATGATAGACTGGATAAAGAATATGTGGCACATATACACCATGGAATACCATGCAGCTATAAAAAAGGATGGATTAATGTCTTTTGCAGAGACATGGATGAAGCTGGAAACCATCATTCTCAGCAAACTATCACAAGAACAGAAAACCAAACACCACATGTTCTCACTCATAAGTGGGAGTTGAACAATGAGAACACATAGACACAGGGAGGGGAACATCACACACTGGGGCCTGTCAGTGGGTAGGAAGGAAAGAGGAGGGATAGCATTAGGAGAAATACTTAATGTAGATGACGAGTTGATGGGTGCAGCAAACCACGACAGCACATGTATACCTATTTCACAAAACTGCAAGTTCTGCAAATGTATCCCAGAACTTAAAGTGTATGTATGTGTGTATATATATATACACACAAATGTAAATGTAAATGTAAATAAATTGAAAATGGTAAAAATAGAAATATGTTTCCTACACAAATAGTGACATAATAAAGCAAGATAGAATGTATGTTTGAGTTAAAAAAAATTGCTTAGAAGACAACTTGAATTCCATTCCAAGGAACTAGTTTTCAAAAGTTTACAACCAGATTTCAGTTTGGCAAAAGGCAACAATGCTGTTTTGAAAATAATTTCTGAAAAGAGCTTCCCCAGCAGTTCCAAATGGCAGTCCTGATACAAGGAAGTAGGGGCAATTTTGTTACCACCAGGAACACTGAATTTATTTTCAGACCTTGAAATTCTGGGAGGCCCTCGAAGAATAATCAACTACAATATTTTACTTTACATAGAAATATTGTTTTAATGTTAATATAAAAGCTTGTATATGAACTAAAATTGTCAATCTGCCACTTTTAAGAAAGAAGAATCCATTATGTCCCTAATCTATAGTGAGTTGATATGTTCCATAAGCAGTTCTGGAAGGAGGCTACACTTAGAGCATAAATTGGTATAGATCGCTTTGCTCTCACAGATAGCGACACAATATTTTCTGCTGAATGGGAAAAAGTTTGAAGGCATAAATCAAGATAAAGCAATCATCTGACAAAGAATTACAAAGAGGCCCCATACCTTTTTCTTAGTGAACTCCATGTGACACATTGATTTTCCACTGAAGATAAAAGCCAAAATCATGTGTCATCAATAGAAAGCAAGCAAAACTATTTGGTTCAATATGTTATGGTACTTAACAAAAAAAACTTGCAGAGAAAAGACAAATCTAAAATGTTGCACATGATTCAAACAAGTCTGGATCAGAAGAGACATTTCAGAGGTCACTGCTAGAGAGTCAAGGATACATTAGAGAGAAATAAACTCCTGCTTTTTTGTTTATCTACTTACATACACAGATACTGTCTGATGAAGATGATTGATATCAGGTATGGTATTTGATGGTATAGTCATTTACAAAATAATTCATCCCTTATGATCTAATGCAATTTTCTTCATATTACACGTGTATATTTAAATACTTCCTTGTGAAGTGGAGGCTAGCCAGGCTGCTGTTAGCATATCCAGTACATTTCTGCAAATTCCAAAATGGCAAATCCCACAGTTGAAATTTCAACCTCTCTAGCGTCCCTCGGCTGGAGTGCATAATCACGGCAAAAGTCTGCAACATCAGAGGTGGCCGCCACAGACACAAAGTCTATGTTTCTCATTCCATTCTACCAAATCTATTCAGCAGTCTGGGTGAGGGGGCTTGGCAGTATCTATGAGCAGAAAGCATTCAAATGGCTGGTATATGTGCTTCCGGGGAAACTAAGGGGAAAAAAGAGAGAGGGAGGGAGGGAGGGAACAAGAAAGAAGAAGGAAACTCAAGGAGAGAGGAAGGGAAGGAGGCTGGCAAGAAGGGATGGAGGGAGCAAGGGAGGGAGGAATAAAGGAAGGAAGTTACACCAAGTTTCAAAACTGGCCACGGACTGAGAAGGATTAAGAGACAAACGGAATTGAAAGCATTTATGTTCATACTCGGTATTTTTCTTACCCATTCTTGCAAATTAGTAATTTAAAAATTTTCATTTCCACAAATCCACGTGTTTTCTTGTTCCTCTCTCTCCGCTCTTTTTCCTTCTTTCCTTCCTGCCTTTCTTCTTTCTTTTCAACATAGGTTATATAAATGTGTGAGAGCTATCACTAGTCTACATTAATCATCAGGATTTTCCTGTATATTTCCAATTAAGATGACCCATAATAATATTCTACTGTAATTTTGGAGGGTCCAAAATACTAGATGGCATTTAGTGTTTTGGAAATCATGACAAGTCTAACAGGACTTTAAAAAACCTATCAAGACATCTGATGTGTTTTCTTGCCCATACACTCTTTAATGAGGTCTGCTTGACCCTTTCTTCTTCCCTTCTCTAGTCATGGGTTCTTCACACTGAAAACTAAGCTTTGCATCAGTGTTTGACGAACAGGTGACATAATAAACTGCAGTTACATTTTAAATTCAGCTCAAGATGGTAGATGAGAAATCTAAGATTGTGAAGTGAGATTTAGCATGCTGTTCAGTATGCAACAAATCTGAGTGTTGCTCACACAGGATTCATACCAACAGGCTCCTTCCAAAACCTTTCAATGCAAATTCTAGCAAATGCACACTTGGAAGAAAAATGTTCCATGAAGTTGTATATGTAAATTTATACTTTCAGCATTTATGTATATAATTTCAGGGGAAGTGGGATCAACTTAACATTATTAAACATAGTCCAATGATATTTACAACATAACTTCAGAAACATTTTATTACTAGAAGTATTTTAAAAAGGATGTACCATTTAGGATTTAAGACACACCCCACAAATGAAAAAACAAATGAGATTATAAACAACATTTTTAAAAAAATTATGCCATCTTTTCACTACAAAATCCTCCTGGGGGAAAAATATCTTTTCCTTCATTATTAAAGGATGTTATCAGAGCACAGTGGAATTCTTTCAGATTTAGTCAGAAGGTTCTCTGGAGTTGAGAGATCTATTGGAGAATATTTTCTTTGAAAGTCCATGTCCTTTCCCCAGGCCTACATCATATATAAATAAACATTTCAGAAAAGGGGCCATGTTAGGAAAAAGTGGGTTGAAGATTGTAAGACCTGGTTCCTGGGTGCCAAATAATTCACAAGTTGGAATAAGCTGGGTTTCTGTAACACTTCTCTATGACTGCCATTGATACTGAACTATGCCAAGGAACTAAGTCCTACCAAGGAAAAGCAGGAGGAAAACAGGTGTAAGAAAACATTTCCTGTCAGTGTGTCCAGAGATAGCATGAGTCAACAGCGGCTCCTCATGAAGCCATCGATTCGTAACACTGGAGTATCTAGAATGCATCTGGGTCGAATTATTAAAAAGAAAGTTCTTCTCAAGCTAGTTGTAATGGTAGCTAATTTAAAAAATTAATGTTCTGCGATTCTGATAAAAACCTATGTGGTGAACCAACAATAAAGGCGGCTGGAGATATTGGTATGAAATAGTTATTTTTCCTTATATACCTGGACGTTCATGTAAGAAATTATACTTTTGGAAGGTCTGTCATATTCTCAGTGTATAAGAGTTGAATCATTTTTAGAAGTTATTGTCAGAATTTTGCTTTAATAGTGCAGTAAAGTGTGCATTCTCTCTCTCTCATTTTCATTCAACAGCCTCTACAAATTGAGCCTGGCTCAAAGGTCTTTCCCTCTTGGAATATGACTCCTCCCCTGTCCCTCTACATAGGCTGTTCTATAACAAATTATTTTGCTGTCTTGATTTTTCAGAGACCTCATGCTAGTAGTAGAGAGTCAGGAGAAAGTGAGATGTCCTATATAAAAGGCCTGCTAGAAAAAGAAATCAGCACTGAGTTCTAAGGATACTGAACAACTTTTTAAAAAACAAGCAAGCCATATTAAACACATTAGTTACAACCAAATTAGATAAAACCATGAAAATTATCCAAGAAGAAAAAGTACATCACCTGTCTAGGTTTAAAATTGCTTAAGGCTGCCATCCAAGGACCATCTATGATAACAAATACAGTAGTCTGTATTGACACAAAGTTTTAGTGATAGACGTAATTACATTCTTCTGCTGGTGGTGTTCTAGAATAAATGGAATATCTGCTGATCAAATCTGAATGCATCCCATAATATTAGCATGTAGGATCCCAGATCTGCAGGCACTATCTCTTTCTCAGATCTACACTTTGAATATTATGTTAGTTAAAATGAGAAGTATGTTAGAAAATGTCTTTTACAAAAGAAATATTGGCTGAGTATGGTGGCTCATGCCTGTAATCCCAACACTCTGGGAGGCCAAGGTGAGAAGATCTCTTGAGCTCAAGAATTTGAGACCAGCTTGGGCAACATATCTATAAAAAATTTTAAAACTTAGCCGGTGTGGTGGTGCACACCTATAGGCACAGCTACTTCAGAGGCTGAATCAAGAGGATCACTTGAGCTTGGGAGTTTGAGGTTGCAGTGAACTATGAACATGGCACTGAACTCCAGTCTGGGCAACAGAGTGAGAACTTGTCTTCAAAAAAATAAAAAAGAAGAAAAAAATAGGAAATATTGTGTTCACATCTGCTATGGTACTCTTTCTTATATAAACTATTTCTTTGCAGTATTCTAGAGGATTTAAGACAAATTTACCACTGAATAATTTCATATGGTATATTATTGCATTAGTATAGTATGTTATTATATAATTAGTATAAGTGACCAGTGCTGCAACAACCACATTCCAAAAAGTATTGTGATCCTCCAAAATTACAATGTCTAAATGACATTATTCTCCTTCATGAGACCATTATACCTTAATTTTTCAGCACCATGAAAATCTACAAATGCCCTCTAAAATATATTTAGAAAACGTGGGGAAAAAATAGATACAGTTTCAGAAGATGCATATATTTTGAAAATTAGCCTTTTTGGAATAAATTATTCTTTATGACATATAAATAAACACATTTTTCAGACTGGCGGGGTAACATTTGCATCAGTCAAAATAATTAGATTACTAAAACCTGTAATCTTGTTAGAAAAATGGTTTATTCGGAGAATCATTGGAATTATTAGCCTTCAAGCTGCTATAGATTGAATCTGATCAAAATAATTAAGATAATATTATTTCATTTTTCAGTATAATATCTCCTTAGTATTTTTGTTTCTTATTTAATATGTGATTATATTTACTTCTGTGAATAATATGGATGAAGATCATTACAGTGTCAAGATCACTGGGTTCAGAGCACAGAAACCTCAAGTCTATTCTTTTTTCTAAAATACCTGTAAGACTTTAAAGAAGACAGAGTTTCTGGACTCTAATTTCTCTATCTGTAGAATAAATGGGTTAGACCAAATAACTCCTTTCTGCTTATAAATTTTCTAATTATATGACTGAGCTTACACCTGGAAAACAGTCTATCTCCTGTATAAATTAATGATAGAAATGAAAACCACCACGTTTCATGAAATTAACCACATAAATATCAACATCAACTGCTCAGAAGGACTTAAGTGCAAGTATCACAGGAATTCTGAAGCACAGAGAACTAAATATAAGAAATGTAACACTCTTCGTATTTTCAAAGAAGATTTTAATAATATATGTAAACACAGTAGCCTGTTCATAAGAAAAAAGAAAAGGGACGTCTTAGCATATTCAGGGTTCAACCAAAACTACTACTGGAATGTAAATCAAAGTAATATTCACCTAACTGTCATAATTGGCATGAATAATTTTAAGTAAAACACTTTTATTTGATATTAAATGTGAACAATAAGCCAAAACAGAGAAAATTAATAAATTGATCATTTATTGAAACTGAAATAAAAATATATAATTATTGAAGCCTCTTATATACATAAACCAATCATTGCTTAAATGAGCTGACATACTAGCTCCATAGTTTTATGTCACTAAGGAACTCTTTTGAACACAATAAAGAAACCAGAATTGAGCACAAAGAATGATGAACTGGGAAGTTCATGGCTTTCTATCTACTAATTAGGAGTACAATCATTCAGTCAAACAGCCACTCAACAAACATTTAGCATACAGCTTCTGGATACCAGGTACTGGTGTAGGTGCTAGAGCAACAAGGAAATAGTCCCTGCATTCAGTGAGCTCACAGGCAAGTAAACAAGTAAGTATAAAGACTGCATGACTGATTGGGAGCGGTGGTTCATGCCTGTAATCCCAGCACTTTGGGAGGCCAACGTGGGCAGATCACGAGGTCAAGAGATCGAGACCATCCTGGCCAACATAGTGAAACCCCGTCTCTACTAAAAATACAAAAATTAGCTGGGCACGGTGGTGCACGCCTGTAGTTACTTGGGAGGCTGAGGCAAGAGAATCAGTTGAACCTGGAAGGTAAAGGTTGCAGTGAGCTGAGATCACACCACTGCACTCCAGCCTGGTGACAGAGTGAGACTCTGTCTCAAAAAAAAAAAAAAAGACTCCATGATAAATGTGTATCTACAAAGGGCACAAAGGAATGAGTAGCTAATCCCCAAAGCCATATGGAGCAGTCAGTATAAGCTTCAGGAAAAGAAACTGAAGTAAAAAGCTAACCTGAATCTGAAAAAAATGAGTAGGTATTTTCCAAGCACGTTTCAGGGGAAAAGTTGCAGGATGCAGAAGTCCTCCCAAGTACAAAAAGAGAATGAACTCTGGACAACTGGCAATTTATGGCACACAGGAATCAGTAAATGTAGGGATGAGAGGCACACAGAAACATGGGCAAAAACAGGAATTTTGACTTTATTCCATAAATCATGGAAAGCCACCAATGGGTTTTAAGTAATAAAATACTAAGACCAGGTTTGCATTTTAGAAAGATCAATTTGATTTCAGTGAGGAGGTCCAAAAATGAGAGCAGCAAGGCCAGATAGAAGTCCTGCTGCAACTAGCTATGGTTAGAGATGCAGACCAAAACTAAGGTGAAATCATTTAGAAGAAAGAACGTGGATATAAGAGCCATTGGTTTGGCCTCTCCACATCATTTTTTTTATTTTATTTTCATTTATTTATTTATTTATTTTTTGAGACAGAGTCTCGCTCTGTCACCCAGGCTGGAGTGCAGTGGCGTGATCTTGGCTCACTGCAAGTTCTGCCTCCCGGGTTCACACTATTCTCCTGCCTCAGCCTCCCGAGTAGCTGGGACTACAGGCACGTGCCACCACGCCCAGCTAATTTTTTCTATTTTTTAGTAGAGATGGGGTTTCACCGTGTTAGCCAGGATGGTCTCGATCTCCTGACCTCGTGATCCACCCACCTCGGCCTCCCAATGTGCTGGGATTACAGGCTTGAGCCACCATGCCCAGCTGGCCTCTCCACATCTTTACTGTTATACTGATAACATGGGGATGAAAATAAATATTATTTGTATTTAAACTATTATTGTTATGTGAAAATTAAACAAATAACATACTATGATAACATCGGAGGTTCAAGAAATATTAAGTCTTGAAAATAGGAAAGATGAAAGGAAGGAAACAGGGAGTGGGGAGGAAAGTAGGAGAAAGGAGAGAATATAGGAATGAGAGAGGAGGAAAATAATAAGAAAGAAGTAGAAAGCTAGGTACGGTGGCTCATGACTGTAATCCCAGTGCTTTGGGAGGCCGAGTCAGGCAGATCACAAGGTCAGGAGTTCAAGACCAGCCTGGCCAATATGGTGAAAACTTGTCTCCACTAAAAATACAAAAATTAGCTGGGTGTGGTGGCAGGCACCTATAGTCCCAGCTACTCGGGAGGCTGAGGCAGGAGAATCACTTGACCCTGGGAGGCAGAGGTTGCAGTGAGCTGAGATCACACCACTGCACTCCAGCCTGGGTGACAGAGAAAGATGCTGTCTCAAAAAAAAAAAAAAGAAAAAAAAAAAAGAAAGAAGTAGAAAAAGATATAGTATTTCTTAATCAGCAGAAGCTACTCTTATTTTTCAATACTCTACCTTTCTAATGTATCACTGACAAGGAAAGGTCTTGAATAATTGACTGAAGTCAGAATAGGTAAGGCACTCTACCTGTGGATACATGAGAGGCCTTAAAAAGTTCATGGAAAATGTATATTATGAAAAAAACTATGCAAAGGTTTCAATTTTGGCAGCAAAATAAACTCATACTAATTTATTATAGCATGTTTGAACAGGATCTAGTTTGAGACAGTAAGAAGGAGTAGACATTAGTTTGAAAAGAGCCCCTAGCAGAGCAATGTAAATTCTGCTAAAATTGAAGCAAGAACAAACATTAGATTATGATGAAGCTTGAGTGAAAGAATGGTGAAATCACTGATGCTTTACAAGAAGCTTGAGGGGACAATGCACCAAAGAAATCAGTAGTTCACAAGCGGACAGCTTTTTTAAAGAAGAAACGAGATGATGTGGAAGATGAAGTCCACAGGGAC
This sequence comes from Gorilla gorilla gorilla, assembly GCF_029281585.2. Lineage (NCBI taxonomy): Eukaryota > Metazoa > Chordata > Mammalia > Primates > Hominidae > Gorilla > Gorilla gorilla. Next base: position 2,056,608 of record NC_073247.2, read on the forward strand.
AGATCATCCATATCAATTTTCAAGGAAAAAAATTAATCTTGTTTGTGCCCTAATTGAAGAGGACTGATAATCAACAGCACAAACAATAGCCAACATCGTAGACATCTTAATTGGTTCAGCTTACACAGTTCTGACTAAAAAATTAAAGTTGAACCAACTTTCCACTGCATGGGTGCCAAAAGTGTTGTGCTCAGATCAGCTGCAGACAAGAGGAGAGCTCTCAATGGAAATTTTAAAGAACTAGGGTCAAGATCCTGAAGGATTTCTTTGAAGAATTGTAACAGAAGATAAAACATGGCTTTCCCAGTATGATCCTGAGGGCAAAACACAATCAAAGCAATGGCTACCAAAGGTGGAAGTGGTCCAGTCAAAGCTAAAGGGGATCACTCAAGAGCAAAGGTCACGGCAACAGTTTTTTGGGGACATTCCAGGCATTTTGCTTGTTGACTTTGTGGAAGGTCAAAGAACAATAATATCTGCATATCATGAGAGTGTTTTGAATAAGTTAGCCAAAGTTTTAGGGCAAAATACCTGGGAAAGCTTTAGCAGACACTCCTCTAACACCACAATGTTTCTGCTCATTCCTGTCATCAAGCAAAGGCAATTTTGTGAGAGTCTCAATGGGAAATTGTCAGGCATCCACCTTACAGCTCTGATTTGGCTCCTTCTGACTTCTTTTTGTTTCCCAATCTCAACAAATGTGGAAAGGGCACCCATTTTTCTTAAGTTAATAATGTATAAGAGACTGCATTGACATTGTTAAGTTCCCAGGACCATCAGTTCTTTAGGGATGAAAACCGAAGATCACATTTTCAATGTTTATCTTTTAACTTCATTTTTCCACAAACTTTTTGAAGTTTCTCCATACAAATGTCTCCATACAAATGAGCACTTGCAAAATAAGCAGAGAGTCTCATTCAATGGACAGAAAGTTCTGTGCCATCTAAAAATTATCTTAAGCAAGTTCAATGTGTAGCAACAGACTGTATTGATAAATATCAGTTCGTTTGACTTCTGCAATGACCATGATGGAGTAACAAGAACTAGACTTTCTCTCCCTCCTGAAACAACCAAAAAATGGCCAAAATGTATGCCACAAAAGTTTGCAAGACCCTGTAAAGTCAGTCTCAAACAAGGTGAGCCTATCAACTGCCCTAATTTATGCCTGGAGAAAGTTTTCCAGCCCACTACTCCAGGAGAAAAGCCCAAGAGGAGCCCATTGTTCTCCCTGAGCTGAGGGGACAGAGCTGAGAGTCCACAGAAACCATGTTGACATGAGCTCTCAGGACAAGGTTTCCGAGAAGAAGGGGCTGCACAGAAAGAGAACTCCAGAGCTCTGCAAAGGGTCCCCCTAAAGTACATAGCTAAGTAATTGTTAGGACAGGCCTAGAGAAAAGTACCTACGGTTGGGGAAACAACACCCAGATAAGATGAAAAGTAACAGTACACATGCTCACCAAGGTCCAGTAATAGTGCTTATTTTATCAGCCAAACCAGAAACACCTCAAGATTCCCAGGGATACCCAGAAGGATCTTGCCTCACTAGTTGGGAGTGATTAGCTCTAAAATGAGAACTGGTCTGATCCCACCTAATGAATTTTTAAAGCAAGACCAAAAAGAGTCAAACTCTTTCCAACTAAACTTAAATACATACCAATACAAAGATCAAGAATATTTATATATACTTCCAGCACTCAATAAGATAAAAGTCACCATATCTGACATCCAGACACAGTTTAGCAGAGACACAACAGTAACAACAAAAGACAGAAGAACGTGGCTCATAATAAGGAGAAAAATCACTGAGTCAGAACTGATCCAGAGTAAATCAAGGTGCCAGAGTTATCAGTTAAGAACATTCAAATGCTTATTGAAACAGTATTCTATATGTTCTAAAATAGAGACATGCAAGATACACTAAAGGAGGCTGGGCGCAGTGGCTCACGCCTGTAATCTCAGCATTTTGCGAGGCCGAGGCAGGTGGATCACGAAGTCAGGAGTTCAGGACCAGCCTGACCAATATGGTGAAATCCCATCTCTACTAAAAATACAAAAATTAGCGGGGCATAGTAGCATGCGGCTGTAGTCCCAGCTACATGGTAGGCTGATAGCACATTAGTCATTAAAGAAGAAAAGATAGACACCTCTCAAAATAAAATAGAGAGAGAAAATAAATTTTTAAAAAACATGAACAGAGCAATAGTAGACAGTAAATTTCAAGTAACTGAATTTACGTGTAATCTCAGTTCCCAAAGGAGAGGAGAGGGAAGATGTGAAAACATTTGGGACTTTGAGTCAGGCAAAGCTTTCTTTGATATGACCCCACAGCATGATTTATATAATAATATATTGATAAGAAGAACTCATCAAATTTAAAAAAAAGAATCTGCTCTTCAAAAGAATCTATTAAGAGACTGAAAAGACAAGCTGCAGGCTGGGAGAAAATATTTGCAATTCATATATCTGATGAAAGGCTTGCATCAAAAATATATTTTAAAAGCTCAAAATTTAATAATGAAAAACAAACAACCCCATTTAAAACTTGGGTGAAAGACTGGAACAGACATTTCAAAGTAGACATTTGTTTGGTAAATAAGCACATATGCTCAACATAATTAATGCTTAGGGCAATGCAAATTAAAACCAAAATGAGACGCCACTATCTATTTTTAAATAGCTAAGATTAGCATGACTGATAACAGCCAAGCACTGGCTTGGATGTGGAGAAGCTGAAACTCTCATACACTGCTGATGGGAATACAAAAAAGTGTAACCTTTGAAAAACAGTTTAAGAGTCCCTTAAAAAGTTAAACATACTTCTGCCGTAAGACTCAGCCATTGCACTCCTGGGTATTTACCCAAGAGAGATAAAAGTAGGTGTTCATATAATGATATCAACACAAATGTTCATAGCACATGTATTCATAATAGCCCAAACTAGAAACAGTCTAAATATCAATCAATACATTAATGAATTAACTTGCTTTATCCAAATTAATTATGGATACATACTATAACATGAATGAATCTCAAAATAACTATACTAAGTGAAACAAGGCAGACTCTAGAGGTAAAACATGCAGAGAAAAAAACATAAAATGTCAGACAAAAAAGTGCATAGTGTAAAATTTTATTTATATACATTTTTTGACTGTATAAATTACTGTCCAGTGACAGAAAGCAGTTTGGTGGTTTTTAAGGGCCAGGAATGAGGGGCCAGAGAAATGTATTATAAATAGGCATCAGGAAACTGGAGGTGAAGTATATTTCCATCACCTCGATTGCGTGCTGATGGTTTCTAAACTTTCAATATTTTTAGTTTATTATATGTTATACAAAATAAAGCTTGTAATAAAAATCAAAAGATTGAGCCATCCTTATTTTCTCTATAAAAGAGCAGAATTCTCCTTTTAGAGATTTGGAAAGATTATTAAAAGATAAGTTACAAAATACAGTACCTGACACGTATAAAATATTAAATAAATACTAGCCATGCTTAATTATTTTGTTTTAAGTCTATATGAGTCAAGTTTTAGTAGAAATATGGGCTAGAAAAAAAAAACGGAAAGCGGGACTCTGTGATCCGACTTGGGCTTATAGAACAGACTGCACTAGATTGTTCTCATGCTGCTAATAAAGTCATACCCAAGACCGGGTAATTTAGAAAGGAAAGAGGTTTAATGAACTCACAATTCCACATGGCTGGGGAGGCCTCACAGTCACGGCAGAAGGCAAAAAAGAAGCAAAGGCACATCTTAAATGGTAGCAGAGGAGAAAGCTTGTGTAGGGAAACTCCCATTTTAAAAGCATCAGATCTCGTGAGACTTATTCGCTACCAGGAGAACAGTAGGGGGAACCCGCCCCTATGATTCAATGATCTCCACCTGACTCCATCCTTGACATGCGGGGATAATTACAATCAAGGTGAGATTCGGGTGGAGACACAGCCGAATCATATCAATGACTAATGAGAGTTACGTCCAGAACCTAATGAAAACCTGTCTGAGGCCACATTCCCTGTAAAGCAGATTTGAGATAGAGATTTGTGTAGAGAACATTTAACTGGGTAAAATCCTAGGAGCCAACAACTGTGGCGAAAAAGCTGAATTGGACAAAGGGAGTTGAGATGTGAGGCAGTCACAACAAATACCTCAGCTAATCTCAAGGGGGAGCTGAGAAGCAGGGGTGACCCTTCAGAGTTGCCCTAAATTGAGGCAGGAGTATGGAGTTTTAATACCTTTCACTGGCCATTCTTCAGATACGAGTTGTCCCCAAGGATGGACATCAGCTTGACAAGTTATTAATTAGATCTCCTGAGAATAAATTCTAGAGAGAATCAGCTGAGAGGCATGATTTGCCAACACTCCCAATAGCTGGGCAAACTTCAGTTTTGAGGGAGGATTTGGGTCACACACAAAAGTCTCCACAACCAATTATTCATGGGAAATTCTATGTAGGCAGAGCTATTTCATGGCCAGTTAATCAAAACTACATAATCTATTTGGTTAAGCAAAAGAAATTAAAAAGATAAAATAAAATCTATGTATTAACACTCAAAAGTTTTTTAATGCATTTGCCTTGCATTTCGTATGTTTTGCCTTGCCTTTTATATGTTTTGCCTTGCATTTGTTTATTTGCTTTTAAGAACCTTTAGAGAACAATAATTACTAATATAATATGGAGTAGCACAGCATAGACGAGGGAAGCTAACTCTCTCCCTTTTCCCAGAACCTGGAACAGCTAAAGATCCTAAGCATTGTCAGCTTTGGTATCTGACATAGTTTGGATGTTTGTCCCCTTCAAATCTCACGTTAAAATGTGATCCCCAATGTTGGAGATAGATGCCTCCTGAATGGCTTGGTGCTGTCCTCTTGGTAATGAATGAGTTCTTACCCTGTGAGTTCATGCGATATCTGGTTGTTTAAAAGAGACTGACACCTCCTCCCTGTCTCTCTTGCTTCCTCTCTCACCATGTGATATGCTGGTTTCCCTTCACCTTCCACCATGATTGGAAGGTTCCTGAGGCCCTCCCTGGAAGCAGGTGCCAGTACTATGCTTCATGTACAGCCTTCACAACAAGGAGCCAAATAAACCGCATTTCTTTATAAATTACCCAGCCTCAGGTATTTCTTTATAACAATGCAAATGGGCTAACAGAGTATCATTCATGGACAGTGAGTGTATTAGTCAATTTTCATGCTGCTGATAAAGACATACCCAAGACTGGGTCATTTATAAAGAAAAAGAGGTTTAATGAATTCACAGTTCCACATGGCTGAGGAGGCCTCACAGTTATGGCAGAAGGCGAAAGGCGCGTCTTACATGGCAGCAGGCAAACAGCAAATGAGAACCAAGTGAAAGGCGAAAGGGGTTTCCCCTTATAAAACCATCAGATCTCATGAGACTTATTCACTACCACTAGAACAGTGTGGGGAAAACTGCCCCCATGATCCACTTACCTCTCACTGGGTCCCTCCCACAACATGTGAATTATGGGAGCTACAGTGCAAGATGAGATTTCAGTGGGGACACAGCCAAACCATATCAGACAGTAATAACTTTCAATTAAATATAGCTAGACTTTCTGTCAGTGGGTCACAGCAGTCTAGAGAACACATTGAAAAACTCTAGGAACAGCAGATATAGAGGTCAGATCTAGAGATTTTGAACAAAGTTTAGTGCTACAATGCATTGGTGACCACAGACAAAAGGTGTCTGTTGTTGTTATAGTTTGTTTTCTGTCTTGTTTTTCATCATGGGAGGACAAGAAGAAAAAATGGGGGCAATGGTGAAGGAGAAATGAAAAAGACCTGCTTTTCTATGGGTGGAAGCGACTAAACGAGAGAATAAATTTGGATCACACAACAAATGCAAATCAAGTTAGAAGCATGAAAGGCATGATTAAGGCCATGGTTCTAATAGAGATCAGCCAGCGGAACCAGGATCATGCCACACCGAGAGAGGCTGCAGAGCCATTGCCTTCTCTCCTGTCAAAGCTAAATTAATGAAATGGAACTCACAGAAGCACTATGTAATCAAATATTGGTGGGACACAAGCAAATTCTGAAAAAGTTTCATTGATCAGTGATAATATCTTTTGGTGTAAATATCTCCTCAAAACATTTCAGGAAAAAAAAATAAAGCTATAATTTTACTTTAGAAATATTTAACTTTGTTATACTAGTTTACTTATTTTTTACCTAATACTTCTGATATATTGTTATGTAGGTTAAAGATGCTCGATTCATGCCACTGTGGAAACCACACATAATTTAGGCAATAATGCAAATTCTTTTCAAATTCTTTTATCAGTGTATTCACTTTATTTTTATTTCAAACACAATACAAAATTACAGGATGCTATCAAAGTGATGCTACAAAACCCCACTAAAATTTTTTCAATTCTTCAAATCACACACTTACACACACACACACACACACACCACATGCATTCCCCGTACAGACCTTTTTTTGGGGGGCCTGAGTAAATAATTGCATTTTATTTTCAATTTTTCATTTTCAAATAATTAAAGACTTACCAAAAATGTTGCAAAACTACGTGCCTTTTTGAAGTAAAGTCTTGAAAAAGTTGTTTGGTATATCCTTTATAGTAATAAAAGAAAACACGTGTATATTCTGTTGATTAAAGGCATGCTGAGATCGTCAGACATGTGACTTCATCAGAGACTCCAATATAGAGCGCAGCTGTAACGACATCCTAAGAGTGTTCTAACTGAAATGTGTTGGAAGAAGGTTCTAATTTTTTTCAACCCTTCTCAAGTTGGCACTCAGCAGATTTCCACTCTATAAAAGTAACTCCTGCTCTGCAACTAATGTTCACAGATAAGCTCCAAACATATTTACAGCTCCATTTAAGTATAATGTACACACAGTAAAATTCACCCTTTTCAATGTGCAATTTAATGGGTTATGGCAGATGAATATCATCATTTGACCACAATCATGATCAAGATACAGAAAATCTGCATCATCACAAAACGTTTTCTTTTGCTGTTTTGCATTTGATCTTTTCTCCATTCCTGAACACAGGCAACCACTAATCTGCTTCTGTTTCTACAGTTTGCATTTTCTAGAGTATCCTATTAGTGGAATGATACATTGGTGTCTTTCATGTCTAGCTTCTTTCACTGAGCATAATGCTTTTGATATTCATTTATATTGCTGTTGTATCAGTTTGCTCCTTTTTATTGTTGAGTGGTACTCCATCTACAACTGGTTTATCCATTTACAAGTTGATGGACACATCTGCTATGAACTTCAAGGATGAGGCTTGGTACGGATATGTTTTTATTTATTTTGAGTCGCAGTGGAATTATTTGGCTATATGATCAGTACTAAGTTTAACATTAAAAGAAACTGCCAAACTGCTTTCCAAAATGTCTGTACCATTTTGAAGTCCCACTAGCCAGGTGTGAATAGCAATTCTTCACATCATGTGGTATGGTCAGTTCTGCTCGTGTCAGCCACTCCAGTGGGTGTACAGTGGTACCTCAATGTGGTTTTAACTTGCATTTCCCTGATGACGGGTAACGTTAAGTATCTTTTCATTTGTGTATTGGACATCATCTCTTTTTAAATTAAAATATCTGTACAAATATTTGGCCCATTTAGGTCAAAATATTACGTTAAATGAGTTATTTGTGTTTTGTTATTTAGTTTTTTAGTTATGTGTACATTCTAGATGAAAGTTCTTTATCAGACATATTTAAAATTATTCTGTCCCAATCTGTGGTTTGCCTTTTCGTTTTTTGATGCTATGTTTTAAGTTGCAAAAGTCTTAATTTCATGAAGTCCAACTTACTATTTTTTTCCATTTTCATCCATCCTTTTCTTATCTAAAAAATTTTTAGCTATAGTAAGATTATTAAAAATTTTTCCTATTCAGTAAGCTTTATACATTTTATATTTACATTATGTATAAAATACATGTTGAGTTAATTTGAGGATATGGTGTGAGGTAATTCTGAAGTTCATATTCTCCATTTAATATCCAATTTTAATAGTACCATCTTTATAAAGACATTGATTTCCTTATTGAAATATTTTGGCAACTTTGGCCATGTAAGGCAGGATATATTTCTAAATTATTTATTCTGTTTCACTGATATATATGTCTTCTTCATGCCAGTAAGTTTACTGTACTGTTTAGTGTAGCTTTACAATATGTCTTGAAATTTGGAAAGTTTTCCAACTTTATTCTTCTTTCTAAAACATGCTCTGGCTATTCTAGGACTTCTGCATTTAAAAAAAAAAATTAGAATCAGCTTTGTAATTTCTCCAAAAAGGCCTATAGGTTTGACTGGGATTGTGCCAAATCTGGAGATCAGTTTCAGAAGAATTATCATCTAATAAGTATGACATGTATATTTACCAATGAACTTGATACATATTTCTACCTATTCAATCTCTCGTATTAGTGATTTAGAAATTTTGGATCAGCATACCTTTTATTAAATTTATTCTGAATTATTTTATTATTTTTGAGGCTATTATAAGTTAAATTGCTTACATAATTTTATTTTCTAATTGGTGTTGATTGTGTATAGAAACACAATTGATTTTATTTATTGATCTTTCATCCTACAACTTTGTTAAATTCACTTCATACCTCTAGCACACTTCTGCAGATGCCTAAGGATTTTCTATGTATATGTTGACATCACGTGAGAATAGTATTTTTCTTTCTTCCCAACTTGGGTGTCACTTATTTCTTATTTTCTTTTCTTTTCTCTTTATTTCTTTCTTCTTTCTGTCCATTCCTCCTTCCTTCCCTTCTTTCTTTCTCCCTGTTTTAGAATCAGTTTTGTAATTTATCCAAAAGGACCTATAAGGTTTCATGGGAATTCCACTGAATCTAGAGATCAATTTCAGGAGAATTATCATCTCATAAGTATTAAATATTTATCAATGAACTTGGTATATATTTCCACTTATTTAATATTGAATGCAATACTTTAAAGAACTAGGGAGAGAGGACATCATTGCATTTTTCATAATCTTATGTAGAAAGTATTAAGGCTTTCACCATTTTAAGTAAGATGTTTGCTATAGATTTTTTGTAAACACATAATCAGTTTGAAAATGTACTTTTCTATCCTCAGTTTGCTGGGAGTTTTTAATTTAAAAAATGTGTTACATTTTGTAAATTCCTTTTTTGCATCTATTGAGAGTGTCACGTGATTTTTCTTTTTTCTGTCAGCATGGTAGATTTTCAGTTGTTGAAACCAACTTGAGATAAACCCCACTTGGTTAAAACACATTATCATTTTTAAATATTCCTAGACTCAATTTGCTAATATTGTATTAAGAATGTTGCATCTAAGTTCATAATGGTTATCAGTCTGTCATTTTTGAGTTGTGATATCTGTATTTGTTTCTGATATTGAGAGAATCCACGTAAAACATCTACTTCTGTCATCAGTAATAATCTGACCAGGGATAACACCAACAGTTAGAGAGGAACCTGTCATTACCTGTGGCAGCAGAGATATCAGAGATTCCAAAAAGAAAAGCAAGGTTAAAATTTCAAATATAATCACATGAAATATCAGAAAGCCAGGGGATAGAAATATAGGAGAGCAAAATCTTAGAGGTCAAAACAAGTAGTTAAGTACTGCACATGATAATAAAAAGTAAAATCTTTTCCTAAGGCAGAGCCTGGCTGCTGCCTAGCTTCTTTGACAATTCTTGGTAGGCTTTCATGGCTTTATAAGGGCTTATACTTTAGGTAAAGTTATAGTCAGGGAAACGGTGGGTGTAGGTTGGCTCTGTAGAAATGAAGCATTACAGGAGCACTGCAGTTAGAAAGAAACTGATACTGATGATACTTCGGTCACACTAATAATACATGCTAATGATAATCATAGCAATCATGGTAATGACAGACAATATATATATAATATTAGCATGCTTCTATTTGCACATATACATATGTGAATAGAAACATTGATTTAAAGACATGAAAGTATAGAAATAGCCTACACCTGATAAAGATATGCTCATACACAATAACAAACCTCAGCATAAACAGAGATTTTGATGTATCACAGAATTCTCCAATAGATCACAATTTTGACACTATGGGAAGTGTCATTTTCAGAACTTTTCTTTATCTCCATTATCTCCATTCTCTATTTCCAACATTCCTGGAGACTGAACTCAAGGATCAGTAAATATTCTCAACCTTAACCATAGCAGACTTCATTCATCCCATATATGCTTGTTATTTTTCCCCATTGACAGAAGGCATTGTACCATGAAATATACAACATATCTCTGACACACCTGACGAAAACAAACAATGGGGAAAGATTGACTATTTAATAAATGGTGATGGGAAAACTGGCTAGCCATATGAAGAAAGCTGAAAGTGGACCCCTTCCTTACACCTTATAAAATAATTAACTCAAGATGGATTAAAGACTTAAACATAAGATCTAAAACCATAAAAACTCTAGAAGACAACCTAGCCAATACCATTCAGAACATAGGCATAGGCAAAGACTTCACGACTAAAACACCAAAAGCAGTGGCAACAAAAGCCAAAATTGAGAAATGGGATCTAATTAAACTAAAGATAGCTTCTGCACAGCAAAAGACACTATCATCGGAGTGAACACACAACCTACAGAGTGGGAGAAAATTTTTGCAATCTATCCATCTAACAAAGGGCTAATATCCAGAATCTACAAGGAACTTAAACAAATTTACAAGAAAAAAACAACCCCATCAAAAAGTGGGAAAAGGATATGAACAGACACTTCTCAAAAGAAGACATTTATGCGGCCAATAAACACATGAGAAAAAGCTCATCATAGGCTGGGCGTGGTGGCTCACGCCTGTAATCCCATCACTTTGGGAGGCCAAGGCGAGTGGATCACAAGGTCAGGAGTTTGAGACTTGCCTGGCCACTATGGTGAAACTCTGTCTCTACCAAAAACACACAAAAAAACTTTAGCCAGGCGTGGTGGTATATATCTGTAATCCCAGCTACTCAAGAGGCTAAGGCAGGAGAATTGCTTGAACCCATTAGGTGGAGGTTGCAGTGAGCCGAAATTGTGCCACTGCACTCCACCCTGGGTGACAGAGTGAGGCTGTCTCAAAGAAAAAAAAAAAAAAGCTCATCACCCCTGGTCCAATGAGATACCATCTCGCGCCAGTTAGAATGGCAATCATTAAAAAGTCAGGAAACAACAGGTGCTAGAGAGGATGTGGAGAAATAGGAATGCTTTTACACTGTTGGTGGGAGTGTAAATTAGTTCAACCATTGTGGAAGACAGTGTAGCAATTCCTCAAGGATCCAGAACTAGAAATATCATTTGACCTAACAGTCTCATTACTAGGTACACATCCAAAGGATTATAAATCATTCTACTATAAAGACACATTCACACATATGTTTATTGCAGCACTATTCACAAGAGCAAAGACTAGGAACCAACCCAAATGCCCATCAATGATAGACTGGATAAAGAATATGTGGCACATATACACCATGGAATACCATGCAGCTATAAAAAAGGATGGATTAATGTCTTTTGCAGAGACATGGATGAAGCTGGAAACCATCATTCTCAGCAAACTATCACAAGAACAGAAAACCAAACACCACATGTTCTCACTCATAAGTGGGAGTTGAACAATGAGAACACATAGACACAGGGAGGGGAACATCACACACTGGGGCCTGTCAGTGGGTAGGAAGGAAAGAGGAGGGATAGCATTAGGAGAAATACTTAATGTAGATGACGAGTTGATGGGTGCAGCAAACCACGACAGCACATGTATACCTATTTCACAAAACTGCAAGTTCTGCAAATGTATCCCAGAACTTAAAGTGTATGTATGTGTGTATATATATATACACACAAATGTAAATGTAAATGTAAATAAATTGAAAATGGTAAAAATAGAAATATGTTTCCTACACAAATAGTGACATAATAAAGCAAGATAGAATGTATGTTTGAGTTAAAAAAAATTGCTTAGAAGACAACTTGAATTCCATTCCAAGGAACTAGTTTTCAAAAGTTTACAACCAGATTTCAGTTTGGCAAAAGGCAACAATGCTGTTTTGAAAATAATTTCTGAAAAGAGCTTCCCCAGCAGTTCCAAATGGCAGTCCTGATACAAGGAAGTAGGGGCAATTTTGTTACCACCAGGAACACTGAATTTATTTTCAGACCTTGAAATTCTGGGAGGCCCTCGAAGAATAATCAACTACAATATTTTACTTTACATAGAAATATTGTTTTAATGTTAATATAAAAGCTTGTATATGAACTAAAATTGTCAATCTGCCACTTTTAAGAAAGAAGAATCCATTATGTCCCTAATCTATAGTGAGTTGATATGTTCCATAAGCAGTTCTGGAAGGAGGCTACACTTAGAGCATAAATTGGTATAGATCGCTTTGCTCTCACAGATAGCGACACAATATTTTCTGCTGAATGGGAAAAAGTTTGAAGGCATAAATCAAGATAAAGCAATCATCTGACAAAGAATTACAAAGAGGCCCCATACCTTTTTCTTAGTGAACTCCATGTGACACATTGATTTTCCACTGAAGATAAAAGCCAAAATCATGTGTCATCAATAGAAAGCAAGCAAAACTATTTGGTTCAATATGTTATGGTACTTAACAAAAAAAACTTGCAGAGAAAAGACAAATCTAAAATGTTGCACATGATTCAAACAAGTCTGGATCAGAAGAGACATTTCAGAGGTCACTGCTAGAGAGTCAAGGATACATTAGAGAGAAATAAACTCCTGCTTTTTTGTTTATCTACTTACATACACAGATACTGTCTGATGAAGATGATTGATATCAGGTATGGTATTTGATGGTATAGTCATTTACAAAATAATTCATCCCTTATGATCTAATGCAATTTTCTTCATATTACACGTGTATATTTAAATACTTCCTTGTGAAGTGGAGGCTAGCCAGGCTGCTGTTAGCATATCCAGTACATTTCTGCAAATTCCAAAATGGCAAATCCCACAGTTGAAATTTCAACCTCTCTAGCGTCCCTCGGCTGGAGTGCATAATCACGGCAAAAGTCTGCAACATCAGAGGTGGCCGCCACAGACACAAAGTCTATGTTTCTCATTCCATTCTACCAAATCTATTCAGCAGTCTGGGTGAGGGGGCTTGGCAGTATCTATGAGCAGAAAGCATTCAAATGGCTGGTATATGTGCTTCCGGGGAAACTAAGGGGAAAAAAGAGAGAGGGAGGGAGGGAGGGAACAAGAAAGAAGAAGGAAACTCAAGGAGAGAGGAAGGGAAGGAGGCTGGCAAGAAGGGATGGAGGGAGCAAGGGAGGGAGGAATAAAGGAAGGAAGTTACACCAAGTTTCAAAACTGGCCACGGACTGAGAAGGATTAAGAGACAAACGGAATTGAAAGCATTTATGTTCATACTCGGTATTTTTCTTACCCATTCTTGCAAATTAGTAATTTAAAAATTTTCATTTCCACAAATCCACGTGTTTTCTTGTTCCTCTCTCTCCGCTCTTTTTCCTTCTTTCCTTCCTGCCTTTCTTCTTTCTTTTCAACATAGGTTATATAAATGTGTGAGAGCTATCACTAGTCTACATTAATCATCAGGATTTTCCTGTATATTTCCAATTAAGATGACCCATAATAATATTCTACTGTAATTTTGGAGGGTCCAAAATACTAGATGGCATTTAGTGTTTTGGAAATCATGACAAGTCTAACAGGACTTTAAAAAACCTATCAAGACATCTGATGTGTTTTCTTGCCCATACACTCTTTAATGAGGTCTGCTTGACCCTTTCTTCTTCCCTTCTCTAGTCATGGGTTCTTCACACTGAAAACTAAGCTTTGCATCAGTGTTTGACGAACAGGTGACATAATAAACTGCAGTTACATTTTAAATTCAGCTCAAGATGGTAGATGAGAAATCTAAGATTGTGAAGTGAGATTTAGCATGCTGTTCAGTATGCAACAAATCTGAGTGTTGCTCACACAGGATTCATACCAACAGGCTCCTTCCAAAACCTTTCAATGCAAATTCTAGCAAATGCACACTTGGAAGAAAAATGTTCCATGAAGTTGTATATGTAAATTTATACTTTCAGCATTTATGTATATAATTTCAGGGGAAGTGGGATCAACTTAACATTATTAAACATAGTCCAATGATATTTACAACATAACTTCAGAAACATTTTATTACTAGAAGTATTTTAAAAAGGATGTACCATTTAGGATTTAAGACACACCCCACAAATGAAAAAACAAATGAGATTATAAACAACATTTTTAAAAAAATTATGCCATCTTTTCACTACAAAATCCTCCTGGGGGAAAAATATCTTTTCCTTCATTATTAAAGGATGTTATCAGAGCACAGTGGAATTCTTTCAGATTTAGTCAGAAGGTTCTCTGGAGTTGAGAGATCTATTGGAGAATATTTTCTTTGAAAGTCCATGTCCTTTCCCCAGGCCTACATCATATATAAATAAACATTTCAGAAAAGGGGCCATGTTAGGAAAAAGTGGGTTGAAGATTGTAAGACCTGGTTCCTGGGTGCCAAATAATTCACAAGTTGGAATAAGCTGGGTTTCTGTAACACTTCTCTATGACTGCCATTGATACTGAACTATGCCAAGGAACTAAGTCCTACCAAGGAAAAGCAGGAGGAAAACAGGTGTAAGAAAACATTTCCTGTCAGTGTGTCCAGAGATAGCATGAGTCAACAGCGGCTCCTCATGAAGCCATCGATTCGTAACACTGGAGTATCTAGAATGCATCTGGGTCGAATTATTAAAAAGAAAGTTCTTCTCAAGCTAGTTGTAATGGTAGCTAATTTAAAAAATTAATGTTCTGCGATTCTGATAAAAACCTATGTGGTGAACCAACAATAAAGGCGGCTGGAGATATTGGTATGAAATAGTTATTTTTCCTTATATACCTGGACGTTCATGTAAGAAATTATACTTTTGGAAGGTCTGTCATATTCTCAGTGTATAAGAGTTGAATCATTTTTAGAAGTTATTGTCAGAATTTTGCTTTAATAGTGCAGTAAAGTGTGCATTCTCTCTCTCTCATTTTCATTCAACAGCCTCTACAAATTGAGCCTGGCTCAAAGGTCTTTCCCTCTTGGAATATGACTCCTCCCCTGTCCCTCTACATAGGCTGTTCTATAACAAATTATTTTGCTGTCTTGATTTTTCAGAGACCTCATGCTAGTAGTAGAGAGTCAGGAGAAAGTGAGATGTCCTATATAAAAGGCCTGCTAGAAAAAGAAATCAGCACTGAGTTCTAAGGATACTGAACAACTTTTTAAAAAACAAGCAAGCCATATTAAACACATTAGTTACAACCAAATTAGATAAAACCATGAAAATTATCCAAGAAGAAAAAGTACATCACCTGTCTAGGTTTAAAATTGCTTAAGGCTGCCATCCAAGGACCATCTATGATAACAAATACAGTAGTCTGTATTGACACAAAGTTTTAGTGATAGACGTAATTACATTCTTCTGCTGGTGGTGTTCTAGAATAAATGGAATATCTGCTGATCAAATCTGAATGCATCCCATAATATTAGCATGTAGGATCCCAGATCTGCAGGCACTATCTCTTTCTCAGATCTACACTTTGAATATTATGTTAGTTAAAATGAGAAGTATGTTAGAAAATGTCTTTTACAAAAGAAATATTGGCTGAGTATGGTGGCTCATGCCTGTAATCCCAACACTCTGGGAGGCCAAGGTGAGAAGATCTCTTGAGCTCAAGAATTTGAGACCAGCTTGGGCAACATATCTATAAAAAATTTTAAAACTTAGCCGGTGTGGTGGTGCACACCTATAGGCACAGCTACTTCAGAGGCTGAATCAAGAGGATCACTTGAGCTTGGGAGTTTGAGGTTGCAGTGAACTATGAACATGGCACTGAACTCCAGTCTGGGCAACAGAGTGAGAACTTGTCTTCAAAAAAATAAAAAAGAAGAAAAAAATAGGAAATATTGTGTTCACATCTGCTATGGTACTCTTTCTTATATAAACTATTTCTTTGCAGTATTCTAGAGGATTTAAGACAAATTTACCACTGAATAATTTCATATGGTATATTATTGCATTAGTATAGTATGTTATTATATAATTAGTATAAGTGACCAGTGCTGCAACAACCACATTCCAAAAAGTATTGTGATCCTCCAAAATTACAATGTCTAAATGACATTATTCTCCTTCATGAGACCATTATACCTTAATTTTTCAGCACCATGAAAATCTACAAATGCCCTCTAAAATATATTTAGAAAACGTGGGGAAAAAATAGATACAGTTTCAGAAGATGCATATATTTTGAAAATTAGCCTTTTTGGAATAAATTATTCTTTATGACATATAAATAAACACATTTTTCAGACTGGCGGGGTAACATTTGCATCAGTCAAAATAATTAGATTACTAAAACCTGTAATCTTGTTAGAAAAATGGTTTATTCGGAGAATCATTGGAATTATTAGCCTTCAAGCTGCTATAGATTGAATCTGATCAAAATAATTAAGATAATATTATTTCATTTTTCAGTATAATATCTCCTTAGTATTTTTGTTTCTTATTTAATATGTGATTATATTTACTTCTGTGAATAATATGGATGAAGATCATTACAGTGTCAAGATCACTGGGTTCAGAGCACAGAAACCTCAAGTCTATTCTTTTTTCTTAAATACCTGTAAGACTTTAAAGAAGACAGAGTTTCTGGACTCTAATTTCTCTATCTGTAGAATAAATGGGTTAGACCAAATAACTCCTTTCTGCTTATAAATTTTCTAATTATATGACTGAGCTTACACCTGGAAAACAGTCTATCTCCTGTATAAATTAATGATAGAAATGAAAACCACCACGTTTCATGAAATTAACCACATAAATATCAACATCAACTGCTCAGAAGGACTTAAGTGCAAGTATCACAGGAATTCTGAAGCACAGAGAACTAAATATAAGAAATGTAACACTCTTCGTATTTTCAAAGAAGATTTTAATAATATATGTAAACACAGTAGCCTGTTCATAAGAAAAAAGAAAAGGGACGTCTTAGCATATTCAGGGTTCAACCAAAACTACTACTGGAATGTAAATCAAAGTAATATTCACCTAACTGTCATAATTGGCATGAATAATTTTAAGTAAAACACTTTTATTTGATATTAAATGTGAACAATAAGCCAAAACAGAGAAAATTAATAAATTGATCATTTATTGAAACTGAAATAAAAATATATAATTATTGAAGCCTCTTATATACATAAACCAATCATTGCTTAAATGAGCTGACATACTAGCTCCATAGTTTTATGTCACTAAGGAACTCTTTTGAACACAATAAAGAAACCAGAATTGAGCACAAAGAATGATGAACTGGGAAGTTCATGGCTTTCTATCTACTAATTAGGAGTACAATCATTCAGTCAAACAGCCACTCAACAAACATTTAGCATACAGCTTCTGGATACCAGGTACTGGTGTAGGTGCTAGAGCAACAAGGAAATAGTCCCTGCATTCAGTGAGCTCACAGGCAAGTAAACAAGTAAGTATAAAGACTGCATGACTGATTGGGAGCGGTGGTTCATGCCTGTAATCCCAGCACTTTGGGAGGCCAACGTGGGCAGATCACGAGGTCAAGAGATCGAGACCATCCTGGCCAACATAGTGAAACCCCGTCTCTACTAAAAATACAAAAATTAGCTGGGCACGGTGGTGCACGCCTGTAGTTACTTGGGAGGCTGAGGCAAGAGAATCAGTTGAACCTGGAAGGTAAAGGTTGCAGTGAGCTGAGATCACACCACTGCACTCCAGCCTGGTGACAGAGTGAGACTCTGTCTCAAAAAAAAAAAAAAAAGACTCCATGATAAATGTGTATCTACAAAGGGCACAAAGGAATGAGTAGCTAATCCCCAAAGCCATATGGAGCAGTCAGTATAAGCTTCAGGAAAAGAAACTGAAGTAAAAAGCTAACCTGAATCTGAAAAAAATGAGTAGGTATTTTCCAAGCACGTTTCAGGGGAAAAGTTGCAGGATGCAGAAGTCCTCCCAAGTACAAAAAGAGAATGAACTCTGGACAACTGGCAATTTATGGCACACAGGAATCAGTAAATGTAGGGATGAGAGGCACACAGAAACATGGGCAAAAACAGGAATTTTGACTTTATTCCATAAATCATGGAAAGCCACCAATGGGTTTTAAGTAATAAAATACTAAGACCAGGTTTGCATTTTAGAAAGATCAATTTGATTTCAGTGAGGAGGTCCAAAAATGAGAGCAGCAAGGCCAGATAGAAGTCCTGCTGCAACTAGCTATGGTTAGAGATGCAGACCAAAACTAAGGTGAAATCATTTAGAAGAAAGAACGTGGATATAAGAGCCATTGGTTTGGCCTCTCCACATCATTTTTTTAATTTTATTTTCATTCATTTATTTATTTATTTTTTGAGACAGAGTCTCGCTCTGTCACCCAGGCTGGAGTGCAGTGGCGTGATCTTGGCTCACTGCAAGTTCTGCCTCCCGGGTTCACACTATTCTCCTGCCTCAGCCTCCCGAGTAGCTGGGACTACAGGCACGTGCCACCACGCCCAGCTAATTTTTTCTATTTTTTAGTAGAGATGGGGTTTCACCGTGTTAGCCAGGATGGTCTCGATCTCCTGACCTCGTGATCCACCCACCTCGGCCTCCCAATGTGCTGGGATTACAGGCTTGAGCCACCATGCCCAGCTGGCCTCTCCACATCTTTACTGTTATACTGATAACATGGGGATGAAAATAAATATTATTTGTATTTAAACTATTATTGTTATGTGAAAATTAAACAAATAACATACTATGATAACATCGGAGGTTCAAGAAATATTAAGTCTTGAAAATAGGAAAGATGAAAGGAAGGAAACAGGGAGTGGGGAGGAAAGTAGGAGAAAGGAGAGAATATAGGAATGAGAGAGGAGGAAAATAATAAGAAAGAAGTAGAAAGCTAGGTACGGTGGCTCATGACTGTAATCCCAGTGCTTTGGGAGGCCGAGTCAGGCAGATCACAAGGTCAGGAGTTCAAGACCAGCCTGGCCAATATGGTGAAAACTTGTCTCCACTAAAAATACAAAAATTAGCTGGGTGTGGTGGCAGGCACCTATAGTCCCAGCTACTCGGGAGGCTGAGGCAGGAGAATCACTTGACCCTGGGAGGCAGAGGTTGCAGTGAGCTGAGATCACACCACTGCACTCCAGCCTGGGTGACAGAGAAAGATGCTGTCTCAAAAAAAAAAAAAAAGAAAAAAAAAAAAGAAAGAAGTAGAAAAAGATATAGTATTTCTTAATCAGCAGAAGCTACTCTTATTTTTCAATACTCTACCTTTCTAATGTATCACTGACAAGGAAAGGTCTTGAATAATTGACTGAAGTCAGAATAGGTAAGGCACTCTACCTGTGGATACATGAGAGGCCTTAAAAAGTTCATGGAAAATGTATATTATGAAAAAAACTATGCAAAGGTTTCAATTTTGGCAGCAAAATAAACTCATACTAATTTATTATAGCATGTTTGAACAGGATCTAGTTTGAGACAGTAAGAAGGAGTAGACATTAGTTTGAAAAGAGCCCCTAGCAGAGCAATGTAAATTCTGCTAAAATTGAAGCAAGAACAAACATTAGATTATGATGAAGCTTGAGTGAAAGAATGGTGAAATCACTGATGCTTTACAAGAAGCTTGAGGGGACAATGCACCAAAGAAATCAGTAGTTCACAAGCGGACAGCTTTTTTAAAGAAGAAACGAGATGATGTGGAAGATGAAGTCCACAGGGACAGATCATCCATATCAATTTTCAAGGAAAAAAATTAATCTTGTTTGTGCCCTAATTGAAGAGGACTGATAATCAACAGCACAAACAATAGCCAACATCGTAGACATCTTAATTGGTTCAGCTTACACAGTTCTGACTAAAAAATTAAAGTTGAACCAACTTTCCACTGCATGGGTGCCAAAAGTGTTGTGCTCAGATCAGCTGCAGACAAGAGGAGAGCTCTCAATGGAAATTTTAAAGAACTAGGGTCAAGATCCTGAAGGATTTCTTTGAAGAATTGTAACAGAAGATAAAACATGGCTTTCCCAGTATGATCCTGAGGGCAAAACACAATCAAAGCAATGGCTACCAAAGGTGGAAGTGGTCCAGTCAAAGCTAAAGGGGATCACTCAAGAGCAAAGGTCACGGCAACAGTTTTTTGGGGACATTCCAGGCATTTTGCTTGTTGACTTTGTGGAAGGTCAAAGAACAATAATATCTGCATATCATGAGAGTGTTTTGAATAAGTTAGCCAAAGTTTTAGGGCAAAATACCTGGGAAAGCTTTAGCAGACAGTCCTCTAACACCACAATGTTTCTGCTCATTCCTGTCATCAAGCAAAGGCAATTTTGTGAGAGTCTCAATGGGAAATTGTCAGGCATCCACCTTACAGCTCTGATTTGGCTCCTTCTGACTTCTTTTTGTTTCCCAATCTCAACAAATGTGGAAAGGGCACCCATTTTTCTTAAGTTAATAATGTATAAGAGACTGCATTGACATTGTTAAGTTCCCAGGACCATCAGTTCTTTAGGGATGAAAACCGAAGATCACATTTTCAATGTTTATCTTTTAACTTCATTTTTCCACAAACTTTTTGAAGTTTCTCCATACAAATGTCTCCATACAAATGAGCACTTGCAAAATAAGCAGAGAGTCTCATTCAATGGACAGAAAGTTCTGTGCCATCTAAAAATTATCTTAAGCAAGTTCAATGTGTAGCAACAGACTGTATTGATAAATATCAGTTCGTTTGACTTCTGCAATGACCATGATGGAGTAACAAGAACTAGACTTTCTCTCCCTCCTGAAACAACCAAAAAATGGCCAAAATGTATGCCACAAAAGTTTGCAAGACCCTGTAAAGTCAGTCTCAAACAAGGTGAGCCTATCAACTGCCCTAATTTATGCCTGGAGAAAGTTTTCCAGCCCACTACTCCAGGAGAAAAGCCCAAGAGGAGCCCATTGTTCTCCCTGAGCTGAGGGGACAGAGCTGAGAGTCCACAGAAACCATGTTGACATGAGCTCTCAGGACAAGGTTTCCGAGAAGAAGGGGCTGCACAGAAAGAGAACTCCAGAGCTCTGCAAAGGGTCCCCCTAAAGTACATAGCTAAGTAATTGTTAGGACAGGCCTAGAGAAAAGTACCTACGGTTGGGGAAACAACACCCAGATAAGATGAAAAGTAACAGTACACATGCTCACCAAGGTCCAGTAATAGTGCTTATTTTATCAGCCAAACCAGAAACACCTCAAGATTCCCAGGGATACCCAGAAGGATCTTGCCTCACTAGTTGGGAGTGATTAGCTCTAAAATGAGAACTGGTCTGATCCCACCTAATGAATTTTTAAAGCAAGACCAAAAAGAGTCAAACTCTTTCCAACTAAACTTAAATACATACCAATACAAAGATCAAGAATATTTATATATACTTCCAGCACTCAATAAGATAAAAGTCACCATATCTGACATCCAGACACAGTTTAGCAGAGACACAACAGTAACAACAAAAGACAGAAGAACGTGGCTCATAATAAGGAGAAAAATCACTGAGTCAGAACTGATCCAGAGTAAATCAAGGTGCCAGAGTTATCAGTTAAGAACATTCAAATGCTTATTGAAACAGTATTCTATATGTTCTAAAATAGAGACATGCAAGATACACTAAAGGAGGCTGGGCGCAGTGGCTCACGCCTGTAATCTCAGCATTTTGCGAGGCCGAGGCAGGTGGATCACGAAGTCAGGAGTTCAGGACCAGCCTGACCAATATGGTGAAATCCCATCTCTACTAAAAATACAAAAATTAGCGGGGCATAGTAGCATGCGGCTGTAGTCCCAGCTACATGGTAGGCTGATAGCACATTAGTCATTAAAGAAGAAAAGATAGACACCTCTCAAAATAAAATAGAGAGAGAAAATAAATTTTTAAAAAACATGAACAGAGCAATAGTAGACAGTAAATTTCAAGTAACTGAATTTACGTGTAATCTCAGTTCCCAAAGGAGAGGAGAGGGAAGATGTGAAAACATTTGGGACTTTGAGTCAGTCAAAGCTTTCTTTGATATGACCCCACAGCATGATTTATATAATAATATATTGATAAGAAGAACTCATCAAATTTAAAAAAAAGAATCTGCTCTTCAAAAGAATCTATTAAGAGACTGAAAAGACAAGCTGCAGGCTGGGAGAAAATATTTGCAATTCATATATCTGATGAAAGGCTTGCATCAAAAATATATTTTAAAAGCTCAAAATTTAATAATGAAAAACAAACAACCCCATTTAAAACTTGGGTGAAAGACTGGAACAGACATTACAAAGTAGACATTTGTTTGGTAAATAAGCACATATGCTCAACATAATTAATGCTTAGGGCAATGCAAATTAAAACCAAAATGAGACGCCACTATCTATTTTTAAATAGCTAAGATTAGCATGACTGATAACAGCCAAGCACTGGCTTGGATGTGGAGAAGCTGAAACTCTCATACACTGCTGATGGGAATACAAAAAAGTGTAACCTTTGAAAAACAGTTTAAGAGTCCCTTAAAAAGTTAAACATACTTCTGCCGTAAGACTCAGCCATTGCACTCCTGGGTATTTACCCAAGAGAGATAAAAGTAGGTGTTCATATAATGATATCAACACAAATGTTCATAGCACATGTATTCATAATAGCCCAAACTAGAAACAGTCTAAATATCAATCAATACATTAATGAATTAACTTGCTTTATCCAAATTAATTATGGATACATACTATAACATGAATGAATCTCAAAATAACTATACTAAGTGAAACAAGGCAGACTCTAGAGGTAAAACATGCAGAGAAAAAAACATAAAATGTCAGACAAAAAAGTGCATAGTGTAAAATTTTATTTATATACATTTTTTGACTGTATAAATTACTGTCCAGTGACAGAAAGCAGTTTGGTGGTTTTTAAGGGCCAGGAATGAGGGGCCAGAGAAATGTATTATAAAGAGGCATCAGGAAACTGGAGGTGAAGTATATTTCCATCACCTCGATTGCGTGCTGATGGTTTCTAAACTTTCAATATTTTTAGTTTATTATATGTTATACAAAATAAAGCTTGTAATAAAAATCAAAAGATTGAGCCATCCTTATTTTCTCTATAAAAGAGCAGAATTATCCTTTTAGAGATTTGGAAAGATTATTAAAAGATAAGTTACAAAATACAGTACCTGACACGTATAAAATATTAAATAAATACTAGCCATGCTTAATTATTTTGTTTTAAGTCTATATGAGTCAAGTTTTAGTAGAAATATGGGCTAGAAAAAAAAAACAGAAAGCGGGACTCTGTGATCCGACTTGGGCTTATAGAACAGACTGCATAGTTTGTTCTCATGCTGCTAATAAAGTCATACCCAAGACCGGGTAATTTAGAAAGGAAAGAGGTTTAATGAACTCACAATTCCACATGGCTGGGGAGGCCTCACAGTCATGGCAGAAGGCAAAAAAGAAGCAAAGGCACATCTTAAATGGTAGCAGAGAAGAAAGCTTGTGTAGGGAAACTCCCATTTTAAAAGCATCAGATCTCGTGAGACTTATTCGCTACCAGGAGAACAGTAGGGGGAACCCGCCCCTATGATTCAATGATCTCCACCTGACTCCATCCTTGACATGCGGGGATAATTACAATCAAGGTGAGATTCGGCCGGAGACACAGCCGAATCATATCAATGACTAATGAGAGTTACGTCCAGAACCTAATGAAAACCTGTCTGAGGCCACATTCCCTGTAAAGCAGATTTGAGATAGAGATTTGTGTAGAGAACATTTAACTGGGTAAAATCCTAGGAGCCAACAACTGTGGCGAAAAAGCTGAATTGGACAAAGGGAGTTGAGATGTGAGGCAGTCACAACAAATACCTCAGCTAATCTCAAGGGGGAGCTGAGAAGCAGGGGTGACCCTTCAGAGTTGCCCTAAATTGAGGCAGGAGTATGGAGTTTTAATACCTTTCACTGGCCATTCTTCAGATACGAGTTGTCCCCAAGGATGGACATCAGCTTGACAAGTTATTAATTAGATCTCCTGAGAATAAATTCTAGAGAGAATCAGCTGAGAGGCATTATTTGCCAACACTCCCAATAGCTGGGCAAACTTCAGTTTTGAGGGAGGATTTGGGTCACACACAAAGTCTCCACAACCAATTATTCATGGGAAATTCTATGTAGGCAGAGCTATTTCATGGCCAGTTAATCAAAACTACATAATCTATTTGGTTAAGCAAAAGAAATTAAAAAGATAAAATAAAATCTATATATTAACACTCAAAAGTTTTTAATGCATTTGCCTTGCATTTCATATGTTTTGCCTTGCATTTCATATGTTTTGCCTTGCATTTGTTTATTTGCTTTCAAGAACCTTTAGAGAACAATAATTACTAATATAATATGGAGTAGCACAGCATAGACGAGGGAAGCTAACTCTCTCCCTTTTCCCAGAACCTGGAACAGCTAAAGATCCTAAGCATTGTCAGCTTTGGTATCTGACATAGTTTGGATGTTTGTCCCCTTCAAATCTCACGTTAAAATGTGATCCCCAATGTTGGAGAGAGATGCCTCCTGAATGGCTTGGTGCTGTCCTCTTGGTAATGAATGAGTTCTTACCCTGTGAGTTCATGCGATATCTGGTTGTTTAAAAGAGACTGACACCTCCTCCCTGTCTCTATTGCTTCCTCTCTCACCACGTGACATGCTGGTTTCCCTTCACCTTCCACCATAATTGGAAGGTTCCTGAGGCCCTCCCTGGAAGCAGGTGCCAGTACTATGCTTCACGTACAGCCTTCAGAACAAGAAGCCAAATAAACCTCATCCCTTTATTAATTACCCAACCTCAGGTATTTCTTTACAACAATGCAAATGGGCTAACAGAGTATCATTCATGGACAGTGAGTGTATTAGTCAATTTTCATGCTGCTGATAAAGACATACCCAAGACTGGGTAATTTATAAAGAAAAAGAGGTTTAATGAATTCACATATCTGCACCGCTAGCTGTATAAATATGGAAATACCTTCACTGCTACCTGTACAAATATGGAAATATCTACAGCGCTACCTGTATAAACATGGAAATATCTACACCGCTATCTGTATAAACATAGAAATATCTACACCGCTATCTCTATAAACATGGAAATATCTACAGCGCTATCCGTATGAACATGGAAATATCTACACCGCTATCTGTATAAACAAGGAAATAACTACACCGCCATCTCTATAAACATGGATATATCTACAGGGCCATCTGTATAAACACGGAAATAACTACACCGCTATCTGTATATACATGGAAATATATACACCGCTATCTCTATAAACATGGAAATATCTACACCATTATCTGTATAAACATGGAAATAACTACACCTCTATCTCTATAAACATGGAAATATCTACACTGCTATCTGCATAAACATCGAAATATCTAAACCGCTACCTGTAAAACAGGGAAATATCTACACCGCTATCTCTATAAACATTGAAACATCTACACTGCTATCTTTATAAACATTGAAATACCTACACTGCTATTTGTATAAACATGGAAATATCTACAACGCTATCTCTATAAACATGGAAATAACTACACGGCTATCTCTATAAACGTGGAAATATCTACACCACCATCTGTATGAACATGGAATTATCTACAACGCCATCTGTATGAACATTGAAATATCTTCACCGCTATCTGTATAAACATGGAAATATCTACACCGCTATCTGTATATACATGGAAATATCAACACCGCTATCTCTATCAACATGGAAATATCTACACCGCTATCTCTATAAACATGGAAATACCTACACCGCCATCTGTATCGACATGAAAATATCTACACTGCCATCTGTATAAACATGGAAATATCTACACTGCTATCTGTATTAAGATGATAATATCTACACCGCCATCTATATAAACATGGAAATATCTACACCGCCATCTGTATGAACATGGAAATATCTACAGTGCAATTTCTATAAAGATGGAAATATCTACACCGCAATCTGTTTAAACATGGAAATATCTACACCTCTATCTGTATTAAGATGGAAATATCTACACTGCCATCTCTATAAAGATGGAAATATCTACACCGCCATCTGTATGAACATGGAAATATCTACACCGCTATCTGTATATACATGGAAATATCTACACCGTTATCTCTATAAACATGGAAATATCTAAACTGCTACCTGTAAAACAGGGAAATATCTACACCGCTATCTCAATAAACATTGAAATATCTACACTGCAATCTTTATAAACATTGAAATACCAACACTGCTATTTGTATAAACATGGAAATATCTACAACGCTATCTCTATAAACATGGAAATAACTACACCGCTATCTCTATAAACGTGGAAATATCTACACTGCCAACTGTATGAACATGGAAATATCTACAACGCCATCTGTACGAACATTGAAATATCTACACCGCTATCTGTATATACATGGAAATATCTACACCGCTATGTCTATCAACATGGAAATATCTACACCGCTTTCTCTATAAACATGGAAATACCTACACCGCCATCTGTATCGACGTGAAAATATCTACACCGCCATCTGCATAAACATGGAAATATCTACACCGCTATATGTATTAAGATGGAAATATCTACACCGCCATCTATATAAACATGGAAATATCTACACCGCCATCTGTATGAATATGGAAATATCTACAGTGCAATCTCTATAAAGATGGAAATATCTACACCGCCATCTGTTTAAACATGGAAATATCTACACCTCTATCTGTATTAAGATGGAAATATCTACACTGCCATCTCTATAAAGATGGAAATACCTACAACGCCATCCCTATGAACATGGAAATATCTACAGCGCCATCTGTATAAACATGGAAATATCTACACAGCTATCTGTAAAAACATGGAAATATCTACAGCATAATGTGTATAAACATGGAAATACCTACCCCGGTATCTGTATTAACATGGAAATATCTACAACGCCATCTGTATGAACGTGGAAATATCTACACCGCCAACTCTGTAAACATGGAAATATCTACACCGCCATCTGTAGGAACATGGAAATATCTACAACGCTATCTCTATAAACATGGAAATGTCTACAACGCCATCTGTATATACATGGAAATTCGTACACCGCTATCTGGATAAACATGGAAATATCTACACCGCTATATCTATAAACATGGAAATATCTACACCGCCATTTGTATGCACGTGGAAATATCTACAGCACCATCTGTAGGAACATGGAAATGTCTAAACCGCTATCTCTATAAACTTGGAAATACCTACACCGCTATCTGTAAAAACATGGAAATATCTACACAACTATTTCTATAAACGTGGAAATGTCTACACCGATATCTGTATAAACAAGGAAATACATACAAAGCTATCTGTATAAACATGGAAATATCTACTCCGCTATCTGTGTAAACATGGAAATATCTACACCGCTATCAGTATAAACATGGAAATATCTACAATGCTATCTGTATAAACATGGAAATATCTACACCGCTGTCTGTGTAAACATGGAAATATCTACACCGCTATCTCTTAAAACATGGAAATATCTACACCGTAATGTGTACAAACATGGAAATACCTACACCGCTATCTGTATAAACATGGAAATATCTACACCGCCATCTGTAGGAACATGGACATATCTAAACCGCCAACTCTATAAACATGGAAATATCTACACCACCATCTGTAGGAATATGGAAATATCTACACCACTTTCTCTATAACCATGGAAATATCTTCACTGCCATCTGTATAAATATGGAAATACGTACACTGCTATCTGGATAAACATGGAAATATCTACACTGCTATATCTATAAACATGGAAATATCTACACCGCCATCAGTATGAACATGGAAATATCTACACCGATATCTGAATAAACATGGAAATATCTACAACGCTATCTGTGTAAACATGGAAATATCTACACCGCTATCTCTTAAAACATGGAGATATTTAAACCGCTACCTTTATAAACATCGAAATATCTACACTGCTATCTGCATAAAAGTGGAAATATCTACACCGCTATCTGCATAAACTTGGAAATATCTACACCGCTGTCTGTGTAATCATGGAAATATCTACACCACCAACTGGAGGAACATGGAAATATCTACACCGCTATGTGTATAAACATGGAAATACCTAGACCGCTTTCTTTATAAACATGGAAATATCGACACAGCAATCTCTAACAACATGGCAATATCTAAACCGCCATCTGCATGAACATGGAAATATCTACACCGCCGTCTCTATAAAGATGGAAATATCTACACCGCCATGTGTATAAACATGGAAATATCTACACCGCTATCTACATAAAGATGGACATATCTACGCCGCTTTCTGAATAAACATGGAAATATCTACACAGCCTCTGTATAAACATGGAAATATCTACACCGCCATCTGTATAAACATGGAAATATCTACACCGCCATCTGTATAAACATGGAAATATCTACACTGCCAACCGTATAAACATGGAAATATCTACACCGCTATCTGTGTAAACATGGAAATATCTACACCGTTATGTGTGTAAACATGGAAATATCTTCACCGCCATCTGTATGAACATGGAAATATCTACACCGCCATCTGTATAAACATGGAAATATCTATACTGCCAACCGTATAAACATGGAAATATCTACACCGCTATCAGTATGAACATGGAAATATCTACACCACTATCTGTATAAACGTGGAAATATCTACACCACTATCTGTGTAAACATGGAAATATCTACACCGCTATCTGTTAAAACTTGGAAATATCTACACCGTTATGTGTGTAAACATGGAAATATCTTCACCGCCATCTATATGAACATGGAATTATCTACACTGCCATCTCTATAAACATGGAAATTTCTACACCGCCATCTGTAGGAACATGGAAATATCTACACCACCTTCTGAATGAACATGCAAATATCTTCACCGCCTTCTGTATGAACATGGAAATATCTATACAGCCATCTGTATGAATTTGGAAATATCTACACCGCTAACTGTATGAACATGGAAATACCTGCACCGCTATCTCTATGAACATGGAAATATCTACACCGCTATCTGTATAAACAAGGAAATATCTACACTGCCATCTCTATAAACATGGAAATATCTACACTGCCATCTGTATAAAGATGGAAATATCTACACCGTTATCCGTAAAAACATGGAAATATCTACAGCGTTATCTGTATAAACATGAAAAGATCTACACCGCCATCTCTATAAACATGGAAAATCTACACCGCTATCTGAATAAACATGTAAATATCTACACCGGTATCTGTATAAACATGGAAATATATACACAGCTATCTGTATAAACATGGAAATATCTACACCGCCATCTGTATGAACATGGAAATATTTACACCACCATCTGTATAAAGATGGAAATATCTACACCGTCATCTGAATATACATAGAAATATCTACACCACCATCTGTATAAACATGGAAATATCTACACCGCCATCTGTATGAACATGGAAATATGTACAAAGCCATCTGTACGAACATGGAAATATCTACACCACCATGTGGATGAACATGGAAATATCTAAACCGCCATCTGTATGAACATGGAAACATCTACACCGCCATCTGTATGAACATGGAAATATCTACACCGCCATCTGTATGAACATGCAAATATCTTCACCGCCGTCTGTATGAACATGGAAATATTTACACCGCCGTCTGTATGAACATGGAAATATCTACACCGCTGTCTGTATGAACATGGAAACATCTACACCGCTATCTTTATAAACACGGAAATATCTACACGTCTATCTCTATAATCATGGATATATCTACACCGCTATCTGTATATACATGGAAATATTTACACCGCTATCCGTATAAACATGGAAATATCTACAGTGTTATCTACATAAACATGGAAATAACTACACTGCTATCTCTATAAACATGGATACATCTACACCGCTATCTGTTTAAACATGGTAATATCTACACTGCTATCTGTGAAACAGGGAAATATCTACACTGCTATCTCTATAAACATGGAAATATCTGCACCACTATCTCTATAATCATGAAAATATCTACACCGCCATCTCTATAAACATGGAAATACATACACCGCCAACTGTATGAATATGGAAATATCTAAACCGCCATGTGTATAAAGATGGAAATATCTACACCGCTATCTGTATGAACATGGAAATATCTACACCGCCATCTGTATGAACATGGAAATATCTACACAGCCATCTGTCTAAAGATGGAAACATCTACACCGCTATCTGTATGAACATGGAAATATCTACACGGCTATCTGTATAAACATGGAATTATCTACACCGCTATCTGTATAAACATGGAAATATCTCCACGGCTATCTCTATAAACATGGAAATAACTACACCGCTGTGTGTATAAACATGGAAATATCTAGACCGCCTTCTCTATAACATGGAAATATCTACACAGCCTTCTCTAAAAACATGGAAATATCTAAACCGCCAACTGTATGAACATGGAACTATCTAAATGGCTATCCGTAGAAACATGGAAAATCTACACCGCTATCTGAATAAACGTGGAAATATCTACACCGGTATCTGTATAAACATGGAAATATCTACACAGCTATCTGTATAAACAGGGAAATAACTGCACCGTTGTATGTATAACCTTGGAAATATCTACACCTTTCTCTTTATAAACATGGAAATAACTACACCACCATTTCTATAAACATGGAAATATCTAAACCGCCATCTGTACGAACATGGAAATATCTACACCGCCTTTATAAAGACAGAAATATCTACACCGCCATCTGCATAAACATGGAAATATTGACAACGCCATCTGTATAGAGATGGAAATATCTACAAAGCCATATGAATAAAAATGGAAATATCAACACCGCCATCTGTATAAACATGGAAATATCTACAAGGCCATCTGTATAGAGATGGAAAAATCTACGAAGCCTTATGAATGAACATGGAAACATCTACACCGCCATCTGTATAAACATCTAAACATCTACACTCCCATCTGTATAAGCATGGAAATATCTACACCGCCATCTGTATGAACATGGAAATATCTACACCGCCATCAGTATGAACATGGAAATATCTACACCGCCATCTGTATGAACATGGAAATATGTACACCGCCATCTGTATGAACATGCAAATATCTACACCGCTATCTGTATGAACATGGAAATATCTACACCGCTATCTCTATAAACATGGAAATATCTACACCGCTATCAGTGTAAACAAGGAAATATCAGCACTGCCATCTCTATAAACATGGAAACATCTACACAGCCATCTGTATAAACATAGAAATATCTACAACGCTATCTGTATATACATGGAAATATTTACACCGCTATCCGTATAAACATGGAAATATCTACAGCGATATCTATATAAACATGGAAATAACTACACCGCTATCTCTATAAACGTGGATACATCTACACTGCTATCTGTATAAACATGGGAATATCTACACTGCTATCTGTGAAACAGGGAAATATCTACACCACTATCTCTATAAACATGGAAATATCTACACCGCCATCTCTATAAACATGGAAATACATACACCACCACCTGAATGAACATGGAAATATCTACACCGCCATGTGTATAAAGATGGAAATATCTACACAACTTTCTGTATGAACATGGAAATATCTACACCGCCAAATGAATAAACACAGAAATATCTATACCGCCATAACCATACACTTGGAAATATCTACACCGCTACCTGTATAAACATGGAAATATCTACACCGCTGTCTGTATAAAGATGGAAAAATCTACACCGCTATCTGAATAAATATGGAAATATCTAAACCGCCATCTTTATAAACATGGAAATATGTACAGCGCTATCTCTATAAACATGGAAATATCTACACCGCCGTCTATATGAACTTCGAAATATCCACAGCGCCATCTCTGTAAAGATGGAAATATCTAAACCACCGTCTGTATAAACATGGAAACATCTACACCGCCACCTCTATAAACATGGAAATATCCACACCGCCATCTGTATGAACATGGAAATATCTACACAGCCATCTGTTTAAAGATGGAAATATCTACACCGCCATCTGTATAAACATGGAAATATCAACACCGCTATCTGTATAAACAAGGAAATATCAACACTGCCATCTCTATAAACATGGAAATATCCACACTGCCATCTGTATAAACATGGAAATATCTACACCGTTATCCGTATAAACATGGAAATATCTACAGCGTTATCTGCATAAACATGAAAATATCTGCACCGCCATCTCTATAAACATGGAAAATCTACACCGCTACCTGAATAAACTTGTAAATATCTACACCGGTATCTGTATAAACATGGAAATATCTACACAGCTATCAGTATAAACATGGAAATATCTACACCGCCATCTGTATGAACATGGAAATATCTACACCGCCATCTATATAAAGATGGAAATATCTGCACCGTCATTTGAATATACATAGAAATATCTACACCGCCATCTGTATAAACATGGAAATATCCACACCGCCATCTGTATAAACATGGAAAGATCTGCACCGCCATCTGTATAAACATGGAAATATGTACAAAGCCATCTGTACGAACATGGAAATATCTACACCATCATGTGTATGAACATGGAAATATCTACACCGCCATCTGTATGAACATGGAAATATCTACACCGCCATATGTATGAACATGGAAGTATCTACACCGCCATCTGTATGAACATGCAAATATCTTCACCGCCGTCTGTATGAACAATGAAATATTTACACCGCCATCTCTATGAACATGGAAATATCTACACCGCTATTTGTATGAACATGGAAATATCTACACCGCTATCTCTATAAACATGGAAATATCTACACCTCTATCTCTATAATCATGGAAATATCTACCCCGCCATCTCTTTAAACACGGAAACACATACACCGCTATCTGTAAGAACATGGAAATATCTACACCACAATGTGTATAAAGATGGAAATATCTACACCGCTATCTGTATGAACATGGAAAGATCTACACCGCCATCTGTATGAACATGGAAATATCTACAGCGCCAACCATATAAAGATGGAAATAACTACACCGCTATCTGTATGAACATGGAAATATCTACACCACAATCTGTATAAACATGGAAATATCTACAACGCTATCCCTATAAACAGGGCAATATCTACACCGCTATCTCTATAATCATGGAAATATCTACACCACTCTCTATAAACTTGGAAATAACTACACTGCTATCTCTATAGACATGGAAATATCTAGACCGCCATCTCTATAAACATTTAAATATCTACACCGCCATATGCATAAACATGGAAATATCTATACCGCCATCTGTATGAACATGGAATTATCTACACCGCCATCTTTATAAAGATGGAATTAACTACACCGCCATCTGTGTAAACATGGAAATAGCTACACCGCCAACCGTATAAAGATGGAAATATCTACACCATCATCTGAATATACATGGCAATATCTACACAACCATCTTTATATACATGCAAATATCTACACCGCCATCTGTATAAACATGGAAATATCTACACTGCCATTTGTATGAACACAGAAATATGTAAAAAGCCATCTGTATGAACATGGAAATATCTACACCACCATGTGGATGAACACGGAAATATCTACACCGCCATCCATATAAACATGGAAATATCTACACCACCATCTCTATAAACATGGAAATATCTACACCGCCATCTGTATGAACATCAAAATATCTATACCGCCAACCGTATAAAGATGGAAATATCTACACCGTTATCAGTATGAACATGGAAATATCTACACCACTACCTGTATAAACGTGGAAATATATACACCGCTATCTGTGTAAACATGGAAATATCTACACCGCTATCTGTTAAAACTTGGAAATATCTACACCGTTATGCGTGTAAACATGGAAATATCTTCACCGCCATCTGTATGAACATGGAAATATCTACACTGCCATCTACAAAAAGATGGAAATTTCTACATCGCCATCTGTAGGAATATGGAAATATCTACACCACCATCTGAATCAACATGCAAATATCTACACCGCCATCTGTATGAACATGGAAACATCTATACCGCCATCTGTATGAATTTGGAAATATCTACACCGCTAACAGTATGAACATGGAAATATCTGCACCGCTATCTCTATGAACATGCAAATATGTACACCGCTATCTGTATAAACAAGGAAATATCTACACTGCCATCTCTATAAACATGGAAATATCTACACTGCCATCTGTATAAACATGGAAATATCTGCAGCGTTATCCGTATAAACATGGAAATATCTACAGCGTTATCTGTATAAACATGAAAATATCTCAACCGCTATCTCTATAAACATTGAAAATCTACACCGCTATCTGAATAAGCATGTAAATATCTACACCGGTATCTGTATAAACATGGAAATATCTACACAGCTATCTGTATAAACATGGAAATATCTACACGGCCATCTGTATGAACATGGAAATTTCTACACCACCATCTGTATAAACATGGAAATATCTACACCGTCATCTGAATATACATAGAAATATCTACACCACCATCTGTATAAACTTGGAAATATCTACACCGCCATCTGTATAAACATGGAAATATCAACACCGCCATCTGTGTGAACATGGAAATATGTACAAAGCCATCTGTACGAACATGGAAATATCTACACCACCATGTGTATGAACATGGAAATATCTAAACCGCCATCTGTATGAACATGGAAATATCTACACCGCCATCTGTATAAACATGGAAATATCTACACTGCCAACCGTATAAACAAGGAAATATCTACACTGCTATCTGTGTAAACATGGAAATATCTACACCGTTATGTGTGTAAACATGGAAATATCTTCACCGCCATCTGTATGAACATGGAAATATCTACACCGCTATCTGTGTAAACATGCATACATCTTCACCGCTATCTGTATAAATATGGAAATATCTACACCGCTATCTGTGTAAACATGGAAATATCTACACCGCTATCTGTATGAACTTGGAAATATCTACACCGCTCTATGTATGAACATGGAAATATCTACACCACTATCTGTTTGAAGATGGAAATATATACAGCGCTATCTGCATGAAAATGGAAATATCTACACCACTATCTGTATGAACATGGAAATATCTACACCGCTATCTGTTTGAACATGGAAATAGCTACACCGCTATCTGTATGAATATGGAAATATCTACACCACTATCTGTATGAACATGGAAATATCTACACCGTTATCTGTATGAACATGGAAATATCTACACCACTATCTGTATAAACGTGGAAATATCTACACCACTATCTGTGTAAACATGGAAATATCTACACCGCTATCTGTTAAAACTTGGAAATATCTACACCGTTATGTGTGTAAACATGGAAATATCTTCACCGCCATCTATATGAACATGGAATTATCTACACTGCCATCACTATAAACATGGAAATTTCAACACCGCCATCTGTAGGAACATGGAAATATCTACACCACCTTCTGAATGAACATGCAAATATCTTCACCGCCTTCTGTATGAACATTGAATATCTATACAGCCATCTGTATGAATTTGGAAATATCTACACCGCTAACTGTATGAACATGGAAATACCTGCACCGCTATCTCTATGAACATGGAAATATCTACACCGCTATCTGTATAAACAAGGAAATATCTACACTGCCATCTCTATAAACATGGAAATATCTACACTGCCATCTGTATAAAGATGGAAATATCTACACCGTTATCCGTAAAAACATGGAAATATCTACAGCGTTATCTGTATAAACATGAAAAGATCTACACCGCCATCTCTATAAACATGGAAAATCTACACCGCTATCTGAATAAACATGTAAATATCTACACCGGTATCTGTATAAACATGGAAATATATACACAGCTATCTGTATAATCATGGAAATATCTACACCGCCATCTGTATGAACATGGAAATATCTACACCACCATCTGTATAAAGATTGAAATATCTACACCGTCATCTGAATATACATAGAAATATCTACACCACCATCTGTATAAACATGGAAATCTCTACACCGCCATCTGTATGAACATGGAAATATGTAGAAAGCCATCTGTACGAACATGGAAATATCTACACCACCATGTGGATGAACATGGAAATATCTATACCGCCATCTGTATGAACATGGAAACATCTACACCACCATCTGTATGAACATGGAAATATCTACACCGCCATCTGTATCAACATGCAAATATCTTCACCGCCGTCTGTATGAACATGGAAATATTTACACCGCCGTCTGTATGAACATGGAAATATCTACACCGCTGTCTGTATGAACATGGAAAAATCTACACCGCTATCTTTATAAACACGGAAATATCTACACATCTATCTCTATAATCATGGATATATCTACACCGCTATCTGTATATACATGGAAATATTTACACCGCTATCCGTATAAACATGGAAATATCTACAGTGTTATCTATATAAACATGGAAATAACTACACTGCTATCTCTATAAACATGGATATATCTACACCGCTATCTGTATAAACATGGAAATATCTACACTGCTATCTGTGAAACAGGGAAATATCTACACTGCTATCTCTATAAACATGGAAATATCTGCACCACTATCTCTATAATCATGAAAATATCTACACCGCCATCTCTATAAACATGGAAATACATACACCGCCATCTGTATGAATATGGAAATATCTAAACCACCATGTGTATAAAGATGGAAATATCTACACCGCTATCTGTATGAACATGGAAATATCTACACCGCCATCTGTATGAACATGGAAATACCTGCACAGCCATCTGTATAAAGATGGAAACATCTACACTGCTATCTGTATGAACATGGAAATATCTACACGGCTATCTGTATAAACATGGAATTATCTACACCGCTATCTGTATAAACATGGAAATATCTCCACGGCTATCTCTATAAACATGGAAATAACTACACCGCTGTGTGTATAAACATGGAAATATCTAGACCGCCTTCTCTATAACATGGAAATATCTAAACCGCCAACTGTATGAACATGGAACTATCTACATGGCTATCCGTAGAAACATGGAAAATCTACACCGCTATCTGAATAAACATGGAAATATCTACACCGGTATCTGTATAAACATGGAAATATCTACACAGCTATCTGTATAAACAGGGAAATAACTACACCGTTTTATGTATAACCTTGGAAATATCTACACCTTTCTCTTTATAAACATGGAAATAACTACACCACCAAAATATCTAAACCGCCATCTGTACGAACATGGAAATATCTACACCGCCTTTATAAAGACAGAAATATCTACACCGCCATCTGCATAAACATGGAAATATTGACAACGCCATCTGTATAGAGATGGAAATATCTACAAAGCCATATGAATAAACATGGAAATATCAACACCACCATCTGTATAAACATGGAAATATCTACAAGGCCATCTGTATAGAGATGGAAATATCTACAGAGCCTTATGAATGAACATGGAAACATCTACACCGCCATCTGTATAAACATGGAAACATCTACACTCCCATCTGTATAAGCATGGAAATATCTACACCGCCATCTGTATGAACATGGAAATATCTACACCGCCATCTGTATGAACATGGAAATATCTACACCGCCATCTGTATGAACATGGAAATATGTACACCGCCATCTGTATGAACATGCAAATATCTACACCGCTATCTGTATGAACATGGAAATATCTACACCGCTATCTCTATAAACATGGAAATATCTACACCGCTATCAGTGTAAACAAGGAAATATCAGCACTGCCATCTCTATAAACATGGAAACATCTACACTGCCATCTGTATAAACATAGAAATATCTACAACGCTATCTGTATATACATGGAAATATTTACACCGCTATCCGTATAAACATGGAAATATCTACAGCGATATCTATATAAACATGGAAATAACTACACCGCTATCTCTATAAACATGGATATATCTACACTGCTATCTGTATAAACATGGAAATATCTACACTGCTATCTGTGAAACAGGGAAATATCTACACCACTATCTCTATAAATATGGAAATATCTACACCGCCATCTCTATAAACATGGAAATACATACACCACCACGTGTATGAACATGGAAATATCTACACCGCCATGTGTATAAAGATGGAAATATCTACACCACTTTCTGTATGAACATGGAAATATCTACACCGCCAAATGAATCAACACCGAAATATCTATACCGCCATAACCATACACTTGGAAATATCTACACCGCTACCTGTATAAACATGGAAATATCTACACAACCATCTGTATAAAGATGGAAATATCTACACCGCTACTGTGTGAACATGGAGATATCTACACCGCTATCTGTATAAACATGGAAATATCTACACCGCTATCTGAATAAACATGGAAATATCTCCACCGCAATACCTATAAACATGGAAATAACTACAGAGCTATGTGTATAAACATGGAAATACCTAGACCGCCATCTTTAAAAACATGGAAATATCTACACAGCCATCTGTATAAACGTGGAAATATCTACACCGCTATCTGTATAAACATGGAAATATCTACACCGCTACCTG
Source organism: Gorilla gorilla gorilla (assembly GCF_029281585.2). Taxonomy (NCBI): domain Eukaryota; kingdom Metazoa; phylum Chordata; class Mammalia; order Primates; family Hominidae; genus Gorilla; species Gorilla gorilla. The sequence goes on from NC_073247.2 coordinate 2,095,590, forward strand.
TATAAACATGGAAATATCAGCACCGCTATCTGTATGAACACGGAAATATCAGCCCCTCTATCTGGATGAACATGGAAATATCTACACCGCTATCTGTTTGAACATGGAAATTGCTACACCGCTATCTGTATGAACATGGAAATATCTACACCACTATCTGTATGAACATGGAAATATCTACACCGCTTTCTGTATGAACATGGAAATATCTACACCGCTATCTGCATGAAAATGGAAATATCTACACAGCAATCTGCATATACATGGAAATATCTACAAAGCTATCTCTTTACACATGGAAATAACTACAGCGCTGTCTCTATAAACATGGAAATATCTACACCGCCATCTGTATGAACATGGAAATATCTGCACCGCCATCTGTATGAACATATAAATATCTACACCGCCATCTATATTAAGATGGAGATATCTACACCGCTATCTGTATAAACTTGGAAATATCTACACCGCTATCTGTATAAACATGGAAATATCTACACCGCAATCTGTATAAACATGGAAATAACTACACCGCTACCAGTATAAACATGGAAATATCAGCACCGCTATCTGTATGAACATGGAAATATCTACACCGCTATATCTATGAACATGGAAATTTCTACACCGCTATCTGTATGAACATGGAAATATCTACACCGCTATCTGTATGAACATGGAAATATATATACCACTACCTGTATGAACATGGAAATATCTACACTGCTATCCGTATGAACATGGATATATCTACACCGCCATCTGGATGAACACGGAACTATCTACACCGCTATCTGTATGAACATGGAAATATCTACACCGCTATTTGTGTAAATATGCATACATCTTCACCGCAATCTGTATAAACATGGAAATATCTACACCGCTATCTGTATGAGCATGGAAATATCTACAACGCTATCTGTTTGAACATGGAAATATCTACACCGCCATCTGTATTAACATGGAAATATCTGCACCGACATCTGTATGAACATATACATATCTACACGGCCATCTGTATTAAGATGGAGATATCTACACCGATATCTGTATAAACATGGAAATATTTACACCGCTATCTGTATAAACCTGGAAATATCTACACCGCTATCTGTATAAACATGGAAATATCTACACCGCTACCTGTATAAACATGGAAATATCAGCAACGCTATCTGTATGAACATGGAAATATCAGCCCCTCTATCTGTATGAATATGGAAGTATCTACACCGCTATCTCTATGAACATGGAAATAACTACACCGCTATCTGTTTGAACATGGAAATACCTAAACCACTATCTGCATGAAAATGGAAATATATACACAGCTATCTGCATATACATGGAAATATCTAAACAGCTAACTCTTTACACATGGAAATAACTACACCGCTATCTGTATGAACATGGAAATATCTTCACCGCCATCTGTATGAAGATGGATATAACTACACAGCCATCTGGATGAAAATGGAAATATCTACACCGCTATCGGTATGAACATGGAAATATCTACACCGCTATCTGTGTAAACATGCATACATCTACACCGCTATCTGTTTGAACATGGAAATATCTACACCGCTATCTGTTTGAACATGGAAATATCTACACATCGATCTGCATATACATGGAAATATCTTCAAAGATTTCTCTTTACACATGGAAATAACTACAGCGCTATCTCTATGAACATGGAAATAGCTTCACCGCCATCTGTATGAACATGGAAATATCTGCACCGCCATCTGTATGAACATATAAATATCTACACCGCCATCTATATTTAGATGGAGATATCTACACCGCTATCTGTATAAACTTGGAAATATCTACACCGCTATCTGTATAAACATGGAAATATCTACACCGCAATCTGTATAAACATGGAAATATCTACACCACTACTGTATAAACATGGAAATATCAGCACCGCTATCTGTATGAACATGGAAATATCTACACCGCTATCTCTATGAACATGGAAATTTCTACACCGCTATCTGTATGAACATGGAAATATCTACACCGCTATCAGTATGAACATGGAAATATCTACACCGCTATCTGTTTGGACATGGAAATATCTACACCGCTATCTGCATGAAAATGGAAATATCTACACTGCTATCTGCATATACATGGAAATATCTACAAAGCAATCTCTTTACACATGGAAATAACAACACCGCTATCTCTATAAACATGGAAATATCTACACCGCCATCTGTATGAACATGGAAATATCTGCACCGCCATCTGTATGAACATATAGATATCTGCACCGCCATCTGTATTAAGATTGAAATATCTACACTGCTATCTGTATAAACATGGAAATATCTACACCGCTATCTGTATCAACATGGAAATATCTACACCGCTATCTGTATAAACATGGAAGTATCTACACCGATATCTGTATGAACATGGAAATATCTTCACCACAATCTGTATGAACATAGATATATCTACACAGCCATCTGGATGAACATGGAAATATCTACACCGCTATCTGTGTAAACATGCATACATCTTCACCGCTATCTGTATAAACATGGAAATATCTACACCGCTATCTGCATGAACATGGAAATATCTACACCACTATCTGTATGAACATGGAAATATCTACACCGCTACCTGTATGAACATGGATATATCTACACAGCCATCTGGATGAACATGGAAATATCTACACCGCTATCTGTGTAAAGATGCATACATCTTCACCGCAATCAGTATTTAGCATGGAAATATCTACACCGCTATTTGTATGAACGTGGAAATAACTACACCGCTATCTGTTTGAACATGGAAATATCTAAACCGCTATCAGCATGAAAATGGAAATATCTACACAACTATCTGCATATACATGGAAATATCTACACAGCTATCTCTTTACACATGGAAATAACTACACCACTATCTGTATGAACATGGAAATATCTACACCGCCATCTGTATGAACATGGAAATATCTGCACCGCCATCTGTATGAACCTATAAGTATCTACACCGCCATCTGTATTAAGATGTAGATATCTACACCGCTATCTGAATAAACATGGAAATGTCTACACCGCTATCTGTATAAACATGGAAATATCTACACAGCTATCTGTATAAACATGGAAATATCTACACCGCTATCTGTATAAACATGGACATATCTACACCGTAATCTGTATAAACATGGAAATAACTACACCGCTACCAGTATAAACATGGAAATATCAGCACCGCTATCTGTATGAACATGGAAATATCTACACCGCTATCTCTATGAACATGGAAATTTCTACACCGCTATCTGTATGAACATGGAAATAGCTACACCGCTATCTGTATGAACATGGAAATATCTACACCACTACCTGTATGAACATGGAAATATCTACACCGCTATCAGTATGAGCATGGAAATATCTACACCGCTATCTGTTTGAACATGGAAATATCTACACCGCTGTCTGCATGAAAATGGAAATATCTACACAGCTATCTGCATATACATGGAAATATCTACACAGCTATCTCTTTACACATGGAAATAACTACACCGCTATCTCTATGAACATGGAAAAATCTACACCGCCATCTGTATGAACATGGAAATATCTGCACTGACATCTGTATGAACATATACCTATCTACACGGCCATCTGTATTAAGATGGAGATATCTACACCGACATCTGTATAAACATGGAAATATCTACACCGCCATCTGTATGAACATGCAAATATCTTCATTGCCATCTGTATGAACATGGAAATATCTACACCACCATCTGTATGAACATGGAAATATCTACACCGCTATCTGTATAATCATGGAAATATCTGCACGGATATCTCTATAAACATGGAAATATCTACACCACTTTCTGTGTAAACATGGAAATATCTACAACACCAACTGTAGGAACATGGAAATATCTACACCGCTATCTCTATAAACGTTGAAATATCTACAGGACTATGTGTACACACATGGAAATAAATACACCGCTATCTGTATAAACATGGAAATATCTACACCGCTATCTGTGTAAACATGGAAATATCTACACGGCTATCTGTATAAACATGGAAATATCTACACCGCTACCCGTATAAACATGCAAATATCTACACAGCCATGTGTATAAAAATGGTATTATCTACACCACTATCTGTATAAACATGGAAATATCTACAGGGCCATCTCTATAAACATGGAAATATCTACACTGCTATCAGAATAAACACGGAAATATCTAAACTGCTACCTGTAAAACAGGGAAATATCTACACTGCTATCTCTATAAACATGGAAATATCTACACTGCTATCTTTACAAACATTGAAATACCTACACTGCTATTTGTATAAACATGGAAATATCTACAACGCTATCTCCATAAACATGGAAATAACTACACCGCTATCTCTATAAACGTGGAAATATCTACACCGCCATCTGTATGAACATGGAAATATCTACAACGCCATCTGTATGAACATTTAAATATCTACACCGCTATCTGCATAAACATGGAAATAGATACACCGCTATCTGTATATACATGGAAACATCTACACCGCTATCTCTATAAACATGGAAATATCTACACCGCCATCTCTATAAACATGGAAATACCTACACTGCCATCTGTATCGACAAGAAAATATCTACAGCGCCATCTGAATAAACATGGAAATATCTACACTGCTATCTGTATAAAGATGGAAATATCTACACCGCCAACTGTTTAAACATGGAAATATCTACACCTCTATCTGTTAAGATGCAAATACCTACACTGCCATCTCTATAAAGATGGAAATATCTACACCGCCATCTGTATGAACGTGGAAATATCTAAAGTGCAATCTCTATAAAGTTGGAAGTATCTACAACGCCATCTGTAGGAACATGGAAATATCTACACCGCCAACTCTGTAAACATGGAAATATCTACACCGCCATCTGTAGGAACATGGAAATATCTACACCGCCAACTCTGTAAACATGGAAATATCTACACTGCCATCTGAAGGAACATGGAAATATCTACAACGCGATCTCTATAAACATGGAAATATCTACAACGCCATCTGTATAAACATGGAAATACGTACACCGCTATCTGGATAAACATGGAAATATCCACACCGCTATATCTATAAACATGGAAATATCTACACCGCCATTTGTATGTACATGGAAATATCTACAGCACCATCTGTATTAACATGGAAATATCTACACCGCCATCTGTAGGAACATGGAAATGTCTAAACCGCTATCTCTATAAACATGGAAATACCTACACCGCTATCTGTATAAACATGGAATTATCTACACCACTATATCTATAAACGTGGAAATATCTACACCGCTATCTGTATAAACAAGGAAATACATACACCGCTATCTGTATAAACATGGAAATATCTACACCGCTATCTGTATAAACATGGAAATATCTACACCGCTATCTGTGTATACATGGAAATATCTACACTGCTATCTGTATAAACATGGAAATATCTACACCACTGTCTGTGTAAACATGGAAATATCTACACCGCTATCTCTTAAAACATGGAAATATCTACACCGTAATGTGTATAAACATGGAAATACCTACCCCGCTATCTTTATAAACATGGAAATCTCTACAACACCATCTGTAGGAACATGTAAATATCTAAACCGCCAACTCTATAAACATGGAAATATCTACACCGCCATCGGTAGGAACATGGAAATATCTACACCGCTTTCTCTACAAACATGGAAATATCTTCACCGTCATCTGTATAAATATGGAAATACGTACACCGCTATCTGGATAAACATGGAAATATCTACACGGCTATATCTATAAACATAGAAATATCTACACCGCCATATGTATGAACATGGAAATATCTACTCTGCTATCTGTATAAACATGGAAATATCTACAACGCTATCTGTGTAAACATGGAAATATCTACACCGCTATCTCTTAAAACATGGCGATATCTACACCGCTATCTGTACAAACATGGAAATATCTACACCGCTATCTGTATAAGGGTGGAAATATCTACACCGCCATCTGTATGAACATGGATATAGCTACACCGCTTACTGTATAAACGTGGAAATGTCTACACCGCTATCTCTATAAACATGGCAATATCTACACCGCTATCTGTATAAACATGGAAATATCTACACCGATCTCTATAAACATGGAAATAACTACTCTGCTACCTCTATAGACATGGAAATATCTACACCGCCATCTCTATAAACATTTAAATATCTACACCGCCATCTGTATGAACATGGAAATATCTACAACGACAACCGTATAAAGATGGAAATATCTACACCGCTATCAGTATGAACATGGAAATATCTATACCGCTATCTGTATAAACATGGAAATATCTACACCACCTTCTCTATAAACATGTAAATATCTAAAACGCCATCTGTATGAACATGGAAATATCTACACCACCTTCTTTATAAAGATGGAAATATCTACAAGGCCATCTGTATAAACATGGAAATATCTTCACCGCCATCTTTATAAACACTTAAAAATCTACACTGTCAAATGAATAAACATGGAATTATCTACACCACCATCTGTATAAACATTGAAATATCTACACAGCCATCTGTATAAACATGCAAATACATACACCGCCATATGTATGAAGATGGAAATAGCCACACCGCCATGTGTATAAAGATGGAAATATATACACAGCTATCTGTATGAACATGGAAATATCTACACCGCCATCTGTATAAACACAGAAATATCTATACCGCCATCTGTATACACATGGAAATATCTACACCGCTATCTGTATAAACACGGAAATATCTACACCGCTATCTGTATAAACATAGAAATATCTACACCGCTATCTGTATAAAGATGGAAACATCTACATCGCTATCTGAATAAACATGGAAATATCTACACCGCCATCTTTATAAACATGGAAATATCTACACCGCCATCTCTATAAACATAGAAATACCTACAACGCCATCTGTATGAACATGGAAATATCTACACAGCCATCTGTATAAACATGGAAATACATACACCGCCATATGTATGAAGATGGAAATAGCTACACCACCATGTGTATAAAGATGGAAATATCTACACCGCTATCTGTATGAACATGGAAATATCTACACCGCTATCTGTATAAGGGTGGAAATATCTACAAAGCAATCTCTTTACACATGGAAATAACTACAACGCTATCTCTATAATCATGGAAATATCCACACCGCCATCTGTATGAACATGGAAATATCTGCACCGCCATCTGTATGAACATATAAATATCTGCAACGCCATCTGTATTAAGATGGAGATATCTACACCGCTATCAGTATAAACATGGAAATATCAACACCGGTATCTGTATAAACATGGAAATATCTACACCGATACCTGTATAAACATGGAAATATCAGCACCGCTATCTTTATGAACACGGAAATATCTAAACAGCCATCTGGATGAACATGGAAATATCTATACCGCTATCTGTATGAACATGGAAATTGCTACACCGCTATCTGTATGAACATGGAAATATCTACACCTCTATCTGTATGAACATGGAAATATCTACACCGCTATCTGTATGAACATGGAAATATTTTCACTGCCATCTGTATGAACATGGATATATCTACACAGCCATCTGGATGAACATGGAAATATCTACACCGCTATCTGTATGAACATGGAAATATCTACACCGCTATCTGTGTAAACATGCATACATCTTCACCGCTATCTGTATAAACATGGAAATATCTACACCGCTATCTGTATGAACATGGAAATATCTACACCGCTATCTGTTTGAACATGGAAATATCTACACCGCTATCTGCATGAAAATGGAAATATCTACACAGCTATCTGCATATACATGGAAATATCTACAAAGCAATCTCTTTACACATGGAAATAACTACACCGCTATCTCTATTATCATGGAAATATCCACACCGCCATCTGTATGAACATGGAAATATCTGCACCGCCATCTGTATGAACATATAAATATCTGCAATGCCATCTGTATTAAGATGGAGATATCTACACCGCTATCTGTATAAACATGGAAATATCTACACCGCTATCTGTATAAACATGGAAATATCTACACCGCAATCTGTATAAACATGGAAATATATACACCGCTACCTGTATAAACACGGAAATATCAGCACCGCTATCTTTATGAACATGGAAATATCTACACAGCCATCTGTATGAACATGGTAATATCTATACCGCTATCTGTATGAACATGGAAATAGCTACACCGCTATCTGTATGAACATGGAAATATCTACACCACTGTCTGTATGAACATGGAAATATCTACACCGCTATCTGTATGAACATGGAAATATTTTCACCGCCATCTGTATGAACATGGAAATATCTACACAGCCATCTGTATGAACATGGTAATATCTATACCGCTATCTGTATAAACATGGAAATATCTACACTGCTATCTGTATAAACATGGAAATATCTACACCGCTATCTGTATAAACATGGAAATATCTACACCGTAATCTGTATAAACATGGAAATAACTACACCGCTACCAGTATAAACATGGAAATATCAGCACCGCTATCTGTATGAACATGGAAATATCTACACCGCTATCTCTATGAACATGGAAATTTCTACACCGCTATCTGTATGAACATGGAAATAGCTACACCGCTATCTGTATGAACATGGAAATATCTACACCACTACCTGTATGAAAATGGAAATATCTACACCGCTATCAGTATGAGCATGGAAATATCTACACCGCTATCTGTTTGAACATGGAAATATCTACACCGCTGTCTGCATGAAAATGGAAATATCTACACAGCTATCTGCATATACATGGAAATATCTCCACAGCTATCTCTTTACACATGGAAATAACTACACCGCTATCTCTATGAACATGGAAAAATCTACACTGCTATCTGTATGAACATGGAAATATCTGCACTGACATCTGTATGAACATATACCTATCTACACGGCCATCTGTATTAAGATGGAGATATCTACACCGACATCTGTATAAACATGGAAAAATCTACACCGCTATCTGTATAAACATGGAAATATCTACACCGCTACCTGTATAAACATGGAAATATCAGCACCGCTATCTGTATAAACATGGAAATATCAGCCCCTCTATCTGTATGAACATGGAGATATCTACACCGCATTCTGTATGAACATGGAAATATCTACACCGCTATCTGTATGAACATGGAAATATCTTCACCGCCATCTGTATGAACATGGATATATCTACACAGCCATCTGGATGAACATGGAAATATCTACACCGCTATCTGTATGAACTTGGAAATAGGTACACCGCTGTCTGTATGAACATGGAAATATCTACACCACTATCTGTATGAACATAGAAATATCTACACCGCATTCTGTATGAACATGGAAATATCTACACCGCTATCTGTATGAACATGGAAATATCTTCACCGCCATCTGTATGAACATGGATATATCTACACAGCCATCTGGATGAACATGGAAATATCTACACCGCTATCTGTATGAACTTGGAAATAGGTACACCGCTGTCTGTATGAACATGGAAATATCTACACCACTATCTGTATGAACATAGAAATATCTACACCGCTACCTGTATGAACATGGAAATATCTACACCGCAATCTGTATGAACATGGATATATCTACACAGCCATCTGGATGAACACGGAAATATCTACACCGCTATCTGTATGAACATGGAAATATATACACCGCCATCTGTATGAACATGGAAATATCTGCACCGCCATCTGTATGAACATATAAATATCTACAAGGCCATCTGTATTAAGATGGAGATATCTACACCGCAATCAGTATAAACATGGAAATATCTACACCGCTATCTGCATAAACATGGAAATATCTACACCGCTATCTGTATAAACATGGAAATATCTACACCGCTACCTGTATAAACATGGAAATATCAGCACCGCTATCTGTATGAACACGGAAATATCAGCCCCTCTATCTGGATGATCATGGAAATATCTACACCGCTATCTGTTTGAACATGGAAATTGCTACACCGCTATCTGTATGAACATGGAAATATCTACACCACTATCTGTATGAACATGGAAATATCTACACCGCTTTCTGTATGAACATGGAAATATCTACACCGCTATCTGCATGAAAATGGAAATATCTACACAGCAATCTGCATATACATGGAAATATCTACAAAGCTATCTCTTTACACATGGAAATAACTACAGCGCTGTCTCTATAAACATGGAAATATCTACACCGCCATCTGTATGAACATGGAAATATCTGCACCGCCATCTGTATGAACATATAAATATCTACACCGCCCTCTATATTAAGATGGAGATATCTACACCGCTATCTGTATAAACTTGGAAATATCTACACCGCTATCTGTATAAACATGGAAATATCTACACCGCAATCTGTATAAACATGGAAATAACTACACCGCTACCAGTATAAACATGGAAATATCAGCACCGCTATCTGTATGAACATGGAAATATCTACACCGCTATATCTATGAACATGGAAATTTCTACACCGCTATCTGTATGAACATGGAAATATCTACACCGCTATCTGTATGAACATGGAAATATATATACCACTACCTGTATGAACATGGAAATATCTACACTGCTATCCGTATGAACATGGATATATCTACACCGCCATCTGGATGAACACGGAAATATCTACACCGCTATCTGTATGAACATGGAAATATCTACACCGCTATTTGTGTAAATATGCATACATCTTCACCGCAATCTGTATAAACATGGAAATATCTACACCGCTATCTGTATGAGCATGGAAATATCTACAACGCTATCTGTTTGAACATGGAAATATCTACACCGCCATCTGTATTAACATGGAAATATCTGCACAGACATCTGTATGAACATATAGATATCTACACGGCCATCTGTATTAAGATGCAGATATCTACACCGATATCTGTATAAACATGGAAATATTTACACCGCTATCTGTATAAACCTGGAAATATCTACACCGCTACCTGTATAAACATGGAAATATCAGCAACGCTATCTGTATGAACATGGAAATATCAGCCCCTCTATCTGTATGAATATGGAAGTATCTACACCGCTATCTCTATGAACATGGAAATAACTACACCGCTATCTGTTTGAACATGGAAATACCTAAACCGCTATCTGCATGAAAATGGAAATATATACACAGCTATCTGCATATACATGGAAATATCTACACAGCTATCTCTTTACACATGGAAATAACTACACCGCTATCTGTATGAACATGGAAATATCTTCACCGCCATCTGTATGAAGATGGATATAACTACACAGCCATCTGGATGAAAATGGAAATATCTACACTGCTATCGGTATGAACATGGAAATATCTACACCGCTATCTGTGTAAACATGCATACATCTACACCGCTATCTGTTTGAACATGGAAATATCTACACCGCTATCTGTTTGAACATGGAAATATCTACACAGCGATCTGCATATACATGGAAATATCTTCAAAGATATCTCTTTACACATGGAAATAACTACAGCGCTATCTCTATGAACATGGAAATAGCTTCACCGCCATCTGTATGAACATGGAAATATCTGCACCGCCATCTGTATGAACATATAAATATCTACACCGCCATCTATATTAAGATGGAGATATCTACACCGCTATCTGTATAAACTTGGAAATATCTACACCGCTATCTGTATAAACATGGAAATATCTACACCGCAATCTGTATAAACATGGAAATATCTACACCACTACTGTATAAACATGGAAATATCAGCACCGCTATCTGTATGAACATGGAAATATCTACACCGCTATCTCTATGAACATGGAAATTTCTACACCGCTATCTGTAGGAACATGGAAATATCTACACCGCTATCAGTATGAACATGGAAATATCTACACCGCTATCTGTTTGGACATGGAAATATCTACACCGCTATCTGCATGAAAATGGAAATATCTACACTGCTATCTGCATATACATGGAAATATCTACAAAGCAATCTCTTTACACATGGAAATAACTACACCGCTATCTCTATAAACATGGAAATATCTACACCGCCATCTGTATGAACATGGAAATATCTGCACCGCCATCTGTATGAACATATAAATATCTGCACCGCCATCTGTATTAAGATTGAGATATCTACACTGCTATCCGTATAAACATGGAAATATCTACACCGCTATCTGTATCAACATGGAAATATCTACACCGCTATCTGTATAAACATGGAAGTATCTACACCGATATCTGTATGAACATGGAAATATCTTCACCACAATCTGTATGAACATGGAAATATCTACACCGCTATCTGTGTAAACATGCATACATCTTCACCGCTATCTGTATAAACATGGAAATATCTACACCGCTATCTGCATGAACATGGAAATATCTACACCACTATCTGTATGAACATGGAAATATCTACACCGCTACCTGTATGAACATGGATATATCTACACAGCCATCTGGATGAACATGGAAATATCTACACCGCTATCTGTGTAAAGATGCATACATCTTCACCGCAATCAGCATTTAGCATGGAAATATCTACACCGCTATTTGTATGAACGTGGAAATAACTACACCGCTATCTGTTTGAACATGGAAATATCTAAACCGCTATCAGCATGAAAATGGAAATATCTACACAGCTATCTGCATATACATGGAAATATCTACACAGCTATCTCTTTACACATGGAAATAACTACACCACTATCTGTATGAACATGGAAATATCTACACCGCCATCTGTATGAACATGGAAATATCTGCACCGCCATCTGTATGAACCTATAAGTATCTACGCCGCCATCTGTATTAAGATGTAGATATCTACACCGCTATCTGAATAAACATGGAAATGTCTACACCGCTATCTGTATAAACATGGAAATATCTACACTGCTATCTGTATAAACATGGAAATATCTACACCGCTATCTGTATAAACATGGAAATATCTACACCGTAATCTGTATAAACATGGAAATAACTACACCGCTACCAGTATAAACATGGAAATATCAGCACCGCTATCTGTATGAACATGGAAATATCTACACCGCTATCTCTATGAACATGGAAATTTCTACACCGCTATCTGTATGAACATGGAAATAGCTACACCGCTATCTGTATGAACATGGAAATATCTACACCACTACCTGTATGAACATGGAAATATCTACACCGCTATCAGTATGAGCATGGAAATATCTACACCGCTATCTGTTTGAACATGGAAATATCTACACCGCTGTCTGCATGAAAATGGAAATATCTACACAGCTATCTGCATATACATGGAAATATCTACACAGCTATCTCTTTACACATGGAAATAACTACACCGCTATCTCTATGAACATGGAAAAATCTACACCGCCATCTGTATGAACATGGAAATATCTGCACTGACATCTGTATGAACATATACCTATCTACACGGCCATCTGTATTAAGATGGAGATATCTACACCGACATCTGTATAAACATGGAAATATCTACACCGCTATCTGTATAAACATGGAAATATCTACACCGCTATCTGTATAAACATGGAAATATCTACACCGCTACCTGTATAAACATGGAAATATCAGCACCGCTATCTGTATAAACATGGAAATATCAGCCCCTCTATCTGTATGAACATGGAGATATCTACACCGCATTCTGTATGAACATGGAAATATCTACACCGCTATCTGTATGAACATGGAAATATCTACACCGCTATCTGTATGAACATGGATATATCTACACAGCCATCTGGATGAACACGGAAATATCTACACAGCTATCTGTATGAACATGGAAATATATACACCGCCATCTGTATGAACATGGAAATATCTGCACCGCCATCTGTATGAACACATAAATATCTACAAGGCCATCTGTATTAAGATGGAGATATCTACACCGCAATCAGTATAAACATGGAAATATCTACACCGCTATCTGCATAAACATGGAAATATCTACACTGCTATCTGTATAAACATGGAAATATCTACACCGCTACCTGTATAAACATGGAAATATCAGCACCGCTAGCTGTATGAACACGGAAATATCAGCCCCTCTATCTGGATGACCATGGAAATATCTACACCGCTATCTGTTTGCACAAGGAAATAGCTACACCGCTATCTGTATGAACATGGAAATATCTACACCACTATCTGTATGAACATGGAAATATCTACACCTCTTTCTGTATGAACATGGAAATATCTACACCGCTATCTGCATGAAAATGGAAATATCTACACAGCAATCTGCATATACATGGAAATATCTACAAAGCTATCTCTTTACACATGGAAATAACTACAGCGCTGTCTCTATAAACATGGAAATATCTACACCGCCATCTGTATGAACATGGAAATATCTGCACCGCCATCTGTATGAACATATAAATATCTACACCGCCATCTATATTAAGATGGAGATATCTACACCGCTATCTGTATAAACTTGGAAATATCTACACCGCTATCTGTATAAACATGGAAATATTTGCACCGCAATCTGTATAAACATGGAAATAACTACACCGCTACCAGTATAAACATGGAAATATCAACACCGCTATCTGTATGAACAAGGAAATATCTACACCGCTATATCTATGAACATGGAAATTTCTACACCGCTATCTGTATGAACATGGAAATATCTACACCGCTATCTGTATGAACATGGAAATATATATACCACTACCTGTATGAACATGGAAATATCTACACTGCTATCCGTATGAACATGGATATATCTACACCGCCATCTGGATGAACACGGAAATATCTACACCGCTATCTGTATGAACATGGAAATATCTACACCGCTATCTGTGTAAACATGCATACATCTTCACCGCTATCTGTATAAACATGGAAATATCTACACCGCTATCTGTATGAGCATGGAAATATCTACAACGCTATCTGTTTGAACATGGAAATATCTACACCGCCATCTGTATTAACATGGAAATATCTACACCGCTATCTGTTTGAACATGGAAATATCTACACCACTATCTGCATGAAAATGGAAATATCTACACAGCTATCTGCATATACATGGAAATATCTACAAAGCTATCTCTTTACACATGGAAATAACTACACCGCTATCTGTATGAACATGGAAATATCCACACCGCCATGTGTATGAACATGGATATATCTACACAGCCATCTGGATGAACATGGAAATATCTTCACCGCCATCTGTATGAACATGGATATATCTACAGAGCCATCTGGATGACATGGAAATATCTACACAGCTATCTGTATGAACATGGAAATATATACACCGCTATCTGTATGAACATGGAAATATCTACACCACTATCTGCATGAAAATGGAAATATCTACACAGCTATCTGCATATACATGGAAATATCTACAAAGCTATCTTTTTACACATGGAAATAACTACACCGCTATCTCTATAATCATGGAAATACCTACACCACCATCTGTATGAACATGGAAATATCTGCACCGCCATCTGTATGAACATATAAATATCTACACCACCATCTTTATTAAGATGGAGATATCTACACCGCTATCTGTATGAACATGGAAATAGCTACACCGCTATCTGTATGAACATGGAAATATCTACACCACTACCTGTATGAACATGGAAATATCTACACAGCTTTCTGTATAAACATGGAAATATCTACACAGCTATCTCTTTACTCATGGAAATAACTACACCGCTATCTGTATGAACATGGAAATATCTTCACTGCCATCTGTATGAAGATGGATATAACTACACAGACATCTGGATGAAAATGGAAATATCTACACCGCTATCGGTATGAACATGGAAATATCTACAAAGGTATCTGTGTAAACATGCATACATCTTCACCGCTATCTGTATAAACATGGAAATATCTACACTGCTATCTGTATGAACATGGAAATATCTACACTGCTATCTGTATGAACATGGAAATATCTACACCGCTATCTGCATGAAAATGGAAATATCTACACAGCTATCTGCATATACATGGAAATATCCACAAAGCTATCTCTTTACACATGGAAATATCTACAACGCTATCTCTATAAACATGGAAATATCTACACCACCATCTGCATGAACATGGAAATTTCTGCACCGCCATCTGTATGAACATATAAATATCTACACCACCATATGTATTAAGATGGAGATATCTACACCGCTATCTGTATAAACCTGGAAATATCTACACCGCTCTCTGTATAAACATGGAAATATCTTCACCGCTATCTGTATAAACATGGAAATATCTACACCACTACCTGTATAAACATGGAAATATCAGCACCGCTATCTGTATGAACATGGAAATATCTACACCGCTATCTGTACGAACATGGAAATATCTACACCGCTATCTGTATGAACATGGAAATAGCTACACGGCTATCTGTATGAACATGGAAATATCTACACCGCTATCTGTATGAACATGGAAATATCTACACCATTACCTGTATGAACATGGAAATATCTACACTGCTATCTGTATGAACATGGATATATCTACACCGCCATCTGGATGAACACGGAAATATTTAAACCGATATCTGTACGAACATGGAAATATCTACACCGCTATCTGCATGAAAATGGAAATATCTACACTGCTATCTGCATATACATGGAAATATCTACACAGCTATCTCTTTACACATGGAAATAACCATACCGCTTCCTGTATAAGCATGGAAATAGCACCGCTATCTGTATGAACATGGAAATATCTACACCGATATCTGTATGAACATGGAGATATCTACACCGCTATCTGTATGAACATGGAAATATCTACACCGCTATCTGTATGAACATGGAAATATCTACACCGCTATCTGTATGAACATGGATATATCTACACAGCCCTCTGGATGAACATGGAAATATCCACACTGCTATCTGTGTAAACATGCATACCTCTTCACCGCTAGCTGTATAAACATGGAAATATCTACACCGGTATCTGTATGAAGATGGAAATATCTACACCGCTACCTGTTTGAAGATGGAAATATATACACCGCTATCTGCATGAAAATGGAAATATCTACACAGCTATCTGCATATACATGGAAATATCTACACAGCTATCTCTTTACACATGGAAATAACTACACCGCTATCTGTATGAACATGGAAATATCTACACCGCCATCTGTATGAACATGGAAATATCTGCACCGCCATCTGTATGAACATATAAATATCTACACCGCCATCTGTATTAAGATGGAGATATCTACACCGCTATCCGAGTAAACATGGAAATATCTACACCGCTATCTGTATAAAGATGGAAATATCTACACCGCTATCTGTATAAACATGGAAATATCTACACCGCTACCTGTATAAACATGGAAATATCAGCACCGCTATCTGTATGAACATGGAAATATCTACACCGCTATCTGTTTGAACATGGAAATATCTACACAGCGATCTGCATATACATGGAAATATCTTCAAAGATATCTCTTTACACATGGAAATAACTACAGCGCTATCTCTATGAACATGGAAATAGCTTCTCCGCCATCTGTATGAACATGGAAATATCTGCACCGCCATCTGTATGAACATATAAATATCTACACCGCCATCTATATTAAGATGGAGATATCTGCACCGCTATCTGTATAAACTTGGAAATATCTACACCGCTATCTGTATAAACATGGAAATATCTACACCGCAATCTGTATAAACATGGAAATATCTACACCACTACTGTATAAACATGGAAATATCAGCACCGCTATCTGTATGAACATGGAAATATCTACACCGCTATCTCTATGAACATGGAAATTTCTACACCGCTATCTGTATGAACATGGAAATATCTACACCGCTATCAGTATGAACATGGAAATATCTACACCGCTATCTGTTTGGACATGGAAATATCTACACCGCTATCTGTATAAAGATGGAAATATCTACACCGCTATCTGTATAAACATGGAAATATCTACACCGCTACCTGTATAAACATGGAAATATCAGCACCGCTATCTGTATGAACATGGAAATATCTACACCGCTATCTGTATGACCATGGAAATATCTACACCGCTATCTGTGAACATGGAATTATCTACAAAGCTCTCTGAATGAACATGGAAATATCTACACCGCTATCTGTTTGAACATGGAAATATCTACACCGCTATCTGCATGAAAATGGAAATATCTACAAAGCTATCTGCATATACACGGAAATATCTACACAGCTAACTCTTTACACATGGAAATAACTACACCGCTATATCTATAAACATGGAAACATCTACACCGCCATCTGAATGAACATGGAAATATCTGCACCGCCATCTGTATGAACATATAAATATCTACACCACCATCTGTATTAAGAAGGAAATATCTAAACCGCTATCTGTGTGAACATGGAAATATCTACACCGCTATCTGTATGAACATGGAAATATCTACACCGCTATCTGCATGAAAATGGAAAAATCTACACAGCGATCTGCATATACATGGAAATATCTACGAATCTATCTCTTTACACGTGGAAATAACTACAGCGCTATCTCTTTAAACATGGAAATAGCTACACCGCCATCTGTATGAACATGGAAATATCTGCACCGCCATCTGTATTAAGATGGAGATATCTACACCGGTATCTGTATAAGCTTGGAAATATCTACACCGCTATCTGTGTAAACATGGAAAAATCAGCACAGCTATCTGTATGAACATGGAAATATCTACACCGCTATCTCTATGAACATGGAAATTTCTACACCGCTATCTGTATGAACATGGAAATAGCTACACTGCTATCTGTATGAACATGGAAATATCTTCACCACTACCTGTATGAACATGGAAATATCTACACCGCTATCTGTTTGAACATGGATATATCTACAAAGCCATCTGGATGAACACGGAAATAACTACACCGATATCTGTATGAACATGGAAATATCTACACCGCTATCTCTGTAAATATGCATACATCTTCACCGCAATCTGTATAAACATGGAAATATCTACACCGCTATCTGTATGAACATGGAAATATCTACACCGCTATCTGTATGAACATGGATATATCTACACAGCCCTCTGGATGAACATGGAAATATCCACACCGCTACCTGTGTAAACATGCATACATCTTCACCGCTAGCTGTATAAACATGGAAATATCTACACCGCTATCTGTATGAACATGGAAATATCTACACCGCTATCTCTTTATATGAACATGGAAAGAGCTGCACCGACATCTGTATGAACATGGATATATCTACACAGCCATCTGGATGAACATGGAAATATCTACACCGCTATCTGTATGAACATGGAAATAGCTACACCGCTATCTGTATAAACATGGAAATATCTACACCACTATCTGTATGAACATAGAAATATCTACACCGCTATCTGTATGAACATGGAAATATCTTCTCCGCCATCTGTATGAACATGGATATATCTACACAGCCATCTGGATGAACATGGAAATATCTACACCGCTATCTGTATGAACATGGAAATAGCTACACCGCTATCTGTATGAACATGGAAATATCTACAATGCTATCTGTATGAACATGGAAATATCTACACCGCTATCTGTTTGAACATTGAAATATCTACACCGCTATCTGCATGAAAATGGAAATATCTACACAGCTATCTGAATATACATGGAAATACCTACAAAGCTATCTCTTTACACATGGAAATAACTACAGCACTATCTGTATAAACATGGAAATAGCTACACCGCCATCTGTATGAACATGGAAATATATGCACCGCCATCTGTATGAACACATAAATATCTACACCGCCATCTATATTAAGATGGAGATATCAACACCGCTATCTGTATAAACTTGGAAATATCTACCCCGCTATTTGTATAAACATGGAAATATCTTCACCGCAATCTGTATAAACCTGGAAATATCTACAACGCTACCTGTAAACATGGAAATTTCAGCACCGCTATCTGGATGAACATGGAAATATCTACACCGCTATATCTATGAAAATGGAAATTTCTACACCGCTATCTGTATGAACATGGAAATAGCTACACTGCAATCTGTATGAACATGGAAATATCTACACCACTACCTGTATGAACATGGAAATATCTACACCGCTATCTGTTTGAACATGGATATATCTACACAGCCATCTGGTTGAACACGGAAATAACTACACCGCTATCTGTATGAACATGGAAATATCTACACCGCTATCTGTGCAAATATGCATACATCTTCACCGCAATCTGTATAAACATGGAAATATCTAAACCGCTATCTGTATGAACATGGAAATATCAACACAGTTATCCCTTTACACATGGAAATAATTACACCGCTATCTATATGAACATGGAAATATCTACACCGCCATCTGTATGAACAAGGAAATAGCTGCACCAACATCTGTATGCACATATACATATCTACACGGCCATCTGTATTAAGATGGATATATCTACACCGATATCTATATAAACATGGAAATATCTACACCACTACCTGTATAAACATGGAAATATCAGCACCGCTATCTGTATGAACATGGAAATATTTACACCGCTATCTGTACGAACATGGAAATATCTACACCGCTAACTGTATGAACATGGAAATAGCTACACCACTATCTGTATGAACATGGAAATATCTAAACCGCTATCTGTATGAACATGGATATATCTGCGCAGCCATCTGGATGAACATGGAAATATCTACACCGCTTTCTGTATGAACATGGATATATATACACAGCCATCTGGATGAACATGGAAATAACTACACCGCTATCTGTATGAACATGGAAATATCTACACCGCTATCTGTTTGCACATGGAAATATCTACACCGGTATCTGCATGAAAATGGAAATATCTACACTGCTATCTGCATATACATGGAAATATCTACACAGCTATCTCTTTACACATGGAAATAACTACACCGCTATATCTATAAACATGGAAACATCTACACAGCCATCTGTATGAACATGGGGGTATCTGCACCGCCATTTGTATGAACATATAAACATGTACACCGCCATCTGTATTAAGAAGGAAATATCTACACCGCTATCAGTATGAACATGGAAATATCTACACCGCTATCTGTATAAACATGGAAATATCTACACCGCTATCTGTGTAAACATGCATACATCTTCACCGCTATCTGTATAAACATGGAAATATCTACAACGCTATCTGTATGAACATGGAAATATCTACACCGCTATCTGTTTGAACATGGAAATATCTAAACCGCTATCTGCATGAAAATAGAAATATCTACACAGCTATCTGCATATACATGGAAATATCTACAAAGCTATCTCTTTACACATGGAAATAACTACACCGCTATCTCTATAAACACGGAAATATCTACACCGCCATATATACGAACATGGAAATATCTGCACCGCCATCTGTGTGAACATATAAATATCTACACCGCCATCTGTATAAACATGGAAATACCTTCACCGCTATCTGAATAAACATGGAAATATCTACACCGCTACCTGTATAAACATGGAAATATCAGCACTGCTATCTGTATGAACATGGAAATATCTACACTGCTATCTCTATGAACATGGAAATATCTACACCCCTATCTGTATGAACATGGAAATAGCTACACCGCTATCTGTATGAACACGGAAATATCTACACCGCTATCTGTATGAACATGGAAATATCAACACCGCTATCTGTATGAACATGGATATATCTACACAGCCATCTGGATGAACATGGAAATATCTACACCGCTATCTGCATGAACATGGAAATATCTACACCGCTATCTGTTTAAACATGCATATATCTTCACCGCAATCTGTATAAGCATGGAAATATCAACACCGCTATCTGTATGAAGGTGGAAATATCTACACCGCTATCTGTTTGAACATGGAAATATCTAAACCGCTATCAGCATGAAAATGGAAATATCTACACAGCTATCTGCTTATACATGGAAATATCTACACAGCTATCTCTTTACACATGGAAATAACTTCACCGCTTTCTGAATGAACATGGAAATATCTACACCGCCATCTGTATGAACCTGGAAATATCTGCACCGTCATCTGTATGAACATATAAATATCTACACAGCCATCTGTATTAAGAAGGAGATATCTACACAGCTATCTGTATAAACATGGAAATTTCTACACTGCTATCTGTATAAACATGGAAATATCTACACCGCTATCTCTATAAACATGGAAATATCAGCACCGCTATCTATATGAACATGGATATATCAGCCCCTCTATCTGTATGAACATGGAAGTATCTACACCGCTATCTCTATGAACATGGAAGTATCTACACCGCTATGTGTATGAACATGGAAATATCTTCACCGCCATCTGTATGAACATGGATATATCTACACAGCCATCTGGATGAACATGGAAATATCTACACCGCTGTCTGTATGAACATGGAAATATCTACACCGCTATCTGTGTAAACATGCATGCATCTTCACCGCTATCTGTATAAACATGGAAATATCTACACTGCTATCTGTATGAACATGGAAATATCTACACCACTATCTGTTTGAACATGGAAATATCTACACCGCTATCTGCATGAAAATGGAAATATCTACAAAGCTATCTGCATATACATGGAAATATCTACAAAGCTATCTCTTTACTCATGGAAATAACTACAGCGCTATCTCTATAAACATGGAAATAGCTACACCGCCATCTGTATGAACATGGAAATACCTGCACCGCCATCTGTATGAACATATAAATATCTACACCGCCATCTATTTTGAAAAGGAGATATCTACACCGCTTTCTGTCTAAACTTGGAAATATCTACACCGCTATCTGTATAAACATGGAAATATCTACACCGCAATCTGTATAAACATGGAAATATCTACACCGCTACCTGTATAAACATGGAAATATCAGCACCGCTATCTGTATGAACATGGAAATATCTACAGCGCTATCTCTATGAACATGGAAATTTCTACACCGCTATCTGTATGAACATGGAAATAGCTACACCGCTATCTGTATGAACATGGAAATATCTACACCACTACCTGTATGAACATGGAAATATCTACACAGCTATCTGTATGAACCTGGATATATCTACACAGCCATCTGGATGAACACGGAAATAACTACACCGCTATCTGTAAGAACATGGAGATATCTAAACCGCTATCTGTGTAAATATGCATACATCTTCACCGCTATCTGTATAAACATGGAAATATCTACACCGCTATCTGTATGAACATGGAAATATCTACACAGCTATCTGTTTGAACATGGAAATATCTACACCGCTATCTGCATGAAAATGGAAATATCTACACAGCTGTCTGAATATACATGGAAATATCTACACAGCTATCTCTTTACACATGGAAATAACTACACCGCTGTCTGTATGAACATGGAAATATCTACACCGCTATCTGAATGAACATGGAAATACCTACACCGCTATCTGTATGAACATGGATATATCTACACAGCCCTCTGGATGAACATGGAAATATCCACACCGCTATCAGTGTAAACATGCATACATCTTCACCGCTAGCTGTATAAACATGGAAATATCTACACCGCTATCTGTATCAATGTGGAAATATCTACACCGCTATCTGTTTGAAGATGGAAATATATACACCGCTATCTGCATGAAAATGGAAATATCTACACCGCTATCTGCATATACATGGAAATATCTACACAGCTATCTCCTTACACATGGAAATAACTACACCGCAATCTGTATGAACATGGAAATATCTACACCGCCATCTGTATGAACATGGAAATATCTGCATCGCCATCTGTATGAACATATAAGTATGTACACCGCCATCTGTATTAAGATGGAGATATCTACACCGCTATCTGAATAAACATGGAAATATCTACACCGCTATCTGTATAAACATGGAGATATCTACACCGCTATCTGTATAAACATGGAAATATGTACACCACTACCTGTATAAACATGGAAATATCAGCACCGCTATCTGTATGAACCTGGAAATATCTACACCGCTATCTGTATGAACATGGAAATATCTACACCGCTATCTGTATGAACATGGAAATATCTACAAAGCTATCTGAATGAACATGGAAATATCTACACCGCTATCTGCATGAAAATGGAAATATCTACAATGCAACCTGCATATACATGGAAATATCTACACAGCTATCTCTTTACACATGGAAATAACTACACCGCTATATCTATAAACATGGAAACATCTACACCGCCATCTGTATGAACATGGAGGTATCTGCACCGCCATGTGTATGAACATATAAATATGTACACCGACATCTGTATTAAGAAGGAAATATCTACACCGCTATCAGTATGAACATGGAAATAGCTACACCGCTATCTGTTTGAACATGGAAATATCTAAACCGCTATCTGCATGAAAATAGAAATATCTACACAGCTATCTGCATATACATGGAAATATCTACAAAGCTATCTCTTTACACATGGAAATAACTACACCGCTATCTCTATAAACACGGAAATATCTACACCGCCATCTATATGAACATGGAAATATCTGCACCGCCATCTGTATGAACATATAAATATCTACACCGCCATCTGTATAAACATGGAAATACCTTCACCGCTATCTGTATAAACATGGAAATATCTACACCGCTACCTGTATAAACATGGAAATATCAGCACTGCTATCTGTATGAACATGGAAATATCTACACCGCTATCTCTATGAACATGGAAATATCTACACCGCTATCTGTATGAACATGGAAATAGCTACACCGCTATCTGTATGAACACGGAAATATCTACACCGCTATCTGTATGAACATGGAAATATCAACACCGCTATCTCTATGAACATGGATATATCTACACAGCCATCTGGATGAACATGGAAATATCTACACCGCTATCTGCATGAACATGGAAATATCTACACCGTTATCTGTTTAAACATGCATATATCTTCACCGCAATCAGTATAAGCATGGAAATATCAACACCGCTATCTGTATGAAGGTGGAAATATCTACACCGCTATCTGTTTGAACATGGAAATATCTAAACCGCTATCAGCAAGAAAATGGAAATATCTACACAGCTATCTGCATATACATGGAAATATCTACACAGCTATCTCTTTACACATGGAAATAACTTCACCGCTATCTGAATGAACATGGAAATATCTACACCGCCATCTGTATGAACATGGAAATATCTGCACCGTCATCTGTATGAACATATAAATATCTACGCAGCCATCTGTATTAAGATGGAGATATCTACACAGCTATCTGTATAAACATGGAAATTTCTACACCGCTATCTGTATAAACATGGAAATATCTACACCGCTATCTGTATAAACATGGAAATATCAGCACCGCTATCTGTATGAACATGGAAATATCAGCCCCTCTATCTGTATGAACATGGAAGTATCTACACCGCTATCTCTATGAACATGAAAGTATCTACACCGCTATCTGTTTGAACATGGAAATATCTAAACCGCTATCTGCATGAAAATGGAAATATATACACAGCTATCTGCATATACATGGAAATATCTACACAGCTATCTCTTTACACATGAAAATAACTACACCGCTATGTGTATGAACATGGAAATATCTTCACCGCCATCTGTATGAACACGGATATATCTACACAGCCATCTGGATGAACATGGAAATATCTAAACCGCTGTCTGTATGAACATGGAAATATCTACACCGCTATCTGTGTAAACATGCATACATCTTCACCGCTATCTATATAAACATGGAAATATCTACACTGCTATCTGTATGAACATGGAAATATCTACACCACTATCTGTTTGAACATGGAAATATCTACACCGCTATCTGCAAGAAAATGGAAATATCTACAAAGCCATATGCATATACATGGAAATATCTACAAAGCTATCTCTTTACACATGGAAATAACTACAGCGCTATCTCTATAAACATGGAAATAGCTACACCGCCATCTGAATGAACATGGAAATAACTGGACCGCCATCTGTATGAACATATAAATATCTACACCGCCATCTATATTAAAATGGAGATATCTACACCTCTATCTGAATGTACATGGAGATATCTACATCGCAATCTGTATGAACATGGAAATATCTACACCGCTATCTGTATGAACATGGAAATACCTTCACCGCCATCTGTATGAACATGGATATGTCTTCACAGCCATCTGGATGAACATGGAAATATCTACACCGCTATCTGTATGAACATGGAAATATCTACACCGCTATCTGTATGAACATGGAAATATCTACACCACTATCTGTATGAACATGGAAATATCTACACCGCTATCTGTATGAACATGGAAATATCTTCACCGCCATCTGTATGAACAAGGAAATATCTACAGAGCCATCTGGATGAACATGGAAATATCTACACCGCTATCTGTATGAACATGGAAATATCTACACCGCTATCTCTGTAAACATGGAAATATCTACACCGCTATCTGTATGAACATGGAAATATCTACACCGCTATCTGTATGAACATGGAAATATCTTCACCGCCATCTCTATGAACATGGATATATCTACAGAGCCCTCTGGATGAACACGGAAATATCCACAAAGCTATCTGCATGAACATGGAAATACATACACCGCTATCTGTGTAAACATGCATACATCTTCACCGCTATCTGTATAAACATGGAAATATCTACACCGCTATCTGTATGAACATGGAAATATCTACACCGCTATCTGTTTGAACATGGAAATATCTACTCCGCTATCTGCATGAAAATGGAAATATCTACACAGCTATCCGCATATACATGGAAATCTCTACAAAGCTATCTCTTTACACATGGAAATAACTACACCACTATCTCTATAAACATGGAAATATCTACACCACCGTCTGTGTGAACATGGAAATATCTGCACCGCCATCTGTGTGAACATATAAATATCTACACCGCCATCTGTGTTAAGATGGAGATATCTACACCGCTATCTGCATAAACCTGGAAATATCTACACCGATATCTGTATAAAGATGGAAATATCTACACTGCTATCTGTATAAACATGGAAATATCTACACTGCTACCTGTATAAACATGGAAATATCAGCACCGCTATCTGTTTGAACATGGAAATATCTACACCGCTATCTATACGAACATGGAAATATCTACACCGCTATTTGTATGAACATGGAAATACCTACACCGCTATCTGTATGAACATGGAAATATCTACACCGCTATCTGTTTGAACATGGAAATATCTACACCGCTATCTGCATGAGAATGGAAATGTCTACACTGCTATCTGCATATACATGGAAATATCTACACAGCTATCTCTTTACACATGGAAATAACTACACCACTCTCTCTATGAATATGGAAATATCTACACCGCCATCTGTATGAACATGGAAATATCTACACCGCCAACCTTATGAACATATAAATATCTACACAGCCATCTGTATTAACATGGAGATATCAACACCGCTATCTGTATAAACATGGAAATATCTACACCACTATCTGTATAAACATGGAAATATCTACAACGCTACCTGTATAAACATGGAAATATTAGCACCGCTATCTGTATGAACATGGAAATATCTACACCGCTATCTGTATGAACATGGAAATAACTACATTGCTATCTGTATGAACATGGTAATATCTACACCGCTATCTGTATGAACATGGAAATATCTACACCGCTATCTGAATGAACATGGATATATCTACACAGCCCTCTGGATGAACTTGAAAAAACAACTCCTCTATCTGTGTAAACATGCATACATCTTCACCGCTATCTGTATAAACATGGAAATATCTACACCACTATCTGTATGAACATGGAAATATCTACACCGCTATCTGTTTGAAGATGGAAATATATACACCGCTATCTGCATGAAAATGGAAATATCTACACAGCTATCTGCATACGCATGGAAATATCTACACAGCTATCTCTTTACACGTGGAAATAACTACACCGCTATCTGTATGAAGAAGGAAATATCTACACCGCCATCTGTATGAACATGGAAATATCTGCACCGCCGTCTGTAGGAACATATAAATATCTACACCGCCATCTGTATTAAGATGGAGATATCTACACCGCTATGTGAATAAACATGGAAATATCAACACCGCTATCTGTATAAATATGGAAATATCTACACCGCTATATGTATAAACATGGAAATATCTACCCCGCTACCTGTATAAACATGGAAATATCAGCACCGCCATCTGTATGAACATGGAAATATCTACACCGCTATCTGTATGAACATGGAAATATCTACAAAGCTATCTGAATGAACATGGAAATATCTACACCGCTATCTGAACATGTAAATATCTACACCGCTATCTGCATGAAAATGGAAATATCTACAAAGCTATCTGCATATACATGGAAATATCTACACAGCTATCTCTTTACACATGAAATAACTACGCCGCTATATCTATAAACATGGAAATATCTACACCGCCAACTGTATGAACATGGAAATATCTGCACCTCCATTTGTATGAACATATAAATATCTACACCGCCATCTGTATTACGAAGGAAATATCTAAACCGCTATCTTTATAAACATGGAAATATCTACACCGCTGCCTGTATAAACATGGAAATATCAGCACGGCTATCTGTATGAACATGGAAATATCTCCACCGCTATCTGTATGAACATGGAAATATCTACACCGCTATCTATGAACATGGATATAGCTACACCGTTATCTGTATGAACATGGGAATAGCTACACCGCTATCTGTACGAACATGGAAATATCTACACCGCTATCTGTATGAACATGGATATATCTACACAGCCATCTGGATGAATATGGAAATATCTTCACCGCTATCTGTATAAACATGGAAATATCTACACCGCTATCTGTATGAACATGGAAATATCTACACCACTATCTGCATGAAATTGGAAATATCTACACTGCTATCTGCATATACATTTAAATATCTACACAGCTATCTCTTTAAACATGGAAATAACTACACCGCTATCTGTATGAACATGGAAATACCTACACCGCCATCTGTATGAACATGGAAATATCTGCACCGCCATCTGTATGAACATATAAATACCTACACCGCCATATGTATTAAGATGGAGATATCTACTCTGCTATCTGTATAAACATGGAAATATCTACACCGCCATCTGTATGAACCTATAAATATCTACACCATCATCTGTATTAAGAAGGAAATATCTAAACCGCTATGTGTATAAACATGGAAATATCTACACCGCTGCCTGTATAAACATGGAAATATCAGCACCGCTATCTGTATGAACATGGAAATATCTACACCGCTATCTGTATGAACATGGAAATATCTACACCGCTATCTGTATGAACATGGAAATAGCTACACCGCTATCTGTATGAACATGGAAATATCTACACCCCCATCTGTATGAACATGGAAATATCTGCACCGCCATCTGTATGAACATATAAGTATCTACACCGCCATCTGTATTAAGATGGAGATATCTACACCGCTATCTGTATAAACATGGAAATATCTACACCTCTATCTGTATAAACATGGAAACATCTACACCGCCATCTGTATAAACATGGAAATATCTACACCGCTATCTGTACAAACATGGAAATAGGACCGCTATCTGTATGAACATGGAAATATCTACACCGCTATCTGTATGAACATGGAAATATCTACACCGCTATCTGTATGAACATGGAAATATCTACACCGCTATCTTTATGAACATGGAAATATCTACAAAGCTATCTGAATGAACATGGAAATATCTACACCGCTATCTGTTTGAACATGTAAATATCTACACCGCTATCTACATGAAAATGGAAATATCTAAAAAGCTATCTGCATATACATGGAAATATCTACACAGCTATCTCTTTACACATGGAAATAACTACACCGCTATATCTATAAACATGGAAATAACTACCCCGCCATCTGTATGAACATGGAAATATCTGCACCGCCATCTGTATGAACATATAAATATCTACACCGCCATCTGTATTAAGAAGGAAATATCTAAACCGCTATCTATATAAACATGGAAATATCTACACCGCTGCCTGTATAAACATGGAAATATCAGCACCGCTATCTGTATGAACATGGAAATATCTACACCGCTATCTGTATGAACATGGAAATACCTACACCGCCATGTGTATGAACATGGAAATATCTGCACCGCCATCTGTATGAACATATAAATATCTACACCGCCATCTGTATTAAGATGGAGATATCTACTCTGCTATCTGTATAAACATGGAAATATCTACACCGCCATCTGTATGAACATATAAATATCTACACCATCATCTGTATTAAGAAGGAAATATCTAAACCGCTATGTGTATAAACATGGAAATATCTACACCGCTGCCTGTATAAACATGGAAATATCAGCACCGCTATCTGTTTGAACATGGAAATATCTACACCGCTATCTGTATGAACATGGAAATATCCACACCGCTATCTGTATGAACATGGAAATAGCTACACCGCTATCTGTATGAACATGGATATATCTACACAGCCATCTGGATGAACATGGAAATATCTACACCGCTATCTGTGTAAACATGCATACATCTTCACCACTATCTGTATAAACATGGAAATATCTACACTGCTATCAGTATGAACATGGAAATATCTACACCGCTATCTGTATGAACATGGAAATATCTACACCGCTATCTGTTTGAACATGGAAATATCTACACCGCTATCTGTATGAACATGGAAATATCTACACTGCTATCTGTTTGAACATGGAAATATCTACACCGCTATCTGCGTGAAAATGGAAATATCTACACTGCTATCTGCATATACATGGAAATATCTACACAGCTATCTCTTTACACATGGAAATAACTACACCGCTATGTCTATAAACATGGAAATATCTACCCCGCCATCTGTATGAACATGGAAATATTTGCACCGCCATCCGTATGAACATATAAATATCTACACCGCCATCTGTATTAAGATGGACATATCTACACTGCTATCTGTATAAACATGGAAATATTTACACCGCCATCTGTATGAACATTTAAATATCTACACCACCATCTGTATTAAGAAGGAAATATCTAAACCGCTATCTGTACAAACATGGAAATATCTACACCGCTGCCTGTATAAACACGGAAATATCAGCACCGCTATCTGTATGAACATGGAAATATCTACACTGCTATCTGTATGAACATGGAAATATCTACACCGCTATCTGTTTGAACATGGAAATATCTACACCGCTATCTGTATGAACATGGAAATATCTACACCGCTATCTGTTTGAACATGGAAATATCTACACCGCTATCTGCGTGAAAATGGAAATATCTGCACTGCTATGTGCATATACATGGAAATATCTACACAGCTATCTCTTTACACATGGAAATAACTACACCGCTCTCTGTATGAACATGGAAACATCTACACCGCCATCTGTATGAACATGGAAATATCTGCACCTCCGTCTGTATGAACATATAAATATCTACACCGCCATCTGTATTAAGAAGGAGATATCTACACCGCTATCTGTATAAACATGGAAATATCTACACCGCTACCTGTATAAACATAGAAATATCTACACTGCTATCTGTATAAACATGGAAATATCTACACCGCTACCTCTATAAACATGGAAATATCAGCACCACCATCTGTATGAACATGGAAATATCTACACCACTATCAGTATGAACATGGAAATATCTACACTGCTATCTGTATGAACATGGAAATATCTACAAAGCTATCTGAATGAACAAGGAAATATCTACACCGCTATCTGTTTGAACATGTAAATATCTACACCGCTATCTGCATGAAAATGGAAATATCAACAAAGCTATCTGCATATACATGGAACTATCTACACAGCTGTCTCTTTACACATGGAAACAACTACACTGCTATCTCTATAAACACGGAAATATCTACACCGCCATCTGTATGAACGTGGAAATATCTGCGCCGCCATCTAAATGAACATATAAATATCTACACCGCCATCTGTATTAAGATGGAGATATCTACATCGCTATCTGTATAAACTTGGAAATATCTACACCACTATGTGTATGAACATGGAAATATCTACACCACTATCTGTATAAACATGGAAATATCTACACAGCTATCTGTATAAACATGGAAATATCAGCACCGCTATCTGTATGAACATGGAAATATCAGCCCCTCTATCTGTATGTACATGGAAGTATCTACACCGCTATCTGTATGAACATGGAAATAGCTACACCGCTATCTGTATGAACATGGATATATCTACACAGCCATCTGGATGAACATGGAAATATCTACACCGCTATCTGTGTAAACATGCATACATCTTCACCGCTATCTGTATAAACATGGAAATATCTACACCGCTATCTGTATGAACATGGAAATATCTACACTGCTATCTGTATGAACATGGAAATATCTACACCGCTATCTGTTTGAACATGGAAATATCTACACCGCTATCTGCGTGAAAATGGAAATATCTGCACTGCTCTCTGCATATACATGGAAATATCTACACAGCTATCTCTTTACACATGGAAATAACTACACCGCTCTCTGTATGAACATGGAAACATCTACACCGCCATCTGTATGAACATGGAAATATCTGCACCGCCATCTGTATGAACATATAAATATCTACACTGCCATCTGTATTAAGATGGAGATACCTACACCGCTATCTGAATAAACATGGAAATATCTATACCTCTATCTGTATAAACATGGAAATATCTACACCGCTATCTGTATAAACATGGAAATATCTACACCGCTACCTGTATAAACATGGAAATATCAGCACCGCTTTCTTTATGAACATGGAAATATCTACAAAGCTATCTGTATGAACATGGAAATATCTACCCTGCTATCTGTATGAACATGGAAATATCTACACCGCTATCTGTATGAACATGGAAATATCTACACAGCTATCTGTATGAACATGGATATATCTACACAGCCCTCTGGATGAACATGGAAATATCCACACCGCTATCTGTGTAAACATGCATACATCTTCACCGCTATCTGTATAAACATGGAAATATCTACAAAACTTTCTGTATGAACATGGAAATATCTACACCGCTATCTGTTTGAAGATGGAAATACATACACCGCTATCTGCATGAAAATGGAAATATCTACACAGCTATCTGCATACACATGGAAATATCTACACAGCTATCTCTTTACACATGGAAATAACTACACCGCTATCTGTATGAACATGGAAATATCTACACCGCCATCTGTATGAACATGGAAATATCTGCACCGCCACCTGTATGAACATATAAATATCTACACCGCCATCTGTATTAAAAAGGAAATATCTAAACCGCTATCTGTATGAACATGGATATAGCTACACCGTTATCTGTATGAACATGGGAATAGCTACACCGCTATCTGTATGAACATGGAAATATCTACACCGCTATCTGTATGAACATGGAAATATCTACACCGCTATCTGTATGAACATGGATATATCTACACAGCCATCTGGATGAACATGGAAATATCTACACCACTATCTGTATGAACATGGAAATATATACACCGCTATCTGTATGAACGTGGAAATATCTACACAGCTATCTGTTTGAACGTGTAAATCTCTACACAGCTATCTGCATGAAAATGGAAATATGTACACTGCTATCTGCATATACATTTAAACGTCTACACAACTATCTCTTTACACATGGAAATATCTACACCGCTATCTGTATGAACATGGAAATATCTACGCCGCCATCTGTATGAACTTGGAAATATCTGCACCGCCATCTGTATGAACCTATAAATATCTACACCGCCATCTGTATGAAGATGGAGATATCTGCACTGCTATCTGTATAAACATGGAAATATCTACACCGCCATCTGTATGAACATATAAATATCTACACCGCCATCTGTATTAAGAAGGAAATATCTAAAACACTATCTGTATAAACATGGAAATATCTACACCGCTGCCTGTATAAACATGGAAATATCAGCACCGATATCTGTATGAACATGGAAATATCTACACCGCTATGTGTATGAACATGGGAATATCTACACCGCTACCTGTACAAACATGGAAATAGGACCGCTATCTGTATGAACATGGAAATATCTACACCGCTATCTGTATGAACATGGAAATATCTACACCGCTATCTGTATGAACATGGAAATATCTACACCGCTATCTTTATGAACATGGAAATATCTACAAAGCTATCTGAATGAACATGGAAATATCTACACCGCTATCTGTTTGAACATGTAAATATCTACACCGCTATCTACATGAAAATGGAAATATCTAAAAAGCTATCTGCATATACATGGAAATATCTACACAGCTATCTCTTTACACATGGAAATAACTACACCGCTATGTCTATAAACATGGAAATATCTACCCCGCCATCTGTATGAACATGGAAATATTTGCACCGCCATCCGTATGAACATATAAATATCTACACCGCCATCTGTATTAAGATGGACATATCTACACTGCTATCTGTATAAACATGGAAATATTTACACCGCCATCTGTATGAACATTTAAATATCTACACCACCATCTGTATTAAGAAGGAAATATCTAAACCGCTCTCTGTACAAACATGGAAATATCTACACCGCTGCCTGTATAAACACGGAAATATCAGCACCGCTATCTGTATGAACATGGAAATATCTACACTGCTATCTGTATGAACATGGAAATATCTACACCGCTATCTGTTTGAACATGGAAATATCTACACCGCTATCTGTATGAACATGGAAATATCTACACCGCTATCTGTTTGAACATGGAAATATCTACACCGCTATCTGCGTGAAAATGGAAATATCTGCACTGCTATGTGCATATACATGGAAATATCTACACAGCTATCTCTTTACACATGGAAATAACTACACCGCTCTCTGTATGAACATGGAAACATCTACACCGCCATCTGTATGAACATGGAAATATCTGCACCTCCGTCTGTATGAACAAATAAATATCTACACCGCCATCTGTATTAAGAAGGAGATATCTACACCGCTATCTGTATAAACATGGAAATATCTACACCGCTACCTGTATAAACATGGAAATATCTACACTGGTATCTGTATAAACATGGAAATATCTACACCGCTACCTCTATAAACATGGAAATATCAGCACCACCATCTGTATGAACATGGAAATATCTACACCACTATCAGTATGAACATGGAAATATCTACACTGCTATCTGTATGAACATGGAAATATCTACAAAGCTATCTGAATGAACAAGGAAATATCTACACCGCTATCTGTTTGAACATGTAAATATCTACACCGCTATCTGCATGAAAATGGAAATATCAACAAAGCTATCTGCATATACATGGAACTATCTACACAGCTGTCTCTTTACACATGGAAACAACTACACTGCTATCTCTATAAACACGGAAATATCTACACCGCCATCTGTATGAACGTGGAAATATCTGCGCCGCCATCTAAATGAACATATAAATATCTACACCGCCATCTGTATTAAGATGGAGATATCTACATCGCTATCTGTATAAACTTGGAAATATCTACACCGCTATCTGTATAAACATGGAAATACCTACACCGCTATCTGTATAAACATGGAAATATCTACACCGCTACCTGTATAAACATGGAAATATCAGCACCGCTATCTGTATGAACATGGAAATATCTACTCCGCTATCTCTATGAACATGGAAATATCTACACCGCTATCTGTATGAACATGGAAATAGCTACACCGATATCTGTATGAACATGGAAATATCTACACCACTATCTGTATAAACATGGAAATATCTACACCGCTATCTGTATAAACATGGAAATATCAGCACCGCTATCTGTATGAACATGGAAATATCAGCCCCTCTATCTGTATGTACATGGAAGTATCTACACCGCTATCTGTATGAACATGGAAATAGCTACACCGCTATCTGTATGAACATGGATATAACTACACAGCCATCTGGATGAACATGGAAATATCTACACCGCTATCTGTGTAAACATGCATACATCTTCACCGCTATCTGTATAAACATGGAAATATCTACACCGCTATCTGTATGAACATGGAAATATCTACACTGCTATCTGTATGAACATGGAAATATCTACACCGCTATCTGTTTGAACATGGAAATATCTACACCGCTATCTGCGTGAAAATGGAAATATCTGCACTGCTCTCTGCATATACATGGAAATATCTACACAGCTATCTCTTTACACATGGAAATAACTACACCGCTCTCTGTATGAACATGGAAACATCTACACCGCCATCTGTATGAACATGGAAATATCTGCACCGCCATCTGTATGAACATATAAATATCTACACTGCCATCTGTATTAAGATGGAGATACCTACACTGCTATCTGAATAAACATGGAAATATCTATACCTCTATCTGTATAAACATGGAAATATCTACACCGCTATCTGTATAAACATGGAAATATCTACACCGCTACCTGTATAAACATGGAAATATCAGCACCGCTTTCTTTATGAACATGGAAATATCTACAAAGCTATCTGTATGAACATGGAAATATCTACCCTGCTATCTGTATGAACATGGAAATATCTACACCGCTATCTGTATGAACATGGAAATATCTACACAGCTATCTGTATGAACATGGATATATCTACACAGCCCTCTGGATGAACATGGAAATATCCACACCGCTATCTGTGTAAACATGCATACATCTTCACCGCTATCTGTATAAACATGGAAATATCTACAAAGCTTTCTGTATGAACATGGAAATATCTACACCGCTATCTGTTTGAAGATGGAAATACATACACCGCTATCTGCATGAAAATGGAAATATCTACACAGCTATCTGCATACACATGGAAATATCTACACAGCTATCTCTTTACACATGGAAATAACTACACCGCTATCTGTATGAACATGGAAATATCTACACCGCCATCTGTATGAACATGGAAATATCTGCACCGCCACCTGTATGAACATATAAATATCTACACCGCCATCTGTATTAAAAAGGAAATATCTAAACCGCTATCTGTATGAACATGGATATAGCTACACCGTTATCTGTATGAACATGGGAATAGCTACACCGCTATCTGTATGAACATGGAAATATCTACACCGCTATCTGTATGAACATGGAAATATCTACACCGCTATCTGTATGAACATGGATATATCTACACAGCCATCTGGATGAACATGGAAATATCTACACCGCTATCTGTGTAAACATGCATAGATCTTCACCGCTATCTGAATAAACATGGAAATATCTACACCACTATCTGTATGAACATGGAAATATATACACCGCTATCTGTATGGACATGGAAATATCTACACAGCTATCTATTTGAACGTGTAAATCTCTACACAGCTATCTGCATGAAAATGGAAATATCTACACTGCTATCTGCATATACATTTAAACGTCTACACAGCTATCTCTTTACACATGGAAATATCTACACCGCTATCTGTATGAACATGGAAATATCTACGCCGCCATCTGTATGAACTTGGAAATACCTGCACCGCCATCTGTATGAACCTATAAATATCTACACCGCCATCTGTATGAAGATGGAGATATCTACACTGCTATCTGTATAAACATGGAAATATCTACACCGCCGTCTGTATGAACATATAAATATCTACACCGCCATCTGTATTAAGAAGGAAATATCTAAACCGCTATCTGTATAAACATGGAAATATCTACACCGCTGCCTGTATAAACATGGAAATATCAGCACCGATATCTGTATGAACATGGAAATATCTACACCGCTATGTGTATGAACATGGGAATATCTACACCGCTATCTGTATGAACATGGAAATAGCTACACCGCTATCTGTATGAACATGGATATATCTACACAGCCGTCTGGATGAACATGGAAATATCTACACCGCTATCTGTGTAAACATGCATACATCTTCACCGCTATCTGTATAAACATGGAAATATCTACACCGCTATCTGTATGAACATGGAAATATCTACTCCGCTATCTGTATGGACATGGAAATATCTACACCGCAATCTGTTTGAACATGGAAATATCTACACCGCTATCTGCATGAAAATGGAAATATCTACACTGCTATCTGCATATACATTTAAATGTCTACACAGTTATCTCTTTACACATGGAAATAACTACACCGCAATCTGTATGAACATGGAAATATCTACAGCGCCATCTGTATGAACAAGGAAATATCTGCACCGCCATCTGTATGAACATATAAATATCTACACCACCATCTGTATTAAGATGGAGATATCTACACTGCTATCTGTATAAACATGGAAATATCTACACCGCTATCTGTATAAACATGGAAATATCTACACCGCTATCTGTAAAAACATGGAAATGTCTACACCACTACCTGTATAAACATGGAAATATCAGCACCGCTATCTGTATGAACATGGAAATATCTAAACCGCTATCTGTATGAACACGGAAATATCTACACCGCTATCTGTATGAACATTTAAATATCTACACCGCTATCTTTATGAACATGGAAATATGTACACCGCTATCTGTTTGAACTTGGAAATATCTACACCGCTGTCTGCATGAAAATGGAATTATCTACACAGCTATCAGCATATACATGGAAATATCTACACAGCTATCTCTTAACACTTGAAAATAACTACACCGCTATCTCTATAAACATGGAAATATCTACACCGCCATCTGTATGAACATGGAAATATCTGCACCGCCATCTGTATGAACATATAAATATCTACACCGCCATCTGTATTAAGAAGGAGATATCTACACCGCTATCTGTATAAACATGGAAATATCTACACCGCTACCTGTATAAACATGGAAATATCTTCACCGCTATCTGTATAAACATGGAAATATCTACACCGCTACCTGTATAAACATGGAAATATCAGCACCGCTATCTGTATGAACATGGAAATATCTACACCACTTTCAATATGAACATGGAAATATCTACACTGATATCTGTATGAACATGGAAATATCTACAAAGCTATCTGAATGAACAAGGAAATATCTACACCGCTATCTGTTTGAACATGTAAATATCTACACCGCTATCTGCATGAAAATGGAAATATCTACAAAGCTATCTGCATATACATGGAACTATCTACACAGCTATCTCTTTACACAAGGAAATAACTACACCGCTATCTCTATAAACACGGAAATATCTACACCGCCATCTGTATGAATGTGGAAATATCTGCGCCGCCATCTAAATGAACATATAAATATCTACACCGCCATCTGTATTAAGATGGAGATATCTACATTGCTATCTGTATAAACTTGGAAATATCTACACCGCTATCTGTATAAACATGGAAATACCTACACCACTATCTGTATAAACATGGAAATATCTACACCGCTACCTGTATAAACATGGAAATATCAGCACCGCTATCTGTATGAACATGGAAATATCTACTCCGCTATCTCTATGAACATGGAAATATCTACACCGCTATCTGTATGAACATGGAAATAGCTACACCGCTATCTGTATGAACATGGAAATATCTACACCACTATCTGTATAAACATGGAAATATCTACACCGCTATCTGTATAAACATGGAAATATCAGCACCGCTATCTGTATGAACATGGAAATATCAGACCCTCTATCTGTATGAACATGGAAGTATCTACACCGCTATCTGTATGAACATGGAAATATA
Source organism: Gorilla gorilla gorilla (assembly GCF_029281585.2). Classification (NCBI taxonomy): domain Eukaryota; kingdom Metazoa; phylum Chordata; class Mammalia; order Primates; family Hominidae; genus Gorilla; species Gorilla gorilla. The sequence goes on from NC_073247.2 coordinate 2,136,032, forward strand.
TGCACCGCTATCTGTTTGAACATGGAAATATCTAAACCGCTACCTGCATGAAAATGGAAATAAATACACAGCTATGTGCATATACACGGAAATATCTACACAGCTATCTCTTTACACATGGAAATAACTACACAGCTATCTGTATGAACATGGAAATATCTTCACCGCCATCTGTATGAACATGGATATATCTACACAGCCATCTGGATGAACATGGAAATATCTACACCGCTATCTGTGTAAACATGCATAGATCTTCACCGCTATCTGTATAAACATGGAAATATCTACACCGCTATCTGTATGAACATGGAAATATCTACACCGCTATCTGTATGAACATGGAAATATCTACACCGCTATCTGTTTGAACATGGAAATATCTACACCGCTATCTGCATGAAAATGGAAATATCTACACTGCTATCTGCATATACATTTAAATATCTACACAGCTATCTCTTTACACATGGAAATAACTATACCGCTATCTGTATGAACATGGAAATATCTACACCGCCATCTGTATGAACATGGAAATATCTGCACCGCCATCTGTATGAACATATAAATATCTACACTGCCATCTGTATTAAGATGGAGATATCTACACTGCTATCTGTATAAACATGGAAGTACCTACACCGCCATCTCTGTGAACATATAAATATCTACACCGCCATCTGTATTAAGAAGGAAATATCTAAACCGCAATCTTTATAAACATGGAAATATCTACACCACTTCCTGTATAAACATGGAAACATCAGCACCGCTATCTGTATGAACATGGAAATATCTACACCGCTATCTGAATGAACATGGAAATATCTACACTGCTATCTGTATGAACATGGAAATAGCTACACCGCTATCTGTATGAACATGGATATATCTACACAGCCATCTGGATGAACATGGAAATATCTACACCGCTATCTGTGTAAACATGCATAGATCTTCGCCGCTATCTGTATAAACATGTAAATATCTACACCGCTATCTGTATGAACCTGGAAATATCTACACCGCTCTCTGTTTGAACATGGAATTATCTACACCGCTATCTGTATGGACATGGAAATATCTACACCGCAATCTGTTTGAACATGGATATATCTACACCGCTATCTGCATGAAAAGGGAAATATCTACACTGCTATCTGCATATACATTTAAATGTCTACACAGTTATCTCTCTACACATGGAAATAACTACACTGCTATCTGTATGAACATGGAAATATCTACACCGCCATCTGTATGAACATGGAAATATCTGCACCGCCATCTGTATGAACATATAAATATCTACACCGCCATCTGTATTAAGATGGAGATATCTACACTGCTATCTGTATAAACATAGAAATATCTACACCGCTATCTGTATAATCATGGAAATATCTACACCGCTATCTGTAAAAACATGGAAATGTCTACACCACTACCTGTATAAACATGGAAATATCAGCACCGCCATCTGTATGAACATGGAAATATCTACACCACTATCAGTATGAACATGGAAATATCTACACTGCTATCTGTATGAACATGGAAATATCTACAAAGCTATCTGAATGAACAAGGAAATATCTACACCGCTATCTGTTTGAACATGTAAATATCTACACAGCTATCTGCATGAAAATGGAAATATCTACAAAGCTATCTGCATATACATGGAACTATCTACACAGCTATCTCTTTACACATGGAAATAACTACACCGCTATCTCTATAAACACGGAAATATCTACACCGCCATCTGTATGAACGTGGAAATATCTGCGCCGCCATCTAAATGAACATATAAATATCTACACCGCCATCTGTATTAAAATGGAGATATCTACATCGCTATCTGTATAAACTTGGAAATATCTACACCCCTATCTGTATAAACATGGAAATACCTACACCGCTATGTGTATAAACATGGAAATATCTACACCGCTACCTGTATAAACATGGAAATATCAGCACCGCTATCTGTATCAACATGGAAATATCTACTCCGCTATCTCTATGAACATGGAAATATCTACACCGCTATCTGTATGAACATGGAAATAGCTACACCGCTATCTGTATGAACATGGAAATATCTACACCACTATCTGTATAAACATGGAAATATCTACACCGCTATCTGTATAAACATGGAAATATCAGCACCGCTATCTGTATGAACATGGAAATATCAGCCCCTCTATCTGTATGAACATGGAAGTATCTACACCGCTATGTGTATGAACATGGAAATAGCTACACCGCTATCTGTATGAACATGGATATATCTACACAGCCATCTGGATGAACATGGAAATATCTACACCGCTATCTGTGTAAACATGCATACATCTTCACCGCTATCTGTATAAACATGGAAATATCTACACCGCTATCTCTATGAACATGGAAATATCTACACTGCTATCTGTATGAACATGGAAATATCTACACCGCTATCTGTTTGAACATGGAAATATCTACACCGCTATTTGTATGAACATGGAAATATCTACACCGCTATCTGTTTGAACATGGAAATATCTACACCGCTATCTGCGTGAAAATGGAAATATCTGCACTGCTATCTGCATATACATGGAAATATCTACACAGCTATCTCTTTACACATGGAAATAACTACACCGCTCTCTGTATGAACATGGAAACATCTACACCGCCATCTGTATGAACATGGAAATATCTGCACAGCCATCTGTATGAACATATAAATATCTACACCGCCATCTGTATTAAGATGGAGATACCTACACCGCTATCTGAATAAACATGGAAATATCTACACCTCTATCTGTATAAACATGGAAATATCTACACCGCTATCTGTATAAACATGGAAATATCTACACAGCTACCTGTATAAACATGGAAATATCAGCACCGCTTTCTGTATGAACATGGAAATATCTACACTGCTATCTGTATGAACATGGAAATATCTACACCGCTATCTGTGTAAACATGCATAGATCTTCACCGCTATCTGAATAAACATGGAAATATCTACACCACTATCTGTATGAACATGGAAATATCTACACCGCTATCTGTATGAACATGGAAATATCTACGCAGCTATCTGTTTGAACGTGAAAATATCTACACAGCTATCTGCATGAAAATGGAAATATCTACACTGCTATCTGCATATACATTTAAATGTCTGCACAGCTATCTCTTTACACATGGAAATATCTACACCGCTATCTGTATGAACATGGAAATATCTACACCGCCATCTGTATGAACTTGGAAATATCTGCACCGCCATCTGTATGAACCTATAAATATCTACACCGCCATCTGTATGAAGATGGAGATATCTACACTGCTATCTGTATAAACATGGAAATATCTACACCGCCATCTGTATGAACATGTAAATATCTACACCGCCATCTGTATTAAGAAGGAAATATCTAAACCGCTATCTGTATAAACATGGAAATATCTACACCGCTGCCTGTATAAACATGGAAATATCAGCACCGATATCTGTATGAACATGGAAATATCTACACCGCTATGTGTATGAACATGGGAATATCTACACCGCTATCTGTATGAACATGGAAATATCTACACCGCTATCTGTATGAACATGGATATATCTACACAGCCGTCTGGATGAACATGGAAATATCTACACCGCTATCTGTGTAAACATGCATACATCTTCACCGCTATCTGTATAAACATGGAAATATCTACACCGCTATCTGTATGAACATGGAAATATCTACACCGCTATCTGTATGGACATGGAAATATCTACACCGCAATCTGTTTGAACATGGAAATATCTACACCGCTATCTGCATGAAAATGGAAATATCTATACTGCTATCTGCATATACATTTTAATGTCTACACAGTTATCTCTTTACACATGGAAATAACTACACCGCTATCTGTATGAACATGGAAATATCTACACCGCCATCTGTATGAACATGGAAATATCTGCACCGCCATCTGTATGAACATATAAATATCTACACGGCCATCTGTATTAAGATGGAGATATCTACACTGCTATCTGTATAAACATGGAAATATCTACACCGCTATCTGTATAAACATGGAAATATCTACACCGCTATCTGAATGAACATGGAAATGTCTACACCACTACCTGTATAAACATGGAAATATCAGCACCGCTATCTGTATGAACATGGAAATATCTACACCGCTATCTGTATGAACATTTAAATATCTACACCGCTATCTTTATGAACATGGAAATATGTACACCGCTATCTGTTTGAACTTGGAAATATCTACACTGCTGTCTGCATGAAAATGGAAATATCTACACAGCTATCTGCATATACATGGAAATATCTACACAGCTATCTCTTAACACTTGGAAATAACTACACCGCTATCTCTATAAACATGGAAATATCTACACCGCCATCTGTATGAACATGGAAATATCTGCACCGCCATCTGTATGAACATATAAATATCTACACCGCCATCTGTATTAAGAAGGAGATATCTACACCGATATCTGTATAAACATGGAAATATCTACACCGCTACCTGTATAAACATGGAAATATCTACACGGCTATCTGTATAAACATGGAAATATCTACACCGCTACCTGTATAAACATGGAAATATCAGCACCGCTATCTGTATGAACATGGAAATATCTACACCACTTTCAGTATGAACATGGAAATATCTACACTGCTATTTGTATGAACATGGAAATATCTACAAAGCTATCTGAATGAACAAGGGAATATCTACACCGCTATCTGTTTGAACATGTAAATATCTACACAGCTATCTGCATGAAAATGGAAATATCTACAAAGCTATCTGCATATACATGGAACTATCTACACAGCTATCTCTTTACACATGGAAATAACTACACCGCTATCTCTATAAACACTGACATATCTACACCGCCATCTGTATGAACGTGGAAATATCTGCACCACCATCTAAATGAACATATAAATATCTACACCGCCATCTGTATTAAGATGGAGATAACTACATCGCTATCTGTATAAACTTGGAAATATCTACACCGCTATCTGTATAAACATGGAAATACCTACACCGCTATCTGTATAAACATGGAAATATCTACACCGCTACCTGTATAAACATGGAAATATCAGCACCGCTATCTGTATGTACATGGAAATATCTACTCCGCTATCTCTATGAACATGGAAATATCTACACCTCTATCTGTATGAACATGGAAATAGCTACACAGCTATCTGTATGAACATGGAAATATCTACACCACTATCTGTATAAACATGGAAATATCTACACCGCTATCTGTATAAACATGGAAATATCAGCACCGCTATCTGTATGAACATGGAAATACCAGCCCCTCTATCTGTATGAACATGGAAGTATCTACACCGCTATCTGTATGAACATGGAAATATCTACACCGCTATCTGTATGAACATGGATATATCTACACAGCCATCTGGATGAACATGGAAATATCTACACCGCTATCTGTATGAACATGGAAATATCTACACAGCTATCTGTTTGAACATGGAAATATCTACACCGCTATCTGCATGAAAATGGAAATATCTGCACTGCTATCTGCATATACATGGAAATATCTACACAGCTATCTCTTTACACATGGAAATATCTACACCGCTATCTGTATGAACATGGAATTATCTGCACCGCCATCTGTATGAACATATAAATATCTACACCGCCATCTGTATTAAGATGGAGATATCTACACTGCTATCTGTATAAACATGGTAATATCTACACCGCTATCTGTATAAACATGGAAACATCCACTCCACTATCTGTATAAACATGGAAATATCTACACCGCTACCAGTAGAAACATGGAAATATCAGCACCGCTATCTGTATGAACATGGAAATATCTACACCGCTATCTGTATGAACATGGAAATATCTACACCCCTATCTGTATGAACATGGATATATCTACACAGCCCTCTGGATTAACATGGAAATATCCACACCGCTATCTGTCTAAACATGCATACATCTTCACCGCTATCTGTATAAATATGGAAATATCTACACCGCTATCTGTATGAACATGGAAATATCTACACCGCTATCTGTTTGAATATGGAAATATATACACAGCTATCTGCATGAAAATGGAAATATCTACACAGCTATCTGCATATAGATGGAAATATCTACACAGCTATCTCTTTACACATGCAAATAACTACACTGCTATCTGTATGAACATGGAAATATCTACACCGCCATCTGTATGAACATAGAAATATCTGCACCGCCATCTGTATGAACATATAAATATCTACACCGCCATCTGTATTAAGATGGAGATATCTACAGCGCTATCTGAAGAAACATGGAAATATCTACACCGCTATCTGTATAAACATGGAAATATCTACACCGCCATCTGTATGAACATGGAAATATCTGCACCGCCATCTGTATGAACATATAAATATCTACAACGCCATCTGTATTAAGAAGGAAATATCTAAACCGCTATCTGTATAAACATGGAAATATCTACACCGCTGCCTGAATAAACATGGAAATATCAGCACCGCTCTCTGTATGAAAATGGAAATATCTACACCGATATCTGTACGAACATGGAAATATCTACACTGCTATCTGTATGAACATGGAAATAGCTACACCGTTTTCTGTATGAACATGGAAATAGCTACACAGCTATCTGTATGAACATGGAAATATCTACACCGCTATCTGTATGAACATGGAAATAGCTACACCGTTATCTGTATCAACATGGAAATAGCTACACCGCTATCTGTATGAACATGGAAGTATCTACACCGCTATCTGTATGAACATGGATATATCTACACAGCCATCTGGATGAACATGGAAATATCTACACCGCTATCTGTATGAACATGGAAATATCTACACCGCTATCTGTGAGAACATGGATATATCTACACAGCCATCTGGATGAACATGGAAATATCTACACCGCTATCTGTGTAAACATGCATAGAACTTCACCGCTATCTGTATAAACATGGAAATATCTACACAACTATCTGTATGAACATGGAAATATCTACACCGCTATCTGTATGAACATGGAAATATCTACACTGCTATCTGTACGAACATGGAAATATCTACACCGCTATCTGTATTAACATGGAAATAGCTACACCGCTATCTGTATGAAGATGGAAATATCTACACCACTATCTGTATGAACGTGGAAATATCTACACCGCTATCTGTATGAACATGGATATATCTACACAGCCATCTGGATGAACATGGAAATATCTACACCGATATCTGTATGAACATGGAAATAACTACACCGCTATCTGTGTAAACATGCATACATCTTCACCGCTATCTGTATAAACATGGAAATATCTACACCGCTATCTGTATGAACATGGAAATAGCTACACCGCTATCTGTATGAACATGGAAATATCTGCAAAGCTATCTGTTTGAACATGGAAATATCTACAACGCTATCTTCATGAAAATGGAAATATCTGCACTGCTATCTGCATATACATGGAAATATCTACACAGCTATCTCTTTACACATGGAAATAACTACACCGCTATCTGTATGAACATGGAAATATCTACACCGCCATCTGTATGAACATGGAAATATCTGCACCGCCATCTGTATGAACATATAAATATCTACACCGCCATCTGTATTAAGATGGAGATAACTACACCGCTATCTGTATAAACATGGGAATATCTACACCGCTATCTGTATAAACATGGAAATATCCACACCACTATCTGTATAAACATGGAAATATCTCCAGCGCTACCTGTATAAACATGGAAATATCAGCACTGCTATCTGTATGAACATGGAAATATCTACACCGATATCTGTATGAACATGGAAATATCTACACCGCTATCTGTATGAACATGGATATATCTACACAGCCGTCTAGATTTACATGGAAAAATCCACACCGCTATCTGTGTAAACATGCATACATCTTCACCGCTATCTGTATAAACATGGAAATATCTACACCGCTATCTGTATGAACATGGAAATATCTACACCGCTATCTGTTTGAAGATGGACATATATACACCGCTATCTGCATGAAAATGGAAATATCTACACAGCTGTCTGCATATAGATGGAAATATCTACACAGCTATCTCTTTACACATGGAAATAACTACACCGCTATCTGTATGAACATGGATATATCTGCACCGCCATCTGTATGAACATGGAAATATCTGCACCGCCATCTGTATGAACATATAAATATCTACACCGCCATCTGTATTAAGATGGAGATATCTACACCGCTATCTGAATAAACATGGAAATATCTACACCGCTATCTGTATAAACATGGAAATATCTACACCTCTATGTGTATAAACATGGAAATATCTACACCGCTACCTGTATAAACATGGAAATATCAGCACCGCTATCTGTATGAACATGGAAATATCTACACCACTATCTGTATGAACAAGGAAATATGTACACCGCTATCTGAATGAACATGGAAATATCTACAAAGCTATCTGAATGAACATGGAAATATCTACACCGCTATCTGTTTGAACATGTAAATATCTACACCGCTATCCGCATGAAAATGGAAATATCTACAAACCTATCTGCATATTCATGGAAATATCTACACAGCTATCTCTGTACGCATGGAAATAACTACACCGCTATATCTATAAACAGGGAAATATGTACACCGCCATCTGTATGAACATGGAAATATCTGCACCGCCATCTGTATGAACATATAAATATCTACACCGCCAGCTGTATTAAGAAGGAAATATCTAAACCGCTATCTGTATAAACATGGAAATATCAACACCGCTGCCTGTATAAACACGGAAATATCAGCACCGCTCTCTGTATGAAAATGGAAATATCTACACCGCTATCTGTATGAACAAGGAAATATCTACACTGCTATCTGTATGAACATGGAAATAGCTACACCGTTATCTGTATGAACATGGAAATAGCTACACCGCTATCTGTATGAACATGGAAATATCTACACCGCTATCTGTATGAACATGGAAATAGCTACACCGTTATCTGTATCAACATGGAAATTGCTACACCGCTATCTGTATGAACATGGATATATCTACACAGCCATCTGGATGAACATGGAAATATCTACACCGCTATCTGTGTAAACATGCATAGATCTTCACCGCTATCTGTATAAACATGGAAATATCTACACCGCTATCTGTATGAACATGGAAATACCTACACCGCTATCTGTATGAACATGGAAATATCTACACCGCTATCTGTTTGAAGATGGAAATACATACACCGCTATCTGCATGAAAATGGAAATATCTACACAGCTATCTGCATATACATGGAAATATCTACACAGCTATATATTTACACATGGAAATAACTACACCACTATCTGTATGAACATGGAAATATCTACACCGCCATCTGTATGAACATGGAAATATCTGCACCGCCGTCTGTATGAACATATAAATATCTACACCGCCATCTGTATTAAGATGGAGATATCTACACCGCTATCTGTATAAACATGGAAATATCTACACCGCTATCTGTATAAACATGGAAATATCTACACCGCTATCTGTATAAACATGGAAATTTCTACAGCGCTACCTGTATAAACATGGAAATATCAGCACTGCTATCTGTATGAACATGGAAATATCTACACCGCTATCTGTACGAACATGGAAATATCTACACCGCTATCTGTATTTACATGGAAATAGCTACACCGCTATCTGTATGAACATGGAAATATCTACACCACTATCTGTATGAACATGGAAATATCTACACCGCTATCTGTATAAACATGGAAATATCTACACCGCGACCTGCATAAACATGGAAATATCAGCACCGCTATCTGTATGAACATGGAAATATCTACTCCGCTATCTCTATGAACATGGAAATATCTACACCGCTATCTGTATGAACATGGACATAGCTACACCGCTATCTGTAGGAACATGGAAATATCTACACCACTATCTGTATGAACATGGATATATCTACACAGCCATCTGGATGAACATGGAAATATCTACACCGCTATCTGCATGAACTTGGAAATATCTACACCGCTATCTGTGTGAACATGCATACATGTTCACCGCAATATGTATAAACTTGGAAATATCTACACCGCTATCTGTATGAACATGGATATATCTACACAGCCCTCTGGATGAACATGGAAATATCCACACCGCTATCTGTGTAAACAAGCATACATCTTCACCGCTATCTGTATAAACATGGAAATATCTAAACCGCTATCTGTATGAACATAGAAATATCTGCACCGCCATCTGTATGAACATATAAATATCTTCACCGCCATCTGTATTAAGATGCAGATATCTACACCGCTATCTGAATAAACATGGAAATATCTTCACCGCTATTTGTATAAACATGGATATATCTACACCGCTATCTGTAAAAACATGGAAATATCTACACTGCTACCTGTATAAACATGGAAATATCAGCACCGCTATCTGTATGAACATGGAAATATCTACACCGCTATCTGTATGAACATGGAAATATCTACACCGCTATCTGTATGAACATGGAAATATCTACAAAGCTATCTGAATGAACATGGAAATATCTACACTGCTATCTGTTTGAACTTGTAAATATCTACACCACTATCTGCATGAAAATGGAAATATCTACAAAGCTATCTGCATATAAATGGAAATATCTACACAGCTATCTCTTTACACATAGAAATAACTACACCGCTATATCTATAAACATGGAAAAATCAGCACCGCCATCTGTATGAACATAAAAATATCTACACCGCCATCTGTATTAAGAAGGAAATATCTAAACCGCTATCTGTATAAACATGGAAATATCTACACCGCTGCCTGTATAAACATGGAAATATCAGCACCGCTATCTGTATGAACATGGAAATATCTACACCGCTATCTGTATGAACATGTAAATAGCTACACCGTTATCTGTATGAACATGGAAATAGCTACACCGCTATATGTATGAACATGGAAATATCTACACCGCTATCTGTATGAGCATGGATATATCTAAACAGCCATCTGGATGAACACGGAAATATCTACACCGCTATCTATATGAACATGGAAATATCTATACCGCTATCTGTGTAAACATGCATAGACATTCACCGCTATCTGTATAAACATGGAAATATCTACACCGCTATCTGTATGAACTTGGAAATATCTACACCGCTATCTTTATGAACATGGAAATATCTACACCGCTATCTCTTTGAACATGGAAATATCTACACCGCTATCTGCATGAAAATGGAAATATCTACACTGCTATCTGCATATACATTTAAATATCTACACAGCTATCTCTTTACACATGGAAATATCTACACCGCTATCTGTATGAACATGGAAATATCTACACCGCCATCTGTATGAACATGGAAATATCTGCACCGCCATCTGTATGAACATATAAATATCTACAAAGCCATCTGTATTAAGATGGAGATATCTACACCGCTATCTGTATAAACATGGAAATAACTACACCGCCATCAGTACGAACATATAAATATCTACACCGCCATCTGTATTAAGAAGGAAATATTTAAACCGCTATCTGAATAAACATGGAAATATCTACACCGCTGCCTGTATAAACATGGAAATATCAGCACCGCTATCTGTATGAACATGGAAATATCTACACCGCTATCTGTATGAACATGGAAATAACTACACCGCTATCTGTATGAACATGGAAATAGCTACACCGCTATCTGTGTGAACATGGAAATATCTACACAGCCATCTGGATGAACATGGAAATATCTACACCGCTATCTGTGTAAACATGCATAGATCTTCACCGCTATCTCTATAAACATGGAAATATCTACACCGCTATCTGTATGAACATGGAAATATCTACAACTCTATCTGTATGAACCTGGAAATATCTACACCGCTATCTGAACATGGAAATATCTACACCGCTATCTGCATGAAAATGGAAATATCTACACTGCTATCTGCATATACATGGAAATATCTACACAGCTATCTCTTTACACATGGAAATAACTACACCGCTATCTGTATGAACATGGAAATATCTACACCGCCACATGTATGAACATGGAAATATCTGCACCGCCATCTGTATGAACATATAAATATCTACACCGCCATCTGTATTAAGATGGAGATATCTACACCGCTATCTGTATAAACATGGAAATATCTACACCGCTATCTGTATAAACATGGAAATATCAGCACCACTCTCTGTATGAACATGGAAATATCAGCCCCTCTATCTGTATGAACATGGAAGTATCTACACCACTATCTCTATGAACATGGAAATAACTACACCGCTATCTGTTTGAACATGGAAATATCTAAACCGCTATCTGCATGAAAATGGAAATATATACACAGCTATCTGCATATACATGGAAATATCTACACAGCTATCTCTTTACACATGGAAATAACTACACCGCTATCTGTATGAACATGGAAATATCTTCAACGCCATCTGTAGGAACATGGATATATCTACACAGCCATCTGGATGAACATGGAAATATCTACACCGCTATCTGTATGAACATGGAAATATCTACACCGCTATCTGTGTAAACATGCATACATCTTCACCGCTATCTGTATAAACATGGAAATATCTACAACGCTATCTGTATGAACATGCAAATATCTACACCGCTATCTGTACGAACATGGAAATATCTAAACCGCTATCTGCATGAAAATAGAAATATCTACACAGCTATCTGCATATACATGGAAATATCCACAAAGCAATCTCTTTACACATGGAAATAGCTACACCGCTATCTCTATAAACACGGAAATATCTACACCGCCATCTGTATGAACATGGAAATATCTGCACCGCCATCTGTATAAACATATAAATATCTACACCGCCATCTGTATTAAGATGGAGATATCTACACCGCTATCTGTATAAACATGGAAATACCTACACCGCTATCTGTATAAACATGGAAATATCAGCACCGCTATCTGTATGAACATGGAAATATCTACACCGCTATCTGTATGAACATGGAAATAGGAACACTGCTATCTGTATGAACATGGAAATATCTACACCGCTATCTGTATGAACATGGATATATCTACACAGCCATCTGGATAAACATGGAAATATCTACACCGCTATCTGCATGAACATGGAAATATCTACACCGCTATCTGTGTCAGCATGCATACATCTTCACTGCAATCTGTATAAGCATGGAAATATCAACACCGCTATCTGTATGAACGTGGAAATATCTACAGCGCTATCTGTTTGAACATGGAAATACCTAAACCGCTATCAGCATGAAAATGGAAATATCTACACAGCTATCTGCATATACATGGAAATATCTACACATCTATCTCTTTTCACATGGAAATAACTACACCGCTATCTGTATGAACATGGAAATGTCTGCACCGCCATCTGTATGAACATATAAATATCTACACCGCCATCTGTATTAAGATGGAGATATCTACACAGCTATCTGTATATACATGGAAATATCTACACCGCTATCTGTATAAACATGGAAATATCTACACCGCTCTCCGTATAAACGTGGAAATATCAGCACCGCTATCTGTATGAACATGGAAATATCAGCCCCTCTCTCTGTATGAACATGGAAGTATCTACACCGCTATCTCTATGAACATGGAAATATCTACACCGCTATCTGTTTGAACATGGAATTATCTAAACCGCTATCTGCATGAAAATGGAAATATATACACAGCTATCTGCATATACATGGAAATATCTACACAGCTATCTCTTTACACATGGAAATAACTACACCGCTATCTGTATGAACATGGAAATACCTACACCGCCATCTGTATGAACATGGAAATATCTGCACCACCATCTGTATGAACATATAAATATCCACACCGCCATCTGTGTTAAGATGGAGATATCTACACCGCTATCTGAATAAACATGGAAATGTCTACACCGCTATCTGTATAAACATGGAAATATCTACACCGCTATCTGTATAAACATGGAAATATCTACACCGCTACCTGTATAAACATGGAAATATCAGCACCGCTATCTCTATGAACCTGGAAATATCTACACCGCTATCTGTATGAACATGGAAATATCTACACCGCTATCTGTGTGAACAAGGAAATATCTACAAAGCTATCTGAATGAACATGGAAATATCTACACCGCTATCTGTTTGAACATGTAAATATCTACACCGCTATCTGCATGAGAATGGAAATATCTACAAAGCTATATGCATATACATGGAAATATCTACACAGCTATCTCTTTACACATGGAAATAACTACACGGCTATATCTATAAACATGGAAATATCTACACCGCCATCTGAATGAACATGGAAATATCTGCACCGCCATCTGTATGAACATATAAATATCTACACCGCCATCTGTATTAAGAAGGAAATATCTAAACTGCTATCTGTAAACATGGAAATATCTACACCGCTGCCTGTATAAACATGGAAATATCAGCACCGTTCTCTGTATGAAAATGGAAATATCTACACCGCTATCTGTATGAACATGGAAATATCTACACTGCTATCTGTATGAACAAGGAAATAGCTACACCGTTATCTGTATGAACATGGAAATAGCTACACCGCTATCTGTATGAACATGGAAATATCTACACCGCTATCTGTATGAACATGGATATAACTACACAGCCATCTGGATGAACATGGAAATATCTACACCGCTATATGTATATACATGGAAATATCTACACCGCTATCTGTAGGAACATGGATATATCTACACAGCCATCTGGATGAACATGGAAATATCTACACCGCTCTCTGTGTAAACATGCATACACCTTCACCACTATCTGTATAAACATGGAAATATCTACACCGCTGTCTGTATGAACATGGAAATAACTACACCGCTATCTGTATGAACATGGAAATATCTACACCGCTATCTGTTTGAACATGGAAATATCTACACCGCTATCTGCATGAAAATGGAAATATCTACACTGCTATCTGCATATACATTTAAATATCTACACAGCTATCTCTTTACACATGGAAATAACTACACCGATATCTGTATCAACAGGGAAATTTCTACACCGCCATCTGTATGAACATGGAAATATCTGCACCGCCATCTGTATGAACATATAAATATCTACACCGCCATCTGTATTACGATGGAGATATCTACACTGCTATCTGTATAAACATGGAAACATCTACACCGCCATCTGTATGAACATATAAATATCTACACCGCCATCTGTATTAAGAAGGAAATATCTAAACTGCTATCTGTATAAAAATAGAAATATCTACACCGCTGCCTGTATAAACATGGAAATATCAGCACCACTCTCTGTATGAACATGGAAATATGTACACCGCAATCTGTATGATCATGGATATATCTACACAGCCATCTGGATGAACATGGAAATATCTACACCGCTATCTGTATGAACATGGAAATACCTACACCGCTATCTGTGTAAACATGCATACATCTTCACCACTATCAGTATAAACATGGAAATATCTACACCGCTATCTGTATGAACATGGAAATAACTACACTGCTATCTGTATGAACATGGAAATATCTACACCGCTATCTGTATGAACATGGCTATATCTACACAGCCATCTGGATGAACATGGAAATATCTACACCGCTATCTGTATGAACATGGAAATAGTTACACCGCTATCTGTATGAACATGGAAATGTCTTCACTGCCATATGTATGAAAATGGATATATCTACTGAGCCATCTGGATGAACATGGAAATATCTACACAGCTATCTGTATGAACAAGGAAATATATACAGCGCTATCTGTGTAAACATGCATACATTTTCACCGCTATCTGTATAAACATGGAAATATCTACACCGCTATCTGTATGAAAATGGAAATATCTACACCGCTATCTGTATGAACATGGAAATGTCTTCACCGCCATATGAATGAAAATGGATATATCTACAGAGCCATCTGGATGAACATGGAAATATCTACACAGCTATCTGTATGAACAAGGAAATATATACACCGCTATCTGTGTAAACATGCATACATTTTCACCGCTATCTGTATAAACATGGAAATATCTACACCGCTATCTGTATGAACATGGAAATATCTACACCGCTATCTGCATGAAAGTGGAAATACCTACACAGCTATCTGCATATACATGGAAATATCTACAAAGCTATCTCTTTACACATGGAAATAACTACACCGCTATCTCTATAAACATGGAAATATCTACACCGCCATCTGTATGAACATGGAAATATCTGCACCGCCATCTGTATGAACATATAAATATCTACACCGCCATCTGTATTAAGATGGAGATATCTACACCGCTATCTGTGTAAACCTGGAAATATCTACACCGTTATCTGTATAAACATGGAAATATCTACACCGCTATCTGTATAAACATGGAAATTTCTACACCGCTACCTGTATAATTATGGAAATATCAGCACTGCTATCTGTATGAACATGGAAATATCTACACCGCTATCTGTACGAATATGGAAATATCTACACCGCTATCTGTATTAACATGGAAATACCTACACCGCTATCTGTATGAACATGGAAATATCTACACCACTATCGGTATGAACATGGAAATATCTACACCGCTATCTGTATGAACATGGATATATCTACACAGCCATCTGGATGAACATGGAAATATCTACACCGATATCTGTATGAACATGGAAATATCTACACCGCTATCTGTGTAAACATGCATACATCTTCACCGCTACCTGTATAAACATGGAAATATCTACACCGCTATCTGTATGAACATGGAAATAGCTACACCGCTATCTGTATGAACATGGAAATATCTACACCGCTATCTGTATGAACATGGAAATATCTACACCGCTATCCGTTTGAACATGGAAATATCTACACCGCTATCTGCATGAAAATGGAAATATCTGCACTGCTATCTGCATATACATGGAAATATCTACACAGCTATCTCTTTACACATGGAAATAACTACACCGCTATCTGTATGAACATGGAAATATCTGCACCGCCATCTGTATAAACATATAAATATCTACACCGCCATCTGTATTAAGATGGAGATATCTACACCGCTATCTGTATAAACATGGAAATATCTACACCGCTATCTGTATAAACATGGAAACATCCACACCACTATCTGTATAAACATGGAAATATCTACACCGCTACCTGTATAAACATGGAAATATCAGCACCGCTATCTGAATGAACATGGAAATATCTATACCGCTATCTATATGAACATGCAAATATCTACACCGCTATCTGTATGAACATGGATATATCTACACAGCCCTCTGGATGAACATGGAAATATCCACACCGCTATCTGTGTAAACATGCATACATCTTCACCGCTATCTGTATAAATATGGAAATATCTACACCGCTATCTGTATGAACATGGAAATATCTACTCCGCTATCTGTTTGAAGATGGAAATATATACACCGCTATCTGCATGAAAATGGAAATATCTACACAGCTATCTGCATATAGATGGAAATATCTACACAGCTATCTCTTTACACATGCAAATAACTACACTGCTATCTGTATGAACATGGAAATATCTACAGCGCCATCTGTATGAACATAGAAATATCTGCACCGCCATCTGTATGAACATATAAATATCTACACCGCCATCTGTATTAAGATGGAGATATCTACACCGCTATCTGAATAAACATGGAAATATCTACACCGCTATCTGTATAAACATGGAAATATCTACACCGCTATCTGTATAAACATGGAAATATCTATACCGCTACCTGTATAAACATGGAAATATCAGCACCGCTATCTGTATGAACATGGAAATATCTACACCGCTATCTGTATGAAGAAGGAAATATATACACCGCTATCTGTATGAACATGGAAATATCTTCAAAGCTATCTGAATGAACATGGAAATATCTACAATGCTATCTGTTTCAACATGTAAATATCTACACCGCTATCTGCATGAAAATGGAAATATCTACAAAGCTATCTGCATATTCATAGAAATATCTAAACAGCTATCTCTTTACACATGGAAATAACTACACTGCTATATCTATAAACATGGAAATATCTACACCGCCATCTGTATGAACATGGAAATATCTGCACCGCCATCTGTATGAACATATAAATATCTACAACGCCATCTGTATTAAGAAGGAAATATCTAAACCACTATCTGTATAAACGTGGAAATATCTACACCGCTGCCTGAGTAAACATGGAAATATCAGCACCGCTCTCTGTATGAAAATGGAAATATCTACACCGCTATCTATATGAACATGGAAATATCTACACTGCTATCTGTATGAACATGGAAATAGCTACACCGTTATCTGTATGAACATGGAAATAGCTACACAGCTATTTGTATGAACATGGAAATATCTACACCGCTATCTGTATGAACATGGAAATAGCTACACCGTTATCTGAATCAACATGGAAATAGCTACACCGCTATCTGTATGAACATGGAAGTATCTACACCGCTTTCTGTATGAACATGGATATAACTACACAGCCATCTGGATGAACATGGAAATATCTACACCGCTATCTGTATGAACATGGAAATATCTACACCGCTATCTGTGTGAACATGGATATAACTACACAGCCATCTGGATGAACATGGAAATATCTACACCGCTATCTGTGTAAACATGCATAGAACTTCACCGCTATCTGTATAAACATGGAAATATCTACACCGCTATCTGTATGAACATGGAAATATCTACACCGCTATCTGTATGAACATGGAAATATCTACACCGCTATCTGTTTGAACATGGAAATATATACACCGCTATCTGCATGAAAATGGAAATATCTACACAGCTATCTGCATATACATGGAAATATCTACACAGCTATCTCTTTACACATGGAAATAACTACACCGCTATCTGTATGAACATGGAAATATCTACACCGCCATCTGTATGAACATGGAAATATCTGCACCGCCATCTGTATGAACATATAAATATCTACACCGCCATCTGTATTAAGATGGAGATATCTACACCGCTATCCGTATAAACATGGAAATATCTACACCACTATCTGTATAAACATGGAAATATCTACACCGCTATCTGTATAAACATGGAAATTTCTACACCGCTACCTGTATAAACATGGAAATATCAGCACTGCTATCTGTATGAACATGGAAATATCTACACCGCTATCTGTACGAACGTGGAAATATCTACACCGCTATCTGTATTAACATGGAAATAGCTACACCGCTATCTGTATGAAGATTGAAATATCTACACCACTATCTGTATGAACTTGGAAATATCTACACCGCTATCTGTATGAACATGGATATATCTTCACAGCCATCTGGATGAAGATGGAAATATCTACACCAATATCTGTATGAACATGGAAATATCTACACCGCTATCTGTGTAAACATGCATACATCTTCACCGCTATCTGTGTAAACATGGAAATATCTACACCGCTATCTGTATGAACATGGAAATAGCTACACCGGTATCTGTTTGAACATGGAAATATCTGCACCGCTATCTGTATGAACATGGAAATAACTACACCGCTATCTGTATGAACATGGAAATATCTACACCACTATCTGTATGAACATGGAAATATCTACACCACTATCTGTATGAACATGGAAATATCTACACCGCTATCTGTATGAACATGGATATATATACACAGCCATCTTGATGAACATGGAAATAACTACACCGCTATCTGTATGAACATGGAAATATCTACACCGCTATCTGTTTGAACATGGAAATATCTGCACCGCTACCTGTATGAACATGGAAATAACTACACCGCTATCTGTATGAACATGGAAATATCTACACCACTATCTGTATGAACATGGAAATATCTACACCGCTATCTGTATGAACATGGATATATGTACACAGCCATCTTGATGAACATGGAAATAACTACACCGCTATCTGTATGAACATGGAAATATCTACACTGCTATCTGTATGAACATGGAAATATCTACACCGCTATCTGTGTAAACATGCATACATCTTCACCGCTATCTGTATAAACATGGAAATATCTACACCGCTATCTGTATGAACACGGAAATAGCTACACCGCTATCTGTATGAACATGGAAATACCTTCACCGCTATCTGTATGAATATGGATATATCTACACAGCCATCTGGATGAACATGGAAATATCTACATCGCTGTCTGTGTAAACATGCATACATCTTCACCGCTATCTGTATAAACATGGAAATATCTACACCGCTGTCTGTATGAACGTGGAAATATCTACACCGCTATCTGTTTGAACATGGAAATATCTACACCGCAATCTGCATGAAAATGGAAATATCTACACTGCTATCTGCATATTCATGGAAATATCTGCACAGCTATCTCTTTACACATGGAAATAACTACATCGCTATCTGTAATAACATGGAAATATATACACCGCCATCTGTATGAACATGGAAATATCTACACCGCTATCTGTATTAAGATGGAGATATCTACACCGCTATCTGTATAAACATGGAAATACCTACACCGCTATCTCTATAAACATGGAAATATCTACACCGCTATCTGTATAAACATGGAAATATCTTCACCGCTCTCTGTATGAACATGGAAATATCTGCACCGCTATCTGTATGAACGTGGAAATATCTGCACCGCCATCTGTATGAACATATAAATATCTACACCGCCATCTGTATTAAGATGGAGATATCTACACCGCTATCTGTGTAAACCTGGAAATATCTACACCGTTATCTGTATAAACATGGAAATATCTACACCGCTATCTGTATAAACATGGAAATTTCTACACCGCTACCTGTATAATTATGGAAATATCAGCACTGCTATCTGTATGAACATGGAAATATCTACACCGCTATCTGTACGAATATGGAAAAATCTACACCGCTATCTGTATTAACATGGAAATACCTACACCGCTATCTGTATGAACATGGAAATATCTACACCACTATCGGTATGAACATGGAAATATCTACACCTCTATCTGTATGAACATGGATATATCTACACAGCCATCTGGATGAACATGGAAATATCTACACCGATATCTGTATGAACATGGAAATATCTACACCGCTATCTGTGTAAACATGCATACATCTTCACCGCTACCTGTATAAACATGGAAATATCTACACCGCTATCTGTATGAACATGGAAATAGCTACACCGCTATCTGTATGAACATGGAAATATCTACACCGCTATCTGTATGAACATGGAAATATCTACACCGCTATCCGTTTGAACATGGAAATATCTACACCGCTATCTGCATGAAAATGGAAATATCTGCACTGCTATCTGCATATACATGGAAATATCTACACAGCTATCTCTTTACACATGGAAATAACTACACCGCTATCTGTATGAACATGGAAATATCTGCACCGCCATCTGTATAAACATATAAATATCTACACCGCCATCTGTATTAAGATGGAGATATCTACACCGCTATCTGCATAAACATGGAAATATCTACACCGCTATCTGTATAAACATGGAAACATCCACACCACTATCTGTATAAACATGGAAATATCTACACCGCTACCTGTATAAACATGGAAATATCAGCACCGCTATCTGAATGAACATGGAAATATCTATACCGCTATCTATATGAACATGCAAATATCTACACCGCTATCTGTATGAACATGGATATATCTACACAGCCCTCTGGATGAACATGGAAATATCCACACCGCTATCTGTGTAAACATGCATACATCTTCACCGCTATCTGTATAAATATGGAAATATCTACACCGCTATCTGTATGAACATGGAAATATCTACACCGCTATCTGTTTGAAGATGGAAATATATACACCGCTATCTGCATGAAAATGGAAATATCTACACAGCTATCTGCATATAGATGGAAATATCTACACAGCTATCTCTTTACACATGCAAATAACTACACTGCTATCTGTATGAACATGGAAATATCTACAGCGCCATCTGTATGAACATAGAAATATCTGCACCGCCATCTGTATGAACATATAAATATCTACACCGCCATCTGTATTAAGATGGAGATATCTACACCGCTATCTGAATAAACATGGAATTACCTACACCGCTATCTGTATAAACATGGAAATATCTACACCGCTATCTGTATAAACATGGAAATATCTATACCGCTACCTGTATAAACATGGAAATATCAGCACCGCTATCTGTATGAACATGGAAATATCTACACCGCTATCTGTATGAACAAGGAAATATATACACCGCTATCTGTATGAACATGGAAATATCTTCAAAGCTATCTGAATGAACATGGAAATATCTACAATGCTATCTGTTTCAACATGTAAATACCTACACCGCTATCTGCATGAAAATGGAAATATCTACAAAGCTATCTGCATATTCATAGAAATATCTACACAGCTATCTCTTTACACATGGAAATAACTACACTGCTATATCTATAAACATGGAAATATCTACACCGCCATCTGTATGAACATGGAAATATCTGCACCGCCATCTGTATGAACATATAAATATCTACAACGCCATCTGTATTAAGAAGGAAATATCTAAACCACTATCTGTATAAACGTGGAAATATCTACACCGCTGCCTGAGTAAACATGGAAATATCAGCACCGCTCTCTGTATGAAAATGGAAATATCTACACCGCTATCTATATGAACATGGAAATATCTACACTGCTATCTGTATGAACATGGAAATAGCTACACCGTTATCTGTATGAACATGGAAATAGCTACACAGCTATTTGTATGAACATGGAAATATCTACACCGCTATCTGTATGAACATGGAAATAGCTACACCGTTATCTGAATCAACATGGAAATAGCTACACCGCTATCTGTATTAACATGGAAGTATCTACACCGCTTTCTGTATGAACATGGATATATCTACACAGCCATCTGGATGAACATGGAAATATCTACACCGCTATCTGTATGAACATGGAAATATCTACACCGCTATCTGTGTGAACATGGATATAACTACACAGCCATCTGGATGAACATGGAAATATCTACACCGCTATCTGTGTAAACATGCATAGAACTTCACCGCTATCTGTATAAACATGGAAATATCTACACCGCTATCTGTATGAACATGGAAATATCTACACCGCTATCTGTATGAACATGGAAATATCTACACCACTATCTGTTTGAACATGGAAATATATACACCGCTATCTGCATGAAAATGGAAATATCTACACAGCTATCTGCATATACATGGAAATATCTACACAGCTATCTCTTTACACATGGAAATAACTACACCGCTATCTGTATGAACATGGAAATATCTACACCGCCATCTGTATGAACATGGAAATATCTGCACCGCCATCTGTAGAACATATAAATATCTACACCGCCATCTGTATTAAGATGGAGATATCTACACCGCTATCCGTATAAACATGGAAATATCTACACCACTATCTGTATAAACATGGAAATATCTACACCGCTATCTGTATAAACATGGAAATATCTACACCGCGACCTGCATAAACATGGAAATATCAGCACCGCTATCTGTATGAACATGGAAATATCTACTCCGCTATCTCTATGAACATGGAAATATCTACACCGCTATCTGTATGAACATGGACATAGCTACACCGCTATCTGTAGGAACATGGAAATATCTACACCACTATCTGTATGAACATGGATATATCTACACAGCCATCTGGATGAACATGGAAATATCTACACCGCTATCTGCATGAACTTGGAAATATCTACACCGCTATCTGTGTGAACATGCATACATGTTCACCGCAATATGTATAAACTTGGAAATATCTACACCGCTATCTGTATGAACATGGATATATCTACACAGCCCTCTGGATGAACATGGAAATATCCACACCGCTATCTGTGTAAACAAGCATACATCTTCACCGCTATCTGTATAAACATGGAAATATCTAAACCGCTATCTGTATGAACATAGAAATATCTGCACCGCCATCTGTATGAACATATAAATATCTTCACCGCCATCTGTATTAAGATGCAGATATCTACACCGCTATCTGAATAAACATGGAAATATCTTCACCGCTATTTGTATAAACATGGAAATATCTACACCGCTATCTGTAAAAACATGGAAATATCTACACTGCTACCTGTATAAACATGGAAATATCAGCACCGCTATCTGTATGAACATGGAAATATCTACACCGCTATCTGTATGAACATGGAAATATCTACACCGCTATCTGTATGAACATGGAAATATCTACAAAGCTATCTGAATGAACATGGAAATATCTACACTGCTATCTGTTTGAACTTGTAAATATCTACACCACTATCTGCATGAAAATGGAAATATCTACAAAGCTATCTGCATATAAATGGAAATATCTACACAGCTATCTCTTTACACATAGAAATAACTACACCGCTATATCTATAAACATGGAAAAATCAGCACCGCCATCTGTATGAACATAAAAATATCTACACCGCCATCTGTATTAAGAAGGAAATATCTAAACCGCTATCTGTATAAACATGGAAATATCTACACCGCTGCCTGTATAAACATGGAAATATCAGCACCGCTATCTGTATGAACATGGAAATATCTACACCGCTATCTGTATGAACATGTAAATAGCTACACCGTTATCTGTATGAACATGGAAATAGCTACACCGCTATATGTATGAACATGGAAATATCTACACCGCTATCTGTATGAGCATGGATATATCTAAACAGCCATCTGGATGAACACGGAAATATCTACACCGCTATCTATATGAACATGGAAATATCTATACCGCTATCTGTGTAAACATGCATAGACATTCACCGCTATCTGTATAAACATGGAAATATCTACACCGCTATCTGTATGAACTTGGAAATATCTACACCGCTATCTTTATGAACATGGAAATATCTACACCGCTATCTCTTTGAACATGGAAATATCTACACCGCTATCTGCATGAAAATGGAAATATCTACACTGCTATCTGCATATACATTTAAATATCTACACAGCTATCTCTTTACACATGGAAATAACTACACCGCTATCTGTATGAACATGGAAATATCTACACCGCCATCTGTATGAACATGGAAATATCTGCACCGCCATCTGTATGAACATATAAATATCTACAAAGCCATCTGTATTAAGATGGAGATATCTACACCGCTATCTGTATAAACATGGAAATAACTACACCGCCATCAGTACGAACATATAAATATCTACACCGCCATCTGTATTAAGAAGGAAATATTTAAACCGCTATCTGAATAAACATGGAAATATCTACACCGCTGCCTGTATAAACATGGAAATATCAGCACCGCTATCTGTATGAACATGGAAATATCTACACCGCTATCTGTATGAACATGGAAATAACTACACCGCTATCTGTATGAACATGGAAATAGCTACACCGCTATCTGTGTGAACATGGAAATATCTACACAGCCATCTGGATGAACATGGAAATATCTACACCGCTATCTGTGTAAACATGCATAGATCTTCACCGCTATCTCTATAAACATGGAAATATCTACACCGCTATCTGTATGAACATGGAAATATCTACAACTCTATCTGTATGAACCTGGAAATATCTACACCGCTATCTGAACATGGAAATATCTACACCGCTATCTGCATGAAAATGGAAATATCTACACTGCTATCTGCATATACATGGAAATATCTACACAGCTATCTCTTTACACATGGAAATAACTACACCGCTATCTGTATGAACATGGAAATATCTACACCGCCACATGTATGAACATGGAAATATCTGCACCGCCATCTGTATGAACATATAAATATCTACACCGCCATCTGTATTAAGATGGAGATATCTACACCGCTATCTGTATAAACATGGAAATATCTACACCGCTATCTGTATAAACATGGAAATATCAGCACCACTCTCTGTATGAACATGGAAATATCAGCCCCTCTATCTGTATGAACATGGAAGTATCTACACCACTATCTCTATGAACATGGAAATATCTACACCGCTATCTGTTTGAACATGGAAATATCTAAACCGCTATCTGCATGAAAATGGAAATATATACACAGCTATCTGCATATACATGGAAATATCTACACAGCTATCTCTTTACACATGGAAATAACTACACCGCTATCTGTATGAACATGGAAATATCTTCAACGCCATCTGTAGGAACATGGATATATCTACACAGCCATCTGGATGAACATGGAAATATCTACACCGCTATCTGTATGAACATGGAAATATCTACACCGCTATCTGTGTAAACATGCATACATCTTCACCGCTATCTGTATAAACATGGAAATATCTACAACGCTATCTGTATGAACATGCAAATATCTACACCGCTATCTGTACGAACATGGAAATATCTAAACCGCTATCTGCATGAAAATAGAAATATCTACACAGCTATCTGCATATACATGGAAATATCCACAAAGCAATCTCTTTACACATGGAAATAGCTACACCGCTATCTCTATAAACACGGAAATATCTACACCGCCATCTGTATGAACATGGAAATATCTGCACCGCCATCTGTATAAACATATAAATATCTACACCGCCATCTGTATTAAGATGGAGATATCTACACCGCTATCTGTATAAACATGGAAATACCTACACCGCTATCTGTATAAACATGGAAATATCAGCACCGCTATCTGTATGAACATGGAAATATCTACACCGCTATCTGTATGAACATGGAAATAGGAACACTGCTATCTGTATGAACATGGAAATATCTACACCGCTATCTGTATGAACATGGATATATCTACACAGCCATCTGGATAAACATGGAAATATCTACACCGCTATCTGCATGAACATGGAAATATCTACACCGCTATCTGTGTCAGCATGCATACATCTTCACTGCAATCTGTAGAAGCATGGAAATATCAACACCGCTATCTGTATGAACGTGGAAATATCTACAGCGCTATCTGTTTGAACATGGAAATTCCTAAACCGCTATCAGCATGAAAATGGAAATATCTACACAGCTATCTGCATATACATGGAAATATCTACACATCTATCTCTTTTCACATGGAAATAACTACACCGCTATCTGTATGAACATGGAAATGTCTGCACCGCCATCTGTATGAACATATAAATATCTACACCGCCATCTGTATTAAGATGGAGATATCTACACAGCTATCTGTATATACATGGAAATATCTACACCGCTATCTGTATAAACATGGAAATATCTACACCGCTCTCCGTATAAACATGGAAATATCAGCACCGCTATCTGTATGAACATGGAAATATCAGCCCCTCTCTCTGTATGAACATGGAAGTATCTACACCGCTATCTCTATGAACATGGAAATATCTACACCGCTATCTGTTTGAACATGGAATTATCTAAACCGCTATCTGCATGAAAATGGAAATATATACACAGCTATCTGCATATACATGGAAATATCTACACAGCTATCTCTTTACACATGGAAATAACTACACCGCTATCTGTATGAACATGGAAATACCTACACCGCCATCTGTATGAACATGGAAATATCTGCACCACCATCTGTATGAACATATAAATATCCACACCGCCATCTGTGTTAAGATGGAGATATCTACACCGCTATCTGAATAAACATGGAAATGTCTACACCGCTATCTGTATAAACATGGAAATATCTACACCGCTATCTGTATAAACATGGAAATATCTACACCGCTACCTGTATAAACATGGAAATATCAGCACCGCTATCTCTATGAACCTGGAAATATCTACACCGCTATCTATATGAACATGGAAATATCTACACCGCTATCTGTGTGAACAAGGAAATATCTACAAAGCTATCTGAATGAACATGGAAATATCTACACCGCTATCTGTTTGAACATGTAAATATCTACACCGCTATCTGCATGAGAATGGAAATATCTACAAAGCTATATGCATATACATGGAAATATCTACACAGCTATCTCTTTACACATGGAAATAACTACACGGCTATATCTATAAACATGGAAATATCTACACCGCCATCTGAATGAACATGGAAATATCTGCACCGCCATCTGTATGAACATATAAATATCTACACCGCCATCTGTATTAAGAAGGAAATATCTAAACTGCTATCTGTAAACATGGAAATATCTACACCGCTGCCTGTATAAACATGGAAATATCAGCACCGTTCTCTGTATGAAAATGGAAATATCTACACCGCTATCTGTATGAACATGGAAATATCTTCACTGCTATCTGTATGAACAAGGAAATAGCTACACCGTTATCTGTATGAACATGGAAATAGCTACACCGCTATCTGTATGAACATGGAAATATCTACACCGCTATCTGTATGAACATGGATATAACTACACAGCCATCTGGATGAACATGGAAATATCTACACCGCTATATGTATATACATGGAAATATCTACACCGCTATCTGTAGGAACATGGATATATCTACACAGCCATCTGGATGAACATGGAAATATCTACACCGCTCTCTGTGTAAACATGCATACACCTTCACCAC
Organism: Gorilla gorilla gorilla; assembly: GCF_029281585.2. Classification (NCBI taxonomy): domain Eukaryota; kingdom Metazoa; phylum Chordata; class Mammalia; order Primates; family Hominidae; genus Gorilla; species Gorilla gorilla. Next base: position 2,165,083 of record NC_073247.2, read on the forward strand.
TATCTGTATAAACATGGAAATATCTACACCGCTGTCTGTATGAACATGGAAATAACTACACCGCTATCTGTATGAACATGGAAATATCTACACCGCTATCTGTTTGAACATGGAAATATCTACACCGCTATCTGCATGAAAATGGAAATATCTACACTGCTATCTGCATATACATTTAAATATCTACACAGCTATCTCTTTACACATGGAAATAACTACACCGATATCTGTATCAACAGGGAAATTTCTACACCGCCATCTGTATGAACATGGAAATATCTGCACCGCCATCTGTATGAACATATAAATATCTACACCGCCATCTGTATTACGATGGAGATATCTACACTGCTATCTGTATAAACATGGAAACATCTACACCGCCATCTGTATGAACATATAAATATCTACACCGCCATCTGTATTAAGAAGGAAATATCTAAACTGCTATCTGTATAAAAATAGAAATATCTACACCGCTGCCTGTATAAACATGGAAATATCAGCACCACTCTCTGTATGAACATGGAAATATGTACACCGCAATCTGTATGATCATGGATATATCTACACAGCCATCTGGATGAACATGGAAATATCTACACCGCTATCTGTATGAACATGGAAATACCTACACCGCTATCTGTGTAAACATGCATACATCTTCACCACTATCAGTATAAACATGGAAATATCTACACCGCTATCTGTATGAACATGGAAATAACTACACTGCTATCTGTATGAACATGGAAATATCTACACCGCTATCTGTATGAACATGGCTATATCTACACAGCCATCTGGATGAACATGGAAATATCTACACCGCTATCTGTATGAACATGGAAATAGTTACACCGCTATCTGTATGAACATGGAAATGTCTTCACTGCCATATGTATGAAAATGGATATATCTACTGAGCCATCTGGATGAACATGGAAATATCTACACAGCTATCTGTATGAACAAGGAAATATATACAGCGCTATCAGTGTAAACATGCATACATTTTCACCGCTATCTGTATAAACATGGAAATATCTACACCGCTATCTGTATGAAAATGGAAATATCTACACCGCTATCTGTATGAACATGGAAATGTCTTCACCGCCATATGAATGAAAATGGATATATCTACAGAGCCATCTGGATGAACATGGAAATAACTACACAGCTATCTGTATGAACAAGGAAATATATACACCGCTATCTGTGTAAACATGCATACATTTTCACCGCTATCTGTATAAACATGGAAATATCTACACCGCTATCTGTATGAACATGGAAATATCTACACCGCTATCTGCATGAAAGTGGAAATACCTACACAGCTATCTGCATATACATGGAAATATCTACAAAGCTATCTCTTTACACATGGAAATAACTACACCGCTATCTCTATAAACATGGAAATATGTACACCGCCATCTGTATGAACATGGAAATATCTGCACCGCCATCTGTATGAACATATAAATATCTACACCGCCATCTGTATTAAGATGGAGATATCTACACCGCTATCTGTGTAAACCTGGAAATATCTACACCGTTATCTGTATAAACATGGAAATATCTACACCGCTATCTGTATAAACATGGAAATTTCTACACCGCTACCTGTATAATTATGGAAATATCAGCACTGCTATCTGTATGAACATGGAAATATCTACACCGCTATCTGTACGAATATGGAAATATCTACACCGCTATCTGTATTAACATGGAAATACCTACACCGCTATCTGTATGAACATGGAAATATCTACACCACTATCGGTATGAACATGGAAATATCTACACCGCTATCTGTATGAACATGGATATATCTACACAGCCATCTGGATGAACATGGAAATATCTACACCGATATCTGTATGAACATGGAAATATCTACACCGCTATCTGTGTAAACATGCATACATCTTCACCGCTACCTGTATAAACATGGAAATATCTACACCGCTATCTGTATGAACATGGAAATAGCTACACCGCTATCTGTATGAACATGGAAATATCTACACCGCTATCTGTATGAACATGGAAATATCTACACCGCTATCCGTTTGAACATGGAAATATCTACACCGCTATCTGCATGAAAATGGAAATATCTGCACTGCTATCTGCATATACATGGAAATATCTACACAGCTATCTCTTTACACATGGAAATAACTACACCGCTATCTGTATGAACATGGAAATATCTGCACCGCCATCTGTATAAACATATAAATATCTACACCGCCATCTGTATTAAGATGGAGATATCTACACCGCTATCTGTATAAACATGGAAATATCTACACCGCTATCTGTATAAACATGGAAACATCCACACCACTATCTGTATAAACATGGAAATATCTACACCGCTACCTGTATAAACATGGAAATATCAGCACCGCTATCTGAATGAACATGGAAATATCTATACCGCTATCTATATGAACATGCAAATATCTACACCGCTATCTGTATGAACATGGATATATCTACACAGCCCTCTGGATGAACATGGAAATATCCACACCGCTATCTGTGTAAACATGCATACATCTTCACCGCTATCTGTATAAATATGGAAATATCTACACCGCTATCTGTATGAACATGGAAATATCTACTCCGCTATCTGTTTGAAGATGGAAATATATACACCGCTATCTGCATGAAAATGGAAATATCTACACAGCTATCTGCATATAGATGGAAATATCTACACAGCTATCTCTTTACACATGCAAATAACTACACTGCTATCTGTATGAACATGGAAATATCTACAGCGCCATCTGTATGAACATAGAAATATCTGCACCGCCATCTGTATGAACATATAAATATCTACACCGCCATCTGTATTAAGATGGAGATATCTACACCGCTATCTGAATAAACATGGAAATATCTACACCGCTATCTGTATAAACATGGAAATATCTACACCGCTATCTGTATAAACATGGAAATATCTATACCGCTACCTGTATAAACATGGAAATATCAGCACCGCTATCTGTATGAACATGGAAATATCTACACCGCTATCTGTATGAAGAAGGAAATATATACACCGCTATCTGTATGAACATGGAAATATCTTCAAAGCTATCTGAATGAACATGGAAATATCTACAATGCTATCTGTTTCAACATGTAAATATCTACACCGCTATCTGCATGAAAATGGAAATATCTACAAAGCTATCTGCATATTCATAGAAATATCTAAACAGCTATCTCTTTACACATGGAAATAACTACACTGCTATATCTATAAACATGGAAATATCTACACCGCCATCTGTATGAACATGGAAATATCTGCACCGCCATCTGTATGAACATATAAATATCTACAACGCCATCTGTATTAAGAAGGAAATATCTAAACCACTATCTGTATAAACGTGGAAATATCTACACCGCTGCCTGAGTAAACATGGAAATATCAGCACCGCTCTCTGTATGAAAATGGAAATATCTACACCGCTATCTATATGAACATGGAAATATCTACACTGCTATCTGTATGAACATGGAAATAGCTACACCGTTATCTGTATGAACATGGAAATAGCTACACAGCTATTTGTATGAACATGGAAATATCTACACCGCTATCTGTATGAACATGGAAATAGCTACACCGTTATCTGAATCAACATGGAAATAGCTACACCGCTATCTGTATGAACATGGAAGTATCTACACCGCTTTCTGTATGAACATGGATATAACTACACAGCCATCTGGATGAACATGGAAATATCTACACCGCTATCTGTATGAACATGGAAATATCTACACCGCTATCTGTGTGAACATGGATATAACTACACAGCCATCTGGATGAACATGGAAATATCTACACCGCTATCTGTGTAAACATGCATAGAACTTCACCGCTATCTGTATAAACATGGAAATATCTACACCGCTATCTGTATGAACATGGAAATATCTACACCGCTATCTGTATGAACATGGAAATATCTACACCGCTATCTGTTTGAACATGGAAATATATACACCGCTATCTGCATGAAAATGGAAATATCTACACAGCTATCTGCATATACATGGAAATATCTACACAGCTATCTCTTTACACATGGAAATAACTACACCGCTATCTGTATGAACATGGAAATATCTACACCGCCATCTGTATGAACATGGAAATATCTGCACCGCCATCTGTATGAACATATAAATATCTACACCGCCATCTGTATTAAGATGGAGATATCTACACCGCTATCCGTATAAACATGGAAATATCTACACCACTATCTGTATAAACATGGAAATATCTACACCGCTATCTGTATAAACATGGAAATTTCTACACCGCTACCTGTATAAACATGGAAATATCAGCACTGCTATCTGTATGAACATGGAAATATCTACACCGCTATCTGTACGAACGTGGAAATATCTACACCGCTATCTGTATTAACATGGAAATAGCTACACCGCTATCTGTATGAAGATTGAAATATCTACACCACTATCTGTATGAACTTGGAAATATCTACACCGCTATCTGTATGAACATGGATATATCTTCACAGCCATCTGGATGAAGATGGAAATATCTACACCAATATCTGTATGAACATGGAAATATCTACACCGCTATCTGTGTAAACATGCATACATCTTCACCGCTATCTGTGTAAACATGGAAATATCTACACCGCTATCTGTATGAACATGGAAATAGCTACACCGGTATCTGTTTGAACATGGAAATATCTGCACCGCTATATGTATGAACATGGAAATAACTACACCGCTATCTGTATGAACATGGAAATATCTACACCACTATCTGTATGAACATGGAAATATCTACACCGCTATCTGTATGAACATGGATATATATACACAGCCATCTTGATGAACATGGAAATAACTACACCGCTATCTGTATGAACATGGAAATATCTACACCGCTATCTGTTTGAACATGGAAATATCTGCACCGCTATCTGTATGAACATGGAAATAACTACACCGCTATCTGTATGAACATGGAAATATCTACACCACTATCTGTATGAACATGGAAATATCTACACCGCTATCTGTATGAACATGGATATATGTACACAGCCATCTTGATGAACATGGAAATAACTACACCGCTATCTGTATGAACATGGAAATATCTACACCGCTATCTGTATGAACATGGAAATATCTACACCGCTATCTGTGTAAACATGCATACATCTTCACCGCTATCTGTATAAACATGGAAATATCTACACCGCTATCTGTATGAACACGGAAATAGCTACACCGCTATCTGTATGAACATGGAAATACCTTCACCGCTATCTGTATGAATATGGATATATCTACACAGCCATCTGGATGAACATGGAAATATCTACATCGCTGTCTGTGTAAACATGCATACATCTTCACCGCTATCTGTATAAACATGGAAATATCTACACCGCTGTCTGTATGAACGTGGAAATATCTACACCGCTATCTGTTTGAACATGGAAATATCTACACCGCAATCTGCATGAAAATGGAAATATCTACACTGCTATCTGCATATTCATGGAAATATCTGCACAGCTATCTCTTTACACATGGAAATAACTACATCGCTATCTGTAATAACATGGAAATATATACACCGCCATCTGTATGAACATGGAAATATCTACACCGCTATCTGTATTAAGATGGAGATATCTACACCGCTATCTGTATAAACATGGAAATACCTACACCGCTATCTCTATAAACATGGAAATATCTACACCGCTATCTGTATAAACATGGAAATATCTTCACCGCTCTCTGTATGAACATGGAAATATCTGCACCGCTATCTGTATGAACGTGGAAATATCTGCACCGCCATCTGTATGAACATATAAATATCTACACCGCCATCTGTATTAAGATGGAGATATCTACACCGCTATCTCTGTAAACCTGGAAATATCTACACCGTTATCTGTATAAACATGGAAATATCTACACCGCTATCTGTATAAACATGGAAATTTCTACACCGCTACCTGTATAATTATGGAAATATCAGCACTGCTATCTGTATGAACATGGAAATATCTACACCGCTATCTGTACGAATATGGAAAAATCTACACCGCTATCTGTATTAACATGGAAATACCTACACCGCTATCTGTATGAACATGGAAATATCTACACCACTATCGGTATGAACATGGAAATATCTACACCTCTATCTGTATGAACATGGATATATCTACACAGCCATCTGGATGAACATGGAAATATCTACACCGATATCTGTATGAACATGGAAATATCTACACCGCTATCTGTGTAAACATGCATACATCTTCACCACTACCTGTATAAACATGGAAATATCTACACCGCTATCTGTATGAACATGGAAATAGCTACACCGCTATCTGTATGAACATGGAAATATCTACACCGCTATCTGTATGAACATGGAAATATCTACACCGCTATCCGTTTGAACATGGAAATATCTACACCGCTATCTGCATGAAAATGGAAATATCTGCACTGCTATCTGCATATACATGGAAATATCTACACAGCTATCTCTTTACACATGGAAATAACTACACCGCTATCTGTATGAACATGGAAATATCTGCACCGCCATCTGTATAAACATATAAATATCTACACCGCCATCTGTATTAAGATGGAGATATCTACACCGCTATCTGCATAAACATGGAAATATCTACACCGCTATCTGTATAAACATGGAAACATCCACACCACTATCTGTATAAACATGGAAATATCTACACCGCTACCTGTATAAACATGGAAATATCAGCACCGCTATCTGAATGAACATGGAAATATCTATACCGCTATCTATATGAACATGCAAATATCTACACCGCTATCTGTATGAACATGGATATATCTACACAGCCCTCTGGATGAACATGGAAATATCCACACCGCTATCTGTGTAAACATGCATACATCTTCACCGCTATCTGTATAAATATGGAAATATCTACACCGCTATCTGTATGAACATGGAAATATCTACACCGCTATCTGTTTGAAGATGGAAATATATACACCGCTATCTGCATGAAAATGGAAATATCTACACAGCTATCTGCATATAGATGGAAATATCTACACAGCTATCTCTTTACACATGCAAATAACTACACTGCTATCTGTATGAACATGGAAATATCTACAGCGCCATCTGTATGAACATAGAAATATCTGCACCGCCATCTGTATGAACATATAAATATCTACACCGCCATCTGTATTAAGATGGAGATATCTACACCGCTATCTGAATAAACATGGAAATACCTACACCGCTATCTGTATAAACATGGAAATATCTACACCGCTATCTGTATAAACATGGAAATATCTATACCGCTACCTGTATAAACATGGAAATATCAGCACCGCTATCTGTATGAACATGGAAATATCTACACCGCTATCTGTATGAACAAGGAAATATATACACCGCTATCTGTATGAACATGGAAATATCTTCAAAGCTATCTGAATGAACATGGAAATATCTACAATGCTATCTGTTTCAACATGTAAATACCTACACCGCTATCTGCATGAAAATGGAAATATCTACAAAGCTATCTGCATATTCATAGAAATATCTACACAGCTATCTCTTTACACATGGAAATAACTACACTGCTATATCTATAAACATGGAAATATCTACACCGCCATCTGTATGAACATGGAAATATCTGCACCGCCATCTGTATGAACATATAAATATCTACAACGCCATCTGTATTAAGAAGGAAATATCTAAACCACTATCTGTATAAACGTGGAAATATCTACACCGCTGCCTGAGTAAACATGGAAATATCAGCACCGCTCTCTGTATGAAAATGGAAATATCTACACCGCTATCTATATGAACATGGAAATATCTACACTGCTATCTGTATGAACATGGAAATAGCTACACCGTTATCTGTATGAACATGGAAATAGCTACACAGCTATTTGTATGAACATGGAAATATCTACACCGCTATCTGTATGAACATGGAAATAGCTACACCGTTATCTGAATCAACATGGAAATAGCTACACCGCTATCTGTATTAACATGGAAGTATCTACACCGCTTTCTGTATGAACATGGATATATCTACACAGCCATCTGGATGAACATGGAAATATCTACACCGCTATCTGTATGAACATGGAAATATCTACACCGCTATCTGTGTGAACATGGATATAACTACACAGCCATCTGGATGAACATGGAAATATCTACACCGCTATCTGTGTAAACATGCATAGAACTTCACCGCTATCTGTATAAACATGGAAATATCTACACCGCTATCTGTATGAACATGGAAATATCTACACCGCTATCTGTATGAACATGGAAATATCTACACCACTATCTGTTTGAACATGGAAATATATACACCGCTATCTGCATGAAAATGGAAATATCTACACAGCTATCTGCATATACATGGAAATATCTACACAGCTATCTCTTTACACATGGAAATAACTACACCGCTATCTGTATGAACATGGAAATATCTACACCGCCATCTGTATGAACATGGAAATATCTGCACCGCCATCTGTAGAACATATAAATATCTACACCGCCATCTGTATTAAGATGGAGATATCTACACCGCTATCCGTATAAACATGGAAATATCTACACCACTATCTGTATAAACATGGAAATATCTACACCGCTATCTGTATAAACATGGAAATTTCTACACCGCTACCTGTATAAACATGGAAATATCAGCACTGCTATCTGTATGAACATGGAAATATCTACACCGCTATCTGTACGAACGTGGAAATATCTACACCGCTATCTGTATTAACATGGAAATAGCTTCACCGCTATCTGTATGAAGATTGAAATATCTACACCACTATCTGTATGAACTTGGAAATATCTACACCGCTATCTGTATGAACATGGATATATCTCCAAAGCTATCTGAATGAACATGGAAATATCTACAATGCTATCTGTTTCAACATGTAAATATCTACACCGCTATCTGCATGAAAATGGAAATATCTACAAAGCTATCTGCATATTCATAGAAATATCTACACAGCTATCTCTTTACACATGGAAATAACTACACCGCTATATCTATAAACATGGAAATATCTACACCGCCATCTGTATGAACATGGAAATATCTGCACCGCCATCTGTATGAACATATAAATATCTACAACGCCATCTGTATTAAGAAGGAAATATCTAAACCACTATCTGTATAAACGTGGAAATATCTACACCGCTGCCTGAGTAAACATGGAAATATCAGCACCGCTCTCTGTATGAAAATGGAAATATCTACACCGCTATCTGTATGAACATGGAAATATCTACACTGCTATCTGTATGAACATGGAAATAGCTACACCGTTATCTGTATGAACATGGAAATAGCTACACAGCTATTTGTATGAACATGGAAATATCTACACCGCTATCTGTATGAACATGGAAATAGCTACACCGTTATCTGAATCAACATGGAAATAGCTACACCGCTATCTGTATGAACATGGAAGTATCTACACCGCTTTCTGTATGAACATGGATATATCTACACAGCCATCTGGATGAACATGGAAATATCTACACAGCCATCTGGATGAACATGGAAATATCTACACCAATATCTGTATGAACATGGAAATATCTACACCGCTATCTGTGTAAACATGCATACATCTTCACCGCTATCTGTGTAAACATGGAAATATCTACACCGCTATCTGTATGAACATGGAAATAGCTACACCGGTATCTGTTTGAACATGGAAATATCTGCACCGCTATCTGTATGAACATGGAAATAACTACACCGCTATCTGTATGAACATGGAAATATCTACACCACTATCTGTATGAACATGGAAATATCTACACCGCTATCTGTATGAACATGGATATATGTACACAGCCATCTTGATGAACATGGAAATAACTACAGCGCTATCTGTATGAACATGGAAATAGCTACACCGCTATCTGTTTGAACATGGAAATATCTGCACCGCTATCTGTATGAACATGGAAATAACTACACCGCTATCTGTATGAACATGGAAATATCTACACCACTATCTGTATGAACATGGAAATATCTACGCCGCTATCTGTATGAACATGGATATATGTACACAGCCATCTTGATGAACATGGAAATAACTACACCGCTATCTGTATGAACATGGAAATATCTACACCGCTATCTGTATGAACATGGAAATATCTACACCGCTATCTGTGTAAACATGCATACATCTTCACCGCTATCTGTATGAATATGGATATATCTACACAGCCATCTGGATGAACATGGAAATATCTACACCGCTATCTGTGTAAACATGCATACATCTTCACCGCTATCTGTATAAACATGGAAATATCTACACCGCTATCTGTATGAACGTGGAAATATCTACACCGCTATCTGTTTGAACATGGAAATATCTACACCGCAATCTGCATGAAAATGGAAATATCTACACTGCTATCTGCATATTCATGGAAATATCTGCACAGCTATCTCTTTACACATGGAAATAACTACATCGCTATCTGTAATAACATGGAAATATCTACACCGCCATCTGTATGAACATGGAAATATCTACACTGCTATCTGTATTAAGATGGAGATATCTACACCGCTATCTGTATAAACATGGAAATACCTACACCGCTATCTCTATAAACATGGAAATATCTACACCGCTATCTGTATAAACATGGAAATATCTTCACCGCTATCTGTATGAACATGGAAATATCTGCACCGCTATCTGTATGAACGTGGAAATATCTACACCGCTATCTGTTTGAACATGGAAATATCTACACCGCAATCTGCATGAAAATGGAAATATCTACACTGCTATCTGCATATTCATGGAAATATCTGCACAGCTATCTCTTTACACATGGAAATAACTACATCGCTATCTGTAATAACTTGGAAATATCTACACCGTCATCTGTATGAACATGGAAATATCTACACCGCTATCTGTATTAAGATGGAGATATCTACACCGCTATCTGTATAAACATGGAAATACCTACACCGCTATCTGTATAAACATGGAAATATCTACACCGCTATCTGTATAAACATGGAAATATCTACACCGCTACCTTTATAAACATGGAAATATCACCACCGCTACCTGTATGAACATGGAAATATCTACACCGCTATCTGTATGAACATGGAAATATCTACACCGCTATCTGTAAAACATGGAAATATCAGCACCGCTATCTGTATGAACATGGAAATATCAGCCCCTCTATCAGTATGAACATGGAGATATCTACACCGCCATCTGTATGAACATGAATATATCTACACAGCCATCTGTATGAACATTTAAGTATCTACACCGCTATCTGTATGAACATGGAAATAGCTACACCGCTATATATATGAACATGGAAATATCTACACCGCTATCTGTATGAACATGGAAATATCTACACCGCTATCTGTATGAACATGGATATATCTACACAGCCCTCTGGATGAACATGGAAATATCCACACCGCTGTCTGTGTAAACATGCAAACATCTTCACCGCTATCTGTATAAACATGGAAATATCTACACCGCTATCTGTATGAACATGGAAATATCTACACCGCGATCTGTTTGAAGATGGAAATATATACACCGCTATCTGCATGAAAATGGAAATATCTACACAGCTATCTGCATATAGATGGAAATATCTACACAGCTATCTCTTTACACATGCAAATAACTACACTGCTATCTGTATGAACATGGATATATCTACACCGCCATCTGTATGAACATAGAAATATCTGCACCGCCATCTGTATGAACATATAAATATCTACACCGCCATCTGTATTAAGATGGATATATCTACACCGCTATCTGAATAAACATGGAAATATCTACACCGCTATCTGTATAAACATGGAAATATCTACACCGCTATCAGTATAAACATGGAAATATCTATACCGCTACCTGTATAAACATGGAAATATCAGCACCGCTATCTGTATGAACATGGAAATATCTACACCGCTATCTGTATGAACAAGGAAATATATACACCGCTATCTGTGTAAACATGCATACATTTTCACCGCTATCTGTATAAACATGGAAATATCTACACCGCTATCTGTATGAACATGGAAATATCTACACCGCTATCTGCATGAAAGTGGAAATACCTACACAGCTATCTGCATATACATGGAAATATCTACAAAGCTATCTCTTTACACATGGAAATAACTACACCGCTATCTCTATAAACATGGAAATATCTACACCGCCATCTGTATGAACATGGAAATATCTGCACCGCCATCTGTATGAACATATAAATATCTACACCGCCATCTGTATTAAGATGGAGATATCTACACCGCTATCTGTGTAAACCTGGAAATATCTACACCGCTATCTGTATAAACATGGAAATATCTACACCGCTATCTGTATAAACATGGAAATTTCTACACCGCTACCTGTATAATTATGGAAATATCAGCACTGCTATCTGTATGAACATGGAAATATCTACACCGCTATCTGTACGAATATGGAAAAATCTACACCGCTATCTGTATTAACATGGAAATACCTACACCGCTATCTGTATGAACATGGAAATATCTACACCACTATCGGTATGAACATGGAAATATCTACACCGCTATCTGTATGAAGATGGATATATCTACACAGCCATCTGGATGAACATGGAAATATCTACACCGATATCTGTATGAACATGGAAATATCTACACCGCTATCTGTGTAAACATGCATACATCTTCACCGCTACCTGTATAAACATGGAAATATCTACACCGCTATCTGTATGAACATGGAAATAGCTACACCGCTATCTGTATGAACATGGAAATATCTACACCGCTATCTGTATGAACATGGAAATATCTACACCGCTATCCGTTTGAACATGGAAATATCTACACCGCTATCTGCATGAAAATGGAAATATCTGCACTGCTATCTGCATATACATGGAAATATCTACACAGCTATCTCTTTACACATGGAAATAACTACACCGCTATCTGTATGAACATGGAAATATCTGCACCGCCATCTGTATAAACATATAAATATCTACACCGCCATCTGTATTAAGATGGAGATATCTACACCGCTATCTGTATAAACATGGAAATATCTACACCGCTATCTGTATAAACATGGAAACATCCACACCACTATCTGTATAAACATGGAAATATCTACACCGCTACCTGTATAAACATGGAAATATCAGCACCGCTATCTGAATGAACATGGAAATATCTATACCGCTATCTATATGAACATGCAAATATCTACACCGCTATCTGTATGAACATGGATATATCTACACAGCCCTCTGGATGAACATGGAAATATCCACACCGCTATCTGTGTAAACATGCATACATCTTCACCGCTATCTGTATAAATATGGAAATATCTACACCGCTATCTGTATGAACATGGAAATATCTACACCGCTATCTGTTTGAAGATGGAAATATATACACCGCTATCTGCATGAAAATGGAAATATCTACACAGCTATCTGCATATAGATGGAAATATCTACACAGCTATCTCTTTACACATGCAAATAACTACACTGCTATCTGTATGAACATGGAAATATCTACACCGCCATCTGTATGAACATAGAAATATCTGCACCGCAATCTGTATGAACATATAAATATCTACACCGCCATCTGTATTAAGATGGAGATATCTACACCGCTATCTGAATAAACATGGAAATATCTACACCGCTATCTGTATAAACATGGAAATATCTACACCGCTATCTGTATAAACATGGAAATATCTATACCGCTACCTGTATAAACATGGAAATATCAGCACCGCTATCTGTATGAACATGGAAATATCTACACCGCTATCTGTATGAACAAGGAAATATATACACCGCTATCTGTATGAACATGGAAATATCTTCAAAGCTATCTGAATGAACATGGAAATATCTACAATGCTATCTGTTTCAACATGTAAATATCTACACCGCTATCTGCATGAAAATGGAAATATCTACAAAGCTATCTGCATATTCATAGAAATATCTACACAGCTATCTCTTTACACATGGAAATAACTACACCGCTATATCTATAAACATGGAAATATCTACACCGCCATCTGTATGAACATGGAAATATCGGCACCGCCATCTGTATGAACATATAAATATCTACAACGCCATCTGTATTAAGAAGGAAATATCTAAACCACTATCTGTATAAACGTGGAAATATCTACACCGCTGCCTGAGTAAACATGGAAATATCAGCACCGCTCTCTGTATGAAAATAGAAATATCTACACCGCTATCTGTATGAACATGGAAATATCTACACTGCTATCTGTATGAACATGGAAATAGCTACACCGTTATCTGTATGAACATGGAAATAGCTACACAGCTATTTGTATGAACATGGAAATATCTACACCGCTATCTGTATGAACATGGAAATAGCTACACCGTTATCTGAATCAACATGGAAATAGCTACACCGCTATCTGTATGAACATGGAAGTATCTACACCGCTTTCTCTATGAACATGGATATATCTACACAGCCATCTGGATGAACATGGAAATATCTACACCGCTATCTGTATGAACATGGAAATATCTACACCGCTATCTGTGTGAACATGGATATAACTACACAGCCATCTGGATGAACATGGAAATATCTACACCGCTATCTGTGTAAACATGCATAGAACTTCACCGCTATCTGTATAAACATGGAAATATCTACACCGCTATCTGTATGAACATGGAAATATCTACACCGCTATCTGTATGAACATGGAAATATCTACACCGCTATCTGTTTGAACATGGAAATATATACACCGCTATCTGCATGAAAATGGAAATATCTACACAGCTATCTGCATATACATGGAAATATCTACACAGCTATCTCTTTACACATGGAAATAACTACACAGCTATCTGTATGAACATGGAAATATCTACACCGCCATCTGTATGAACATGGAAATATCTGCACCGCCATCTGTATGAACATATAAATATCTACACCGCCATCTGTATTAAGATGGAGATATCTACACCGCTATCTGTATAAACATGGATATATCTACACCACTATCTGTATAAACATGGAAATATCTACACCGCTATCTGTATAAACATGGAAATTTCTACACCGCTACCTGTATAAACATGGAAATATCAGCACTGCTATCTGTATGAACATGGAAATATCTACACCGCTATCTGTACGAACGTGGAAATATCTACACCGCTATCTCTATTAACCTGGAAATAGCTACACCGCTATCTGTATGAAGATTGAAATATCTACACCACTATCTGTATGAACTTGGAAATATCTACACCGCTATCTGTATGAACATGGATATATCTACACAGCCATCTGGATGAACATGGAAATATCTACACCAATATCTGTATGAACATGGAAATATCTACACCGCTATCTGTGTAAACATGCATACATCTTCACCGCTATCTGTATAAACATGGAAATATCTACACCGCTATCTGTATGAACATGGAAATAGCTACACCGCTATCTGTTTGAACATGGAAATATCTGCACCGCTATCTGTATGAACATGGAAATAACTACACCGCTATCTGTATGAACATTGAAATATCTACACCGCCATCTGTATGAACATGGAAACATCTGCACCGCCATCTGTATGAACATATAAATATCTACATTGCCATCTGTATTAAGATGGAGATATCTACACCGCTATCTGTATAAACATGGAAATATCTACACCGCTATATGTATAAACATGGAAATATCCACACCACTGTCTGTATAAACGTGGAAATATCTACAGCGCTACCTGTATAAACATGGAAATATCTACACCGCCATCTGTATGAACATGGAAATATCTGCACCGCCATCTGTATGAACTTATAAATATCTACATCGCGATCTGTATTAAGATGGAGATATCTTCAAAGCTATCTGTATAAATATGTAAATATCTACACCGCTATCTGTATAAACATGGAAATATCTACACCGCTACCTGTATAAACATGGAAATATCAGCACCGCTATCTGTATGAACATGGAAATATCTACACCGCTATCAGTATGAACATGGAAATATCTACACCGCTATCTGTATGAACATGGATATATCTACACAGCCCTCTGGATGAACATGGAAATATCTACACCACTATCTGTTTGAAGATGGAAATATATACACCGCTATCTGCATGAAAATGGAAATATCTACACAGCTATCTGCATATAGATGGAAATATCTACACAGCTATCTCTTTACACATGGAAATAACTACACCGCTATCTGTATGAACATGGAAATATCTACACCGCCATCTGTATGAACATGGAAATATCTTCACCGCCATCTGTACGAACATGGATATATCTACAGAGCCATCTGGATGAACATGGAAATATCTACACAGCCATCTGGATGAACATATAAATATCTACACCGCCATCTGTATTAATATGGAGATATCTACACCGCTATCTGTATAAACCTGGAAATATCTACACCGCTATCTGTATAAACATGGAAATATCTACACCGCTATCTGTATAAACATGGAAATTTCTACACCGCTACCTGTAGAAACATAGAAAGATCAGCACCGCTATCTGTAGGAACATGGAAATATCTACACCGCTATCTCTACGAACATGGAAATATCTACACCGCTATCTGTATCAACATGGAAATAGCTACACCGCTATCTGTATGAACATGGAAATTTCTACACCACTATCTGTATGAACATGGAAATATCTACACCGCTATCTGTATGAACATGTATATATGTACACAGACATCTTGATGAACATGGAAATAACTACACCGCTATCTGTATGAACATGGAAATATCTACACCGCTATCTGTGTAAACATGCATACATCTTCACCGCTATCTGTATAAACATGGAAATATCTACACCGCTATCTGTATGAACATGGAAATAGCTACACCGCTATCTGTATGAACATGGAAATACCTTCACCGCTATCTGTATGAATATGGGTATATCTACACAGCCATCTGGATGAACTTGGAAATATCTACACCGCTATCTGTGTAAACATGCATACATCTTCACCGCTATCTGTATAAACATGGAAATATCTACACCGCTATCTGTATGAACGTGGAAATATCTACACCGCTATCTGTTTGAACATGGAAATATCTACACCGCAATCTGCATGAAAATGGAAATATGTACACTGCTATCTGCATATTCATGGAAATATCTGCACAGCTATCTCTTTACACATGGAAATAACTACATCGCTATCAGTAATAACATGGAAATATCTACACCGCCATCTGTATGAACATGGAAATATCTACACCGCTATCTGTATTAAGATGGAGATATCTACACCGCTATCTGTATAAACATGGAAATGCCTACACCGCTATCTCTATAAACATGGAAATATCTACACCGCTATCTGTATAAACATGGAAATATCTACACCGCTATGTGTATGAACATGGAAATATCTGCACCGCTATCTGTATAAACATGGAAATATCAGCCCCTCTATCGGTATGAACATGGAGATATCTACACCGCCATCTGTATGAACATGAATATATCTACACAGCCATCTGTATGAACATGGAAATATCTACACCGCTATCTGTATGAACATGGAAATAGCTACACCGCTATATATATGAACATGGAAATATCTACACCGCTATCTGTATGAACATGGAAATATCTACACCGCTATCTGTATGAACATGGATATATCTACACAGCCCTCTGGATGAACATGGAAATATCCACACCGCTATCTGTGTAAACATGCATACATCTTCACCGCTATCTGTATAAACATGGAAATATCTACACCGCTATCTGTATGAACATGGAAATATCTACACCGCTATCTGTTTGAAGATGGAAATATATACACCGCTATCTGCATGAAAATGGAAATATCTACACAGCTATCTGCATATAGATGGAAATATCTACACAGCTATCTCTTTACACATGCAAATAACTACACTGCTATCTGTATGAACATGGATATATCTACACCGCCATCTGTATGAACATAGAAATATCTGCACCGCCATCTGTATGAACATATAAATATCTACACCGCCATCTGTATTAAGATGGAGATATCTACACCGCTATCTGAATAAACATGGAAATATCTACACCGCTATCTGCATGAAAATGGAAATATCTACAAAGCTATCTGCATATTCATAGAAATATCTACACAGCTATCTCTTTACACATGGAAATAACTACACCGCTATATCTATAAACATGGAAATATCTACACCGCCATCTGTATGAACATGGAAATATCTGCACCGCCATCTGTATGAACATATAAATATCTACAACGCCATCTGTATTAAGAAGGAAATATCTAAACCACTATCTGTATAAACGTGGAAATATCTACACCGCTGCCTGAGTAAACATGGAAATATCAGCACCGCTCTCTGTATGAAAATGGAAATATCTACACCGCTATCTGTATGAACATGGAAATATCTACACTGCTATCTGTATGAACATGGAAATAGCTACACCGTTATCTGTATGAACATGGAAATAGCTACACAGCTATTTGTATGAACATGGAAATATCTACACCGCTATCTGTATGAACATGGAAATAGCTACACCGTTATCTGAATCAACATGGAAATAGCTACACCGCTATCTGTATGAACATGGAAGTATCTACACCGCTTTCTGTATGAACATGGATATATCTACACAGCCATCTGGATGAACATGGAAATATCTACACAGCCATCTGGATGAACATGGAAATATCTACACCAATATCTGTATGAACATGGAAATATCTACACCGCTATCTGTGTAAACATGCATACATCTTCACCGCTATCTGTGTAAACATGGAAATATCTACACCGCTATCTGTATGAACATGGAAATAGCTACACCGGTATCTGTTTGAACATGGAAATATCTGCACCGCTATCTGTATGAACATGGAAATAACTACACCGCTATCTGTATGAACATGGAAATATCTACACCACTATCTGTATGAACATGGAAATATCTACACCGCTATCTGTATGAACATGGATATATGTACACAGCCATCTTGATGAACATGGAAATAACTACAGCGCTATCTGTATGAACATGGAAATAGCTACACCGCTATCTGTTTGAACATGGAAATATCTGCACCGCTATCTGTATGAACATGGAAATAACTACACCGCTATCTGTATGAACATGGAAATATCTACACCACTATCTGTATGAACATGGAAATATCTACGCCGCTATCTGTATGAACATGGATATATGTACACAGCCATCTTGATGAACATGGAAATAACTACACCGCTATCTGTATGAACATGGAAATATCTACACCGCTATCTGTATGAACATGGAAATATCTACACCGCTATCTGTGTAAACATGCATACATCTTCACCGCTATCTGTATAAACATGGAAATATCTACACCGCTATCTGTATGAACATGGAAATAGCTACACCGCTATCTGTATGAACATGGAAATACCTTCACCGCTATCTGTATGAATATGGATATATCTACACAGCCATCTGGATGAACATGGAAATATCTACACCGCTATCTGTGTAAACATGCATACATCTTCACCGCTATCTGTATAAACATGGAAATATCTACACCGCTATCTGTATGAACGTGGAAATATCTACACCGCTATCTGTTTGAACATGGAAATATCTACACCGAAATCTGCATGAAAATGGAAATATCTACACTGCTATCTGCATATTCATGGAAATATCTGCACAGCTATCTCTTTACACATGGAAATAACTACATCGCTATCTGTAATAACATGGAAATATCTACACCGCCATCTGTATGAACATGGAAATATCTACACCGCTATCTGTATTAAGATGGAGATATCTACACCGCTATCTGTATAAACATGGAAATACCTACACCGCTATCTCTATAAACATGGAAATATCTACACCGCTATCTGTATAAACATGGAAATATCTTCACCGCTATCTGTATGAACATGGAAATATCTGCACCGCTATCTGTATGAACGTTGAAATATCTACACCGCTATCTGTTTGAACATGGAAATATCTACACCGCAATCTGCATGAAAATGGAAATATCTACACTGCTATCTGCATATTCATGGAAATATCTGCACAGCTATCTCTTTACACATGGAAATAACTACATCGCTATCTGTAATAACTTGGAAATATCTACACCGCCATCTGTATGAACATGGAAATATCTACACCGCTATCTGTATTAAGATGGAGATATCTACACCGCTATCTGTATAAACATGGAAATACCTACACCGCTATCTGTATAAACATGGAAATATCTACACCGCTATCTGTATAAACATGGAAATATCTACACCGCTACCTTTATAAACATGGAAATATCACCACCGCTACCTGTTTGAACATGGAAATATCTACACCGCTATCTGTATGAACATGGAAATATCTACACCGCTATCTGTAAAACATGGAAATATCAGCACCGCTATCTGTATGAACATGGAAATATCAGCCCCTCTATCGGTATGAACAAGGAGATATCTACACCGCCATCTGTATGAACATGAATATATCTACACAGCCATCTGTATGAACATTTAAATATCTACACCGCTATCTGTATGAACATGGAAATAGCTACACCGCTATATATATGAACATGGAAATATCTACACCGCTATCTGTATGAACATGGAAATATCTACACCGCTATCTGTATGAACATGGATATATCTACACAGCCCTCTGGATGAACATGGAAATATCCACACCGCTATCTGTGTAAACATGCAAACATCTTCACCGCTATCTGTATAAACATGGAAATATCTACACCGCTATCTGTATGAACATGGAAATATCTACACCGCGATCTGTTTGAAGATGGAAATATATACACCGCTATCTGCATGAAAATGGAAAAATCTACACAGCTATCTGCATATAGATGGAAATATCTACACAGCTATCTCTTTACACATGCAAATAACTACACTGCTATCTGTATGAACATGGATATATCTACACCGCCATCTGTATGAACATAGAAATATCTGCACCGCCATCTGTATGAACATATAAATATCTACACCGCCATCTGTATTAAGATGGATATATCTACACCGCTATCTGTTTGAAGATGGAAATATATACACCGCTATCTGCATGAAAATGGAAATATCTACACAGCTATCTGTATAAACATGGAAATATCTACACCGCTATCTGTATAAACATGGAAATATCTACACCGCTATCAGTATAAACATGGAAATATCTATACCGCTACCTGTATAAACATGGAAATATCAGCACCGCTATCTGTATGAACATGGAAATATCTACACCGCTATCTGTATGAACAAGGAAATATATACACCGCTATCTGTGTAAACATGCATACATTTTCACCGCTATCTGTATAAACATGGAAATATCTACACCGCTATCTGTATGAACATGGAAATATCTACACCGCTATCTGCATGAAAGTGGAAATACCTACACAGCTATCTGCATATACATGGAAATATCTACAAAGCTATCTCTTTACACATGGAAATAACTACACCGCTATCTCTATAAACATGGAAATATCTACACCGCCATCTGTATGAACATGGAAATATCTGCACCGCCATCTGTATGAACATATAAATATCTACACCGCCATCTGTATTAAGATGGAGATATCTACACCGCTATCTGTGTAAACCTGGAAATATCTACACCGCTATCTGTATAAACATGGAAATATCTACACCGCTATCTGTATAAACATGGAAATTTCTACACCGCTACCTGTATAATTATGGAAATATCAGCACTGCTATCTGTATGAACATGGAAATATCTACACCGCTATCTGTACGAATATGGAAAAATCTACACCGCTATCTGTATTAACATGGAAATACCTACACCGCTATCTGTATGAACATGGAAATATCTACACCACTATCGGTATGAACATGGAAATATCTACACCGCTATCTGTATGAAGATGGATATATCTACACAGCCATCTGGATGAACATGGAAATATCTACACCGATATCTGTATGAACATGGAAATATCTACACCGCTATCTGTGTAAACATGCATACATCTTCACCGCTACCTGTATAAACATGGAAATATCTACACCGCTATCTGTATGAACATGGAAATAGCTACACCGCTATCTGTATGAACATGGAAATACCTTCACCGCTATCTGTATGAATATGGGTATATCTACACAGCCATCTGGATGAACTTGGAAATATCTACACCGCTATCTGTGTAAACATGCATACATCTTCACCGCTATCTGTATAAACATGGAAATATCTACACCGCTATCTGTATGAACGTGGAAATATCTACACCGCTATCTGTTTGAACATGGAAATATCTACACCGCAATCTGCATGAAAATGGAAATATTTACACTGCTATCTGCATATTCATGGAAATATCTGCACAGCTATCTCTTTACACATGGAAATAACTACATCGCTATCAGTAATAACATGGAAATATCTACACCGCCATCTGTATGAACATGGAAATATCTACACCGCTATCTGTATTAAGATGGAGATATCTACACCGCTATCTGTATAAACATGGAAATGCCTACACCGCTATCTCTATAAACAAGGAAATATCTACACCGCTATCTGTATAAACATGGAAATATCTACACCGCTATCTGTATGAACATGGAAATATCTGCACCGCTAACTGTATGAACGTGGAAATATCTACACCGCTATCTGTTTGAAAATGGAAATATCTACACCGCAATCTGCATGAAAATGGAAATATCAACACTGCTATCTGCATATTCATGGAAATTTCTGCACAGCTATCTCTTTACACATGGAAATAACTACATCGCTATCTGTAATAACTTGGAAATATCTACACAGACATCTGTATGAACATGGAAATATCTACACCGCTATCTGTATTAAGATGGAGATATCTACACCGCTATCTGTATAAACATGGAAATACCTACACCGCTATCTCTATAAACATGGAAATATCTACACCGCTATCTGTATAAACATGGAAATATCTACACCGCTACCTTTATAAACATGGAAATATCAGCACCGCTACCTGTATGAACATGGAAATATCTACACCGCTATGTGTATGAACATGGAAATATCTACACCGCTATCTGTATAAACATGGAAATATCAGCCCCTCTATCGGTATGAACATGGAGATATCTACACCGCCATCTGTATGAACATGAATATATCTACACAGCCATCTGTATGAACATGGAAATATCTACACCGCTATCTGTATGAACATGGAAATAGCTACACCGCTATATATATGAACATGGAAATATCTACACCGCTATCTGTATGAACATGGAAATATCTACACCGCTATCTGTATGAACATGGATATATCTACACAGCCCTCTGGATGAACATGGAAATATCCACACCGCTATCTGTGTAAACATGCATACATCTTCACCGCTATCTGTATAAACATGGAAATATCTACACCGCTATCTGTATGAACATGGAAATATCTACACCGCTATCTGTTTGAAGATGGAAATATATACACCGCTATCTGCATGAAAATGGAAATATCTACACAGCTATCTGCATATAGATGGAAATATCTACACAGCTATCTCTTTACAAATGCAAATAACTACACTGCTATCTGTATGAACATGGATATATCTACACCGCCATCTGTATGAACATAGAAATATCTGCACCGCCATCTGTATGAGCATATAAATATCTACACCGCCATCTGTATTAAGATGGAGATATCTACACCGCTATCTGAATAAACATGGAAATATCTACACCGCTATCTGCATGAAAATGGAAATATCTACAAAGCTATCTGCATATTCATAGAAATATCTACACAGCTATCTCTTTACACATGGAAATAACTACACCGCTATATCTATAAACATGGAAATATCTACACCGCCATCTGTATGAACATGGAAATATCTGCACCGCCATCTGTATGAACATATAAATATCTACAACGCCATCTGTATTAAGAAGGAAATATCTAAACCACTATCTGTATAAACGTGGAAATATCTACACCGCTGCCTGAGTAAACATGGAAATATCAGCACCGCTCTCTGTATGAAAATGGAAATATCTACACCGCTATCTGTATGAACATGGAAATATCTACACTGCTATCTGTATGAACATGGAAATAGCTACACCGTTATCTGTATGAACATGGAAATAGCTACACAGCTATTTGTATGAACATGGAAATATCTACACCGCTATCTGTATGAACATGGAAATAGCTACACCGTTATCTGAATCAACATGGAAATAGCTACACCGCTATCTGTATGAACATGGAAGTATCTACACCGCTTTCTGTATGAACATGGATATATCTACACAGCCATCTGGATGAACATGGAAATATCTACACAGCCATCTGGATGAACATGGAAATATCTACACCAATATCTGTATGAACATGGAAATATCTACACCGCTATCTGTGTAAACATGCATACATCTTCACCGCTATCTGTGTAAACATGGAAATATCTACACCGCTATCTGTATGAACATGGAAATAGCTACACCGGTATCTGTTTGAACATGGAAATATCTGCACCGCTATCTGTATGAACATGGAAATAACTACACCGCTATCTGTATGAACATGGAAATATCTACACCACTATCTGTATGAACATGGAAATATCTACACCGCTATCTGTATGAACATGGATATATGTACACAGCCATCTTGATGAACATGGAAATAACTACAGCGCTATCTGTATGAACATGGAAATAGCTACACCGCTATCTGTTTGAACATGGAAATATCTGCACCGCTATCTGTATGAACATGGAAATAACTACACCGCTATCTGTATGAACATGGAAATATCTACACCACTATCTGTATGAACATGGAAATATCTACGCCGCTATCTGTATGAACATGGATATATGTACACAGCCATCTTGATGAACATGGAAATAACTACACCGCTATCTGTATGAATATGGAAATATCTACACCGCTATCTGTATGAACATGGAAATATCTACACCGCTATCTGTGTAAACATGCATACATCTTCACCGCTATCTGTATAAACATGGAAATATCTACACCGCTATCTGTATGAACATGGAAATAGCTACACCGCTATCTGTATGAACATGGAAATACCTTCACCGCTATCTGTATGAATATGGATATATCTACACAGCCATCTGGATGAACATGGAAATATCTACACCGCTATCTGTGTAAACATGCATACATCTTCACCGCTATCTGTATAAACATGGAAATATCTACACCGCTATCTGTATGAACGTGGAAATATCTACACCGCTATCTGTTTGAACATGGAAATATCTACACCGAAATCTGCATGAAAATGGAAATATCTACACTGCTATCTGCATATTCATGGAAATATCTGCACAGCTATCTCTTTACACATGGAAATAACTACATCGCTATCTGTAATAACATGGAAATATCTACACCGCCATCTGTATGAACATGGAAATATCTACACCGCTATCTGTATTAAGATGGAGATATCTACACCGCTATCTGTATAAACATGGAAATACCTACACCGCTATCTCTATAAACATGGAAATATCTACACCGCTATCTGTATAAACATGGAAATATCTTCACCGCTATCTGTATGAACATGGAAATATCTGCACCGCTATCTGTATGAACGTGGAAATATCTACACCGCTATCTGTTTGAACATGGAAATATCTACACCGCAATCTGCATGAAAATGGAAATATCTACACTGCTATCTGCATATTCATGGAAATATCTGCACAGCTATCTCTTTACACATGGAAATAACTACATCGCTATCTGTAATAACTTGGAAATATCTACACCGCCATCTGTATGAACATGGAAATATCTACACCGCTATCTGTATTAAGATGGAGATATCTACACCGCTATCTGTATAAACATGGAAATACCTACACCGCTATCTGTATAAACATGGAAATATCTACACCGCTATCTGTATAAACATGGAAATATCTACACCGCTACCTTTATAAACATGGAAATATCACCACCGCTACCTGTTTGAACATGGAAATATCTACACCGCTATCTGTATGAACATGGAAATATCTACACCGCTATCTGTAAAACATGGAAATATCAGCACCGCTATCTGTATGAACATGGAAATATCAGCCCCTCTATCGGTATGAACAAGGAGATATCTACACCGCCATCTGTATGAACATGAATATATCTACACAGCCATCTGTATGAACATTTAAATATCTACACCGCTATCTGTATGAACATGGAAATAGCTACACCGCTATATATATGAACATGGAAATATCTACACCGCTATCTGTATGAACATGGAAATATCTACACCGCTATCTGTATGAACATGGATATATCTACACAGCCCTCTGGATGAACATGGAAATATCCACACCGCTATCTGTGTAAACATGCAAACATCTTCACCGCTATCTGTATAAACATGGAAATATCTACACCGCTATCTGTATGAACATGGAAATATCTACACCGCGATCTGTTTGAAGATGGAAATATATACACCGCTATCTGCATGAAAATGGAAAAATCTACACAGCTATCTGCATATAGATGGAAATATCTACACAGCTATCTCTTTACACATGCAAATAACTACACTGCTATCTGTATGAACATGGATATATCTACACCGCCATCTGTATGAACATAGAAATATCTGCACCGCCATCTGTATGAACATATAAATATCTACACCGCCATCTGTATTAAGATGGATATATCTACACCGCTATCTGTTTGAAGATGGAAATATATACACCGCTATCTGCATGAAAATGGAAATATCTACACAGCTATCTGTATAAACATGGAAATATCTACACCGCTATCTGTATAAACATGGAAATATCTACACCGCTATCAGTATAAACATGGAAATATCTATACCGCTACCTGTATAAACATGGAAATATCAGCACCGCTATCTGTATGAACATGGAAATATCTACACCGCTATCTGTATGAACAAGGAAATATATACACCGCTATCTGTGTAAACATGCATACATTTTCACCGCTATCTGTATAAACATGGAAATATCTACACCGCTATCTGTATGAACATGGAAATATCTACACCGCTATCTGCATGAAAGTGGAAATACCTACACAGCTATCTGCATATACATGGAAATATCTACAAAGCTATCTCTTTACACATGGAAATAACTACACCGCTATCTCTATAAACATGGAAATATCTACACCGCCATCTGTATGAACATGGAAATATCTGCACCGCCATCTGTATGAACATATAAATATCTACACCGCCATCTGTATTAAGATGGAGATATCTACACCGCTATCTGTGTAAACCTGGAAATATCTACACCGCTATCTGTATAAACATGGAAATATCTACACCGCTATCTGTATAAACATGGAAATTTCTACACCGCTACCTGTATAATTATGGAAATATCAGCACTGCTATCTGTATGAACATGGAAATATCTACACCGCTATCTGTACGAATATGGAAAAATCTACACCGCTATCTGTATTAACATGGAAATACCTACACCGCTATCTGTATGAACATGGAAATATCTACACCACTATCGGTATGAACATGGAAATATCTACACCGCTATCTGTATGAAGATGGATATATCTACACAGCCATCTGGATGAACATGGAAATATCTACACCGATATCTGTATGAACATGGAAATATCTACACCGCTATCTGTGTAAACATGCATACATCTTCACCGCTACCTGTATAAACATGGAAATATCTACACCGCTATCTGTATGAACATGGAAATAGCTACACCGCTATCTGTATGAACATGGAAATATCTACACCGCTATCTGTATGAACATGGAAATATCTACACCGCTATCCGTTTGAACATGGAAATATCTACACCGCTATCTGCATGAAAATGGAAATATCTGCACTGCTATCTGCATATACATGGAAATATCTACACAGCTATCTCTTTACACATGGAAATAACTACACCGCTATCTGTATGAACATGGAAATATCTGCACCGCCATCGGTATAAACATATAAATATCTACACCGCCATCTGTATTAAGATGGAGATATCTACACCGCTATCTGTATAAACATGGAAATATCTACACCGCTATCTGTATAAACATGGAAACATCCACACCACTATCTGTATAAACATGGAAATATCTACACCGCTACCTGTATAAACATGGAAATATCAGCACCGCTATCTGAATGAACATGGAAATATCTATACCGCTATCTATATGAACATGCAAATATCTACACCGCTATCTGTATGAACATGGATATATCTACACAGCCCTCTGGATGAACATGGAAATATCCACACCGCTATCTGTGTAAACATGCATACATCTTCACCGCTATCTGTATAAATATGGAAATATCTACACCGCTATCTGTATGAACATGGAAATATCTACACCGCTATCTGTTTGAAGATGGAAATATATACACCGCTATCTGCATGAAAATGGAAATATCTACACAGCTATCTGCATATAGATGGAAATATCTACACAGCTATCTCTTTACACATGCAAATAACTACACTGCTATCTGTATGAACATGGAAATATCTACACCGCCATCTGTATGAACATAGAAATATCTGCACCGCAATCTGTATGAACATATAAATATCTACACCGCCATCTGTATTAAGATGGAGATATCTACACCGCTATCTGAATAAACATGGAAATATCTACACCGCTATCTGTATAAACATGGAAATATCTACACCGCTATCTGTATAAACATGGAAATATCTATACCGCTACCTGTATAAACATGGAAATATCAGCACCGCTATCTGTATGAACATGGAAATATCTACACCGCTATCTGTATGAACAAGGAAATATATACACCGCTATCTGTATGAACATGGAAATATCTTCAAAGCTATCTGAATGAACATGGAAATATCTACAATGCTATCTGTTTCAACATGTAAATATCTACACCGCTATCTGCATGAAAATGGAAATATCTACAAAGCTATCTGCATATTCATAGAAATATCTACACAGCTATCTCTTTACACATGGAAATAACTACACCGCTATATCTATAAACATGGAAATATCTACACCGCCATCTGTATGAACATGGAAATATCGGCACCGCCATCTGTATGAACATATAAATATCTACAACGCCATCTGTATTAAGAAGGAAATATCTAAACCACTATCTGTATAAACGTGGAAATATCTACACCGCTGCCTGAGTAAACATGGAAATATCAGCACCGCTCTCTGTATGAAAATAGAAATATCTACACCGCTATCTGTATGAACATGGAAATATCTACACTGCTATCTGTATGAACATGGAAATAGCTACACCGTTATCTGTATGAACATGGAAATAGCTACACAGCTATTTGTATGAACATGGAAATATCTACACCGCTATCTGTATGAACATGGAAATAGCTACACCGTTATCTGAATCAACATGGAAATAGCTACACCGCTATCTGTATGAACATGGAAGTATCTACACCGCTTTCTCTATGAACATGGATATATCTACACAGCCATCTGGATGAACATGGAAATATCTACACCGCTATCTGTATGAACATGGAAATATCTACACCGCTATCTGTGTGAACATGGATATAACTACACAGCCATCTGGATGAACATGGAAATATCTACACCGCTATCTGTGTAAACATGCATAGAACTTCACCGCTATCTGTATAAACATGGAAATATCTACACCGCTATCTGTATGAACATGGAAATATCTACACCGCTATCTGTATGAACATGGAAATATCTACACCGCTATCTGTTTGAACATGGAAATATATACACCGCTATCTGCATGAAAATGGAAATATCTACACAGCTATCTGCATATACATGGAAATATCTACACAGCTATCTCTTTACACATGGAAATAACTACACAGCTATCTGTATGAACATGGAAATATCTACACCGCCATCTGTATGAACATGGAAATATCTGCACCGCCATCTGTATGAACATATAAATATCTACACCGCCATCTGTATTAAGATGGAGATATCTACACCGCTATCTGTATAAACATGGATATATCTACACCACTATCTGTATAAACATGGAAATATCTACACCGCTATCTGTATAAACATGGAAATTTCTACACCGCTACCTGTATAAACATGGAAATATCAGCACTGCTATCTGTATGAACATGGAAATATCTACACCGCTATCTGTACGAACGTGGAAATATCTACACCGCTATCTCTATTAACCTGGAAATAGCTACACCGCTATCTGTATGAAGATTGAAATATCTACACCACTATCTGTATGAACTTGGAAATATCTACACCGCTATCTGTATGAACATGGATATATCTACACAGCCATCTGGATGAACATGGAAATATCTACACAAATATCTGTATGAACATGGAAATATCTACACCGCTATCTGTGTAAACATGCATACATCTTCACCGCTATCTGTGTAAACATGGAAATATCTACACCGCTATCTGTATGAACATGGAAATAGCTACACCGCTATCTGTTTGAACATGGAAATATCTGCACCGCTATCTGTATGAACATGGAAATAACTACACCGCTATCTGTATGAACATGGAAATATCTACACCGCCATCTGTATGAACATGGAAACATCTGCACTGCCATCTGTATGAACATATAAATATCTACATTGCCATCTGTATTAAGATGGAGATATCTACACCGCTATCTGTATAAACATGGAAATATCTACACCGCTATATGTATAAACATGGAAATATCCACACCACTATCTGTATAAACGTGGAAATATCTACAGCGCTACCTGTATAAACATGGAAATATCTACACCGCCATCTGTATGAACATGGAAATATCTGCACCGCCATCTGTATGAACTTATAAATATCTACATCGCGATCTGTATTAAGATGGAGATATCTTCAAAGCTATCTGTATAAATATGTAAATATCTACACCGCTATCTGTATAAACATGGAAATATCTACACCGCTACCTGTATAAACATGGAAATATCAGCACCGCTATCTGTATGAACATGGAAATATCTACACCGCTATCAGTATGAACATGGAAATATCTACACCGCTATCTGTATGAACATGGATATATCTACACAGCCCTCTGGATGAACATGGAAATATCTACACCACTATCTGTTTGAAGATGGAAATATATACACCGCTATCTGCATGAAAATGGAAATATCTACACAGCTATCTGCATATAGATGGAAATATCTACACAGCTATCTCTTTACACATGGAAATAACTACACCGCTATCTGTATGAACATGGAAATATCTACACCGCCATCTGTATGAACATGGAAATATCTTCACCGCCATCTGTACGAACATGGATATATCTACAGAGCCATCTGGATGAACATGGAAATATCTACACAGCCATCTGGATGAACATATAAATATCTACACCGCCATCTGTATTAATATGGAGATATCTACACCGCTATCTGTATAAACCTGGAAATATCTACACCGCTATCTGTATAAACATGGAAATATCTACACCGCTATCTGTATAAACATGGAAATTTCTACACCGCTACCTGTAGAAACATAGAAAGATCAGCACCGCTATCTGTAGGAACATGGAAATATCTACACCGCTATCTCTACGAACATGGAAATATCTACACCGCTATCTGTATCAACATGGAAATAGCTACACCGCTATCTGTATGAACATGGAAATTTCTACACCACTATCTGTATGAACATGGAAATATCTACACCGCTATCTGTATGAACATGGATATATGTACACAGACATCTTGATGAACATGGAAATAACTACACCGCTATCTGTATGAACATGGAAATATCTACACCGCTATCTGTGTAAACATGCATACATCTTCACCGCTATCTGTATAAACATGGAAATATCTACACCGCTATCTGTATGAACATGGAAATAGCTACACCGCTATCTGTATGAACATGGAAATACCTTCACCGCTATCTGTATGAATATGGGTATATCTACACAGCCATCTGGATGAACTTGGAAATATCTACACCGCTATCTGTGTAAACATGCATACATCTTCACCGCTATCTGTATAAACATGGAAATATCTACACCGCTATCTGTATGAACGTGGAAATATCTACACCGCTATCTGTTTGAGCATGGAAATATCTACACCGCAATCTGCATGAAAATGGAAATATTTACACTGCTATCTGCATATTCATGGAAATATCTGCACAGCTATCTCTTTACACATGGAAATAACTACATCGCTATCAGTAATAACATGGAAATATCTACACCGCCATCTGTATGAACATGGAAATATCTACACCGCTATCTGTATTAAGATGGAGATATCTACACCGCTATCTGTATAAACATGGAAATGCCTACACCGCTATCTCTATAAACATGGAAATATCTACACCGCTATCTGTATAAACATGGAAATATCTACACCGCTATCTGTATGAACATGGAAATATCTGCACCGCTAACTGTATGAACGTGGAAATATCTACACCGCTATCTGTTTGAACATGGAAATATCTACACTGCAATCTGCATGAAAATGGAAATATCAACACTGCTATCTGCATATTCATGGAAATTTCTGCACAGCTATCTCTTTACACATGGAAATAACTACATCGCTATCTGTAATAACTTGGAAATATCTACACAGACATCTGTATGAACATGGAAATATCTACACCGCTATCTGTATTAAGATGGAGATATCTACACCGCTATCTGTATAAACATGGAAATACCTACACCGCTATCTCTATAAACATGGAAATATCTACACCGCTATCTGTATAAACATGGAAATATCTACACCGCTACCTTTATAAACATGGAAATATCAGCACCGCTACCTGTATGAACATGGAAATATCTACACCGCTATGTGTATGAACATGGAAATATCTACACCGCTATCTGTATAAACATGGAAATATCAGCCCCTCTATCGGTATGAACATGGAGATATCTACACCGCCATCTGTATGAACATGAATATATTTACACAGCCATCTGTATGAACATGGAAATATCTACACCGCTATCTGTATGAACATGGAAATAGCTACACCGCTATATATATGAACATGGAAATATCTACACCGCTATCTGTATGAACATGGAAATATCTACACCGCTATCTGTATGAACATGGATATATCTACACAGCCCTCTGGATGAACATGGAAATATCCACACCGCTATCTGTGTAAACATGCATACATCTTCACCGCTATCTGTATAAACATGGAAATATCTACACCGCTATCTGTATGAACATGGAAATATCTACACCGCTATCTGTTTGAAGATGGAAATATATACACCGCTATCTGCATGAAAATGGAAATATCTACACAGCTATCTGCATATAGATGGAAATATCTACACAGCTATCTCTTTACACATGCAAATAACTACACTGCTATCTGTATGAACATGGATATATCTACACCGCCATCTGTATGAACATAGAAATATCTGCACCGCCATCTGTATGAACATATAAATATCTACACCGCCATCTGTATTAAGATGGAGATATCTACACCGCTATCTGAATAAACATGGAAATATCTACACCGCTATCTGTATAAACATGGAAATATCTACACCGCTATCAGTATAAACATGGAAATATCTATACCGCTACCTGTATAAACATGGAAATATCAGCACCGCTATCTGTATGAACATGGAAATATCTACACCGCTATCTGTATGAACAAGGAAATATATACACCGCTATCTGTATGAACATGGAAATATCTACAAAGCTATCTGAATGAACATAGAAATATCTACACCGCTTTCTGTTTCAACATGTAAATATCTACACCGCTATCTGCATGAAAATGGAAATATCTACAAAGCTATCTGCATATTCATGGAAATATCTACACACCTATCTCTTTACACATGGAAATAACTACACCGCTATATCTATAAACATGGAAATATCTACACCGCCATCTGTATGAGCATGTAAATATCTGCACCGCCATCTGTATGAACATATAAATATCTACAACGCCATCTGTATTAAGAAGGAAATATCTAAACCGCTATCTGTATAAACATGGAAATATCTACACCGCTGCCTGAATAAACATGGAAATATCAGCACCGCTCTCTGTATGAAAATGGAAATATCTACACCGCTATCTGTATAAACATGGAAATATCTACACCGCTACCTTTATAAACATGGAAATATCAGCACCGCTACCTGTATGAACATGGAAATATCTACACCGCTATCTGTATGAACATGGAAATATCTACACCGCTATCTGTATAAACATGGAAATATCTACACCGCTATCAGTATAAACATGGAAATATCTATACCGCTACCTGTATAAACATGGAAATATCAGCACCGCTATCCGTATGAACATGGAAATATCTACACCGCTATCTGTATGAACAAGGAAATATATACACCGCTATCTGTATGAACATGGAAATATCTACAAAGCTATCTGAATGAACATGGAAATATCTACACCGCTATCTGTTTCAACATGTAAATATCTACACCGCTATCTGCATGAAAATGGAAATATCTACAAAGCTATCTGCATATTCATGGAAATATCTACACAGCTATCTCTTTACACATGGAAATAACTACACCGCTATATCTATAAACATGGAAATATCTACACCGCCATCTGCATGAGCATGTAAATATCTGCACCGCCATCTGTATGAACACATAAATATCTACAACACCATCTGTATTAAGAAGGAAATATCTAAACCGCTATCTGTATAAACATGGAAATATCTACACCGCTGCCTGAATAAACATGGAAATATCAGCACCGCTCTCTGTATGAAAATGGAAATATCTACACCGCTATCTGTATAAACATGGAAATATCTACACCGCTACCTTTATAAACATGGAAATATCAGCACCGCTACCTGTATGAACATGGAAATATCTACACCGCTATCTGTATGAACATGGAAATATCTACACCGCTATCTGTATAAACATGGAAATATCAGCACCGCTATCTGTATGAACATGGAAATATCAGCCCCTCTATCTGTATGAACATGGAGATATCTACACCGCCATCTGTATGAACATGAATATATCTACACAGCCATCTGTATGAACATGGAAATATCTACACCGCTATCTGTATGAACATGGAAATAGCTACACCGCTATATATATGAACATGGAAATATCTACACCGCTATCTGTATGAACATGGAAATATCTACACCGCTATCTGTATGAACATGGATATATCTACACAGCCCTCTGGATGAACATGGAAATATCCACACCGCTATCTGTGTAAACATGCATACATCTTCACCGCTATCTGTATAAAGATGGAAATATCTACACTGCTATCTGTATGAACATGGAAATATCTACACCGCTATCTGTTTGAAGATGGAAATATATACACCGCTATCTGCATGAAAATGGAAATATCTACACAGCTATCTGCATATAGATGGAAATATCTACACAGCTATCTCTTTACACATGCAAATAACTACACTGCTATCTGTATGAACATGGATATATCTACACCGCCATCTGTATGAACATAGAAATATCTGCACCGCCATCTGTATGAACATATAAATATCTACACCGCCATCTGTATTAAGATGGATATATCTACACCGCTATCTGTATGAACAAGGAAATATATACACCGCTATCTGTATGAACATGGAAATATCTACAAAGCTATCTGAATGAACATGGAAATATCTACACCGCTATCTGTTTCAACATGTAAATATCTACACCGCTATCTGCATGAAAATGGAAATATCTACAAAGCTATCTGCATATTCATGGAAATATCTACACAGCTATCTCTTTACACATGGAAATAACTACACCGCTATATCTATAAACAGGGAAATATCTACACCGCCATCTGTATGAACATGGAAATATCTGCACCGCCATCTGTATGAACATATAAATATCTACAACGCCATCTGTATTAAGAAGGAAATATCTAAACCGCTATCTGTATAAACATGGAAATATCTACACCGCTGCCTGAATAAACATGGAAATATCAGCACCGCTCTCTGTATGAAAATGGAAATATCTACACCGCTATCTGAACATGGAAATATCTACACTGCTATCTGTATGAACATGGAAATAGCTACACCGTTATCTGTATGAACATGGAAATAGCTACACAGCTATCTGTATGAACATGGAAATATCTACACCGCTATCTGTATGAACATGGAAATAGCTACACCGTTATCTGTATCAACATGGAAATAGCTACACCGCTATCTGTATGTACATGGAAGTATCTACACCGCTTTCTGTATGAACATGGAAATATCTACACCGCCATCTGTATGAACATGGAAATATCTACACCGCTAACTGTAAGAACATGGAAATACCTACACCGCTATCTGTATGTACATGGAAATATCTACACCGCTATCTGTATAAACATGGAAATATCTACACCGCTATCTGTATAAACATGGAAATTTCTACACCGCTACCTGTATAAACATGGAAATATCAGCACTGCTTTCTGTATGAACATGGAAATATCTACATCGCTATCTGTACGAACGTGGAAATATCTACACCGCTATCTGTATTAACATGGAAATAGCTACACCGCTATCTGTATGAAGATGGAAATATCTACACCACTATCTGTATGAACATGGAAATATCTACACCGCTATCTGTATGAACATGGATATATCTACACAGCCATCTGGATGAACATGGAAATATCTACACCGATATCCCTACGAACATGGAAATATCTACACCACTATCTGTGTAAACATGCATACATCTTCACCGCTATCTGTATAAACATGGAAATATCTACACCGCTATCTGTATGAACACGGAAATATCTGCACCGCCATCTGTATGAACATATAAATATCTACTCCGCCATCTATATTAAGATGGAAATATCTACACCGCTATGTGTGTAAACATGTTTACATCTTCACTGCTATCTGTATAAACATGGAAATATCTACACTGCTGTCTGCATATACATTTAAATAGGTACACTGCTATCTCTTTACACATGGAAATAACTACACCGTTACCTGTATGAACATGGAAATATCTACACCGCCATCTGTATGAACATGGAAATATCTGCACCGCCATCTGTATGAAAATATAAATATCTACACCGCCATCTGTATTAAGATAGAGATATCTCCACTGCTATCTGTATAAACATGGAAATATCTACACTGCTATCTGTATAAACATGGAAATATCTACACCGCTATCTGTATAAACATTGAAATATCTACACAACTACCTGTATAAACATGGAAATATCAGCACCGCTATCTGTATGAACATGGAAATATCTTCACCGCTATCTGTATGAACATGGAAATATCTACACCGCTATCTGTATGAACATGGAAATATCTGCACCGCTATCTGTATGAACATGGAACTATCTACACCGCTATCTGTTTGAACATGGAAATATCTACACCGCTGTCTGAATGAAAATTGAAATATCTACACAGCTATCTGCATATACATGGAAATATCTACACAGCTATCTCTTTACACATGGAAATAACTACACCGCTATCTCTATAAACATGGAAATATCTACACCGCCATCTGTATGAACATGGAAATATCTGCACCGCCATCTGTATGAACATATAAATATCTACACCGCCATCTGTATTAAGATGGAGATATCTACACCGCTATCTGTATAAACATGGAAATATCTACACCGCTATCTGTATAAACATGGAAATATCTACACAGCTATCTGTATGAACATGGAAATATCTACACCGCTACCTGTATAAACATGGAAATATCAGCACCACTATCAGTATGAACATGGAAA
Source organism: Gorilla gorilla gorilla (assembly GCF_029281585.2). Lineage (NCBI taxonomy): Eukaryota > Metazoa > Chordata > Mammalia > Primates > Hominidae > Gorilla > Gorilla gorilla. The sequence goes on from NC_073247.2 coordinate 2,203,463, forward strand.
TATCTACACCGCTATCTGTATGAACATGGATATAACTACACCGCCATCTGTATGAACATGGAAATATCTTTACCGCCAACTGTATGAACATGGATATATCTACACAGCCATCTGTATAAACATGGAAATATCTTTACCGCCATCTGTATGAACATGGATATATCTACACAGCCATCTGTATGAACATGGAAATATCTACACCGCTATCTGTATGAACATGGAAATACCTACACCGCTATCTGTGTGAACATGCATATATCTACACAGCCATCTGGATGAACATGGAAATATCTACACCGCTATCTGTGTAAACATGCATAGATCTTCACCGCTATCTGTATAAACATGGAAATATCTACACCGCTATCTGTATGAACATGGAAATATCTACACCGCTATCTGTAAGAACATGGAAATATCTACACCGCTATCTGTTTGAAGATGGAAATATATACACCGCTATCTGCATGAAAATGTAAATATCTACACAGCTATCTGCATATACATGGAAATATCTACACAGCTATATCTTTACACATGGAAATAACTACACCGCTATCTGTATGAACATGGAAATATCTACACCGCCATCTGTATGAACATGGAAATATCTGCACCGCCATCTGTATGAACATATAAATATCTACACCGCCATCTGTATTAAGATGGAGATATCTACACCGATATCTGTATAAACATGGAAATATCTACACCGCTATCTGTATAAACATGGAAATATCTACACCGCTATTTGTAAAAACATGGAAATTTCTACACCGCTACCTGTATAAACATGGAAATATCAGCACTGCTATCTGTATGAACATGGAAATATCTACACCGCTATCTGTACGAACATGGAAATATCTACACCGCTATCTGTATTAAAATGGAAATAGCTACACCGCTATCTGTATGAACATGGAAATATCTACACCACTATCTGTATGAACATGGAAATATCTACACCGCTATCTTTATGAACATGGATATATCTACACAGCCTTCTGGATGAACATGGAAATATCTACACCGATATCTGTATGAACATGGAAATATCTACACCGCTATCTGTGTAAACATGCATACATCTTCACCGCTATCTGTTTAAACATGGAAATATCTACACCGCTATCTGAATGAACATGGAAATAGCTACACCGCTATCTGTATGAACATGGAAATATCTGCACCGCTATCTGTATGAACATGGAAATATCTACACCGCTATCTGAACATGGAAATATCTACACCGCTATCTGCATGAAAATGGAAATATCTGCATTGCTATATGCATATACATGGAAATATCTACACAGCTATCTCTTTACACGTGGAAATATCTACACCGCTATCTGTATGAACATGGAAATATCTACACCGCCATCTGTATGAACATGGAAATATCTGCAGCGCCATCTGTATGAACATATAAATATCTACACCGTCATCTGTATTAAGATGGAGATATCTACACCGCTGTCTGTATAAACATGGAAATATCTACACCACTATCTGTATAAACATGGAAATATCCACACCACTATCTGTATAAACATGGAAATATCTACAGCGCTACCTGTATAAACATGGAAATATCAGCACCGCTATCTGTATGAACATGGAAATATCTACACCGCTATCTGTATGAACATGGAAATATCTACATCGCTATCTTTAGGAACATGGATATATCTACACAGCCCTCTGGATGAACATGGAAATATCCACACAGCAACTGTGTAAACATGCATACATCTTCACCGTTATCTGTATAAACATGGAAATAACTACACCGCTATCTGTATGAACATGGAAATATCTTAACCGCCATCTGTATGAACATGGATATATCTACACAGCCATCTGGATGAACATGGAAATATCTACACCGCTATCTGTATGAACATGGAAATATCTACACCCCTATCTGTGTAAACATGCATACATATTCACCGCTACCTGTATAAACATGGAAATATCGACACTGCTATCTGTATGAACATGGAAATATCTACACCGCTATCTGTTTGAACATGAAAATATCTACACCGCTCTCTGCATGAAAATGGAAATATCTACACAGCGATCTGCATATACATGGAAATATCTACAAAGCTATCTCTTTACACACGGAAATAAGTACAGCGCTATCTCTATAAACATGGAAAAAGCTACACCGCCATCTGTATGAACATGGAAATATCTGCACCGCCATCTGTATGAACATTTAAATATCTACACCGCCATCTATATTAAGATGGAGATATCTACACCGCTATCTGTATAAACCTGGAAATATCTACACCGCTATCTGTATAAACATGGAAATATCTACACCGCTATCTGTATAAACATGGAAATATCAGCACCGCTATCTGTATGAACATGGAAATATCTACACCTCTATCTGTATAAACATGGAAACATCTACACCGCTATCTGTATAAACATGGAAATACCTACACCGCTACCTGTACAAACATGGAAATAGGACCGCTATCTGTATGAACATGGAAATATCTACACCGCTATCTGTATGAACATGGAAATATCTACACCGCTATCTGTATGAACATGGAAATATCTACACCGCTATCTTTATGAACATGGTAATATCTACAAAGCTATCTGAATGAACATGGAAATATCTCCACCGCTATCTTTTTGAACATGAAAATATCTACACCGCTATCTACATGAAAATGGAAATTTCTAAAAAGCTATCTGCATATACATGGAAATAACTACACAGCTATCTCTTTACACATGGAAATAACTACACCGCTATATCTATAAACATGGAAATATCTACCCCGCCATCTGTATGAACATGGAAATATCTGCACCGCCATCTGTATGAACATATAAATATCTACACCGCCATCTGTATTAAGAAGGAAATATCTAAACCGCTGTCTATATAAACAGGGAAATATCTACACCGCTGCCTGTATAAACATGGAAATATCAGCACCGCTATCTGTATTAACATGGAAATATCTACACCGCTATCTGTATGAACATGGAAATATCTACACTGCTATCTGCATATACATTTAAATATCTACACAGCTATCTCTTTAAACATGGAAATAACTACACCGCTATCTGTATGAACATGGAAATACCTACACCGCCAAGTGTATGAACATGGAAATATCTTCACCGCCATCTGTATGAACATATAAATATCTACACCGCAATCTGTATTAAGATGGAGATATCTACTCTGCTATCTGTATAAACATGGAAATATCTACACCGCCATCTGTATGAACATATAAATATCTACACCATCATCTGTATTAAGAAGGAAATATCTAAACCGCAATGTGTATAAACATGGAAATATCTACACCGCTGCCTGTATAAACATGGAAATATCAGCACCGCTATCTGTTTGAACATGGAAATATCTACACCGCTATCTGTATGAACATGGAAATATCTACACCGCTATCTGTATGAACATGGAAATCGCTACACCGCTATCTGTATGAACATGGATATATCTACACAGCCATCTGGATGAACATGGAAATATCTACACCGCTATCTGTGTAAACATGCATACATCTTCACCGCTATCTGTATAAACATGGAAATATCTACACTGCTATCAGTATGAACATGGAAATATCTACACCGCTATCTGTATGAACATGGAAATATCTACACCGCTATCTGTTTGAACATGGAAATATCTACACCGCTATCTGTATGAACATGGAAATATCTACACCGCTATCTGTTTGAACATGGAAATATCTACACAGCTATCTGCGTGAAAATGGAAATATCTACACTGCTATCTGCATATACATGGAAATATCTACACAGCTATCTCTTTACACATGGAAATAACTACAACGCTCTCTGTATGAACATGGAAATATCTACACCGCCATCTGTATGAACATGGAAATATCTGCACCGCCATTTGTATGAACATATAAATATCTACACCGCCATCTGTATTAAGATGGAGATATCTACACCGCTATCTGTATAAACATGGAAATATGTACACCTCTATCTGTATAAACATGGAAACATCTACACCGCTATCTGTATAAACATGGAAATATCTACACCGCTACCTGTACAAACATGGAAATAGCACCGCTCTCTCTATGAACATGGAAATATCTACACCGCTATCTGTATGAACATGGAAATATCTACACCGCTATCTGTATGAACATGGAAATATCTACACCGCTATCTTAATGAACATGGAAATATCTACAAAGCTATCTGAATGAACATGGAAATATCTACACCGCTATCTGTTTGAACATGGAAATATCTACACCGCTATCTACATGAAAATGGAAATATCTACAAAGCTATCTGCATATACATGGAAATATCTACACAGCTATCTCTTTACACATGGAAATAACTACACCGCTATATCTATAAAAATGGAAATATCTTCACCGCCATCTGTATGAGCATGGAAATATCTGCACCGCCATCTGTATGAACATATAAATATCTACACCGCCATCTGTATTAAGAAGGAAATATCTAAACCGCTATATATATAAACATGGAAATATCTACACCGCTGCCTGTATAAACATGGAAATATCAGCACCGCTATCTGTATGAACATGGAAATATCTACACCGCCATCTGTATGAACATGGAAATATCTGCACCGCCGTCTGTATGAACATATAAATATCTACACCGCCATCTGTATTAAGAAGGAGATATCTACACCGCTATCTGTATAAACATGGAAATATCTACACCGCTACCTGTATAAACATGGAAATATCTACACCGCTATCTGTATAAACATGGAAATATCTACACAGCTATCTGTATGAACATGGAAATATCTACACCGCTACCTGTATAAACATGGAAATATCAGCACCACTATCAGTATGAACATGGAAATATCTACACCGCTATCTGTATGAACATGGATATAACTACACTGCCATCTGTATGAACATGGAAATATCTTTACCGCCAACTGTATGAACATGGATATATCTACACAGCCATCTGTATAAACATGGAAATATCTTTACCGCCATCTGTATGAACATGGATATATCTACACAGCCATCTGTATGAACATGGAAATATCTACACCGCTATCTGTATGAACATGGAAATACCTACACCGCTATCTGTGTGAACATGCATATATCTACACAGCCATCTGGATGAACATGGAAATATCTACACCGCTATCTGTGTAAACATGCATAGATCTTCACCGCTATCTGTATAAACATGGAAATATCTACACCGCTATCTGTATGAACATGGAAATATCTACACCGCTATCTGTAAGAACATGGAAATATCTACACCGCTATCTGTTTGAAGATGGAAATATATACACCGCTATCTGCATGAAAATGTAAATATCTACACAGCTATCTGCATATACATGGAAATATCTACACAGCTATATCTTTACACATGGAAATAACTACACCGCTATCTGTATGAACATGGAAATATCTACACCGCCATCTGTATGAACATGGAAATATCTGCACCGCCATCTGTATGAACATATAAATATCTACACCGCCATCTGTATTAAGATGGAGATATCTACACCGATATCGGTATAAACATGGAAATATCTACACCGCTATCTGTATAAACATGGAAATATCTACACCGCTATCTGTAAAAACATGGAAATTTCTACACCGCTACCTGTATAAACATGGAAATATCAGCACTGCTATCTGTATGAACATGGAAATATCTACACCGCTATCTGTACGAACATGGAAATATCTACACCGCTATCTGTATTAAAATGGAAATAGCTACACCGCTATCTGTATGAACATGGAAATATCTACACCACTATCTGTATGAACATGGAAATATCTACACCGCTATCTTTATGAACATGGATATATCTACACAGCCATCTGGATGAACATGGAAATATCTACACCGATATCTGTATGAACATGGAAATATCTACACCGCTATCTGTGTAAACATGCATACATCTTCACCGCTATCTGTTTAAACATGGAAATATCTACACCGCTATCTGAATGAACATGGAAATAGCTACACCGCTATCTGTATGAACATGGAAATATCTGCACCGCTATCTGTATGAACATGGAAATATCTACACCGCTATCTGAACATGGAAATATCTACACCGCTATCTGCATGAAAATGGAAATATCTGCATTGCTATATGCATATACATGGAAATATCTACACAGCTATCTCTTTACACGTGGAAATATCTACACCGCTATCTGTATGAACATGGAAATATCTACACCGCCATCTGTATGAACATGGAAATATCTGCACCGCCATCTGTATGAACATATAAATATCTACACCGTCATCTGTATTAAGATGGAGATATCTACACCGCTGTCTGTATAAACATGGAAATATCTACACCACTATCTGTATAAACATGGAAATATCCACACCACTATCTGTATAAACATGGAAATATCTACAGCGCTACCTGTATAAACATGGAAATATCAGCACCGCTATCTGTATGAACATGGAAATATCTACACCGCTATCTGTATGAACATGGAAATATCTACATCGCTATCTTTAGGAACATGGATATATCTACACAGCCCTCTGGATGAACATGGAAATATCCACACCGCAACTGTGTAAACATGCATACATCTTCACCGTTATCTGTATAAACATGGAAATAACTACACCGCTATCTGTATGAACATGGAAATATCTTAACCGCCATCTGTATGAACATGGATATATCTACACAGCCATCTGGATGAACATGGAAATATCTACACCGCTATCTGTATGAACATGGAAATATCTACACCCCTATCTGTGTAAACATGCATACATCTTCACCGCTACCTGTATAAACATGGAAATATCGACACTGCTATCTGTATGAACATGGAAATATCTACACCGCTATCTGTTTGAACATGAAAATATCTACACCGCTCTCTGCATGAAAATGGAAATATCTACACAGCGATCTGCATATACATGGAAATATCTACAAAGCTATCTCTTTACACACGGAAATAAGTACAGCGCTATCTCTATAAACATGGAAAAAGCTACACCGCCATCTGTATGAACATGGAAATATCTGCACCGCCATCTGTATGAACATTTAAATATCTACACCGCCATCTATATTAAGATGGAGATATCTACACCGCTATCTGTATAAACCTGGAAATATCTACACCGCTATCTGTATAAACATGGAAATATCTACACCGCTATCTGTATAAACATGGAAATATCAGCACCGCTATCTGTATGAACATGGAAATATCTACACCTCTATCTGTATAAACATGGAAACATCTACACCGCTATCTGTATAAACATGGAAATACCTACACCGCTACCTGTACAAACATGGAAATAGGACCGCTATCTGTATGAACATGGAAATATCTACACCGCTATCTGTATGAACATGGAAATATCTACACCGCTATCTGTATGAACATGGAAATATCTACACCGCTATCTTTATGAACATGGTAATATCTACAAAGCTATCTGAATGAACATGGAAATATCTACACCGCTATCTTTTTGAACATGAAAATATCTACACCGCTATCTACATGAAAATGGAAATTTCTAAAAAGCTATCTGCATATACATGGAAATAACTACACAGCTATCTCTTTACACATGGAAATAACTACACCGCTATATCTATAAACATGGAAATATCTACCCCGCCATCTGTATGAACATGGAAATATCTGCACCGCCATCTGTATGAACATATAAATATCTACACCGCCATCTGTATTAAGAAGGAAATATCTAAACCGCTGTCTATATAAACAGGGAAATATCTACACCGCTGCCTGTATAAACATGGAAATATCAGCACCGCTATCTGTATTAACATGGAAATATCTACACCGCTATCTGTATGAACATGGAAATATCTACACTGCTATCTGCATATACATTTAAATATCTACACAGCTATCTCTTTAAACATGGAAATAACTACACCGCTATCTGTATGAACATGGAAATACCTACACCGCCAAGTGTATGAACATGGAAATATCTTCACCGCCATCTGTATGAACATATAAATATCTACACCGCAATCTGTATTAAGATGGAGATATCTACTCTGCTATCTGTATAAACATGGAAATATCTACACCGCCATCTGTATGAACATATAAATATCTACACCATCATCTGTATTAAGAAGGAAATATCTAAACCGCAATGTGTATAAACATGGAAATATCTACACCGCTGCCTGTATAAACATGGAAATATCAGCACCGCTATCTGTTTGAACATGGAAATATCTACACCGCTATCTGTATGAACATGGAAATATCTACACCGCTATCTGTATGAACATGGAAATCGCTACACCGCTATCTGTATGAACATGGATATATCTACACAGCCATCTGGATGAACATGGAAATATCTACACCGCTATCTGTGTAAACATGCATACATCTTCACCGCTATCTGTATAAACATGGAAATATCTACACTGCTATCAGTATGAACATGGAAATATCTACACCGCTATCTGTATGAACATGGAAATATCTACACCGCTATCTGTTTGAACATGGAAATATCTACACCGCTATCTGTATGAACATGGAAATATCTACACCGCTATCTGTTTGAACATGGAAATATCTACACAGCTATCTGCGTGAAAATGGAAATATCTACACTGCTATCTGCATATACATGGAAATATCTACACAGCTATCTCTTTACACATGGAAATAACTACAACGCTCTCTGTATGAACATGGAAATATCTACACCGCCATCTGTATGAACATGGAAATATCTGCACCGCCATTTGTATGAACATATAAATATCTACACCGCCATCTGTATTAAGATGGAGATATCTACACCGCTATCTGTATAAACATGGAAATATGTACACCTCTATCTGTATAAACATGGAAACATCTACACCGCTATCTGTATAAACATGGAAATATCTACACCGCTACCTGTACAAACATGGAAATAGCACCGCTATCTCTATGAACATGGAAATATCTACACCGCTATCTGTATGAACATGGAAATATCTACACCGCTATCTGTATGAACATGGAAATATCTACACCGCTATCTTAATGAACATGGAAATATCTACAAAGCTATCTGAATGAACATGGAAATATCTACACCGCTATCTGTTTGAACATGGAAATATCTACACCGCTATCTACATGAAAATGGAAATATCTACAAAGCTATCTGCATATACATGGAAATATCTACACAGCTATCTCTTTACACATGGAAATAACTACACCGCTATATCTATAAAAATGGAAATATCTTCACCGCCATCTGTATGAGCATGGAAATATCTGCACCGCCATCTGTATGAACATATAAATATCTACACCGCCATCTGTATTAAGAAGGAAATATCTAAACCGCTATATATATAAACATGGAAATATCTACACCGCTGCCTGTATAAACATGGAAATATCAGCACCGCTATCTGTATGAACATGGAAATATCTACACCGCCATCTGTATGAACATGGAAATATCTGCACCGCCGTCTGTATGAACATATAAATATCTACACCGCCATCTGTATTAAGAAGGAGATATCTACACCGCTATCTGTATAAACATGGAAATATCTACACCGCTACCTGTATAAACATGGAAATATCTACACCGCTATCTGTACAAACATGGAAATATCTACACCGCTACCTGTATAAACATGGAAATATCAGCACCACCATCTGTATGAACATGGAAATATCTACACCACTATCAGTATGAACATGGAAATATCTACACTGCTATCTGTATGAACATGGAAATATCTACAAAGCTATCTGAATGAACAAGGAAATATCTACACCGCTATCTGTTTGAACATGTAAATATCTACACCGCTATCTGCATGAAAATGGAAATATCTACAAAGCTATCACCATATACATGGAACTATCTACACAGCTATCTCTTTACACATGGAAACAACTACAATGCTATCTCTATAAACACGGAAATATCTACACCGCCATCTGTATGAACCTGGAAATATCTGCGCCGCCATCTAAATGAACATATAAATATCTACACCGCCATCTGTATTAAGATGGAGATATCTACATCGCTATCTGTATAAACATGGAAATACCTACACCGCTATCTGTATAAACATGAAAATATCCACACCGCTACCTGTATAAACATGGAAATATCAGCACCGCTATCTATATGAACATGGAAATATCTACTCCGCTATCTCTATGAACATGGAAATATCTACACCGTTATCTGTATGAACATGGAAATAGCTACACCGCTATCTGTATGAACATGGAAATATCTACAGCACTATCTGTATAAACATGGAAATATCTACACCGCTATCTGTATAAACATGGAAATATCAGCACCGCTATCTGTATGAACATGGAAATATCAGCCCCTCTATCTGTATGAACATGGAAGTATCTACACCGCTATCTGTATGAACATGGAAATAGCTACACCGCTATCTGTATGAACATGGATATATCTACACAGCCATCTGGATGAACATGGAAATATCTACACCGCTATCTGTGTAAACATGCATACATCTTCACCGCTATCTGTATAAACATGGAAATATCTACACCGCTATCTGTATGAACATGGATATATCTACACAGCCATCTGTATGAACATGGAAGTATCTACACCGCTATCTGTATGAACATGGAAATATATGCACCGCTATCTGTTTGAACATGGAAATATCTAAACCGCTATCTGCATGAAAATGGAAATAAATACACAGCTATGTGCATATACACGGAAATATCTACACAGCTATCTCTTTACACATGGAAATAACTACACAGCTATCTGTATGAACATGGAAATATCTTCACCGCCATCTGTATTAACATGGATATATCTACACAGCCATCTTGATGAACATGGAAATATCTACACCGCTATCTGTGTAAACATGCATAGATCTTCACCGCTATATGTATAAACATGGAAATATCTACACCGCTATCTGTATGAACATGGAAATATCTACACCGCTATCTGTATGAACATGGAAATATCTACACCGCTATCTGTTTGAACATGGAAATATCTACACCGCTATCTGCATGAAAATGGAAATATCTACACTGCTATCTGCATATACATTTAAATATCTACACAGCTATCTCTTTACACATGGAAATAACTACACCGCTATCTGTATGAACATGGAAATATCTACACCGCCTTCAGTATGAACATGGAAATATCTGCACCGCCATCTGTATGAACATATAAATATCTACACTGCCATCTGTATTAAGATGGAGATATCTACACTGCTATCTGTATAAACATGGAAGTACCTACACCGCCATCTCTGTGAGCATATAAATATCTACACCGCTATCTGTTTGTACATGGAAATATCTACACCGCTATCTGCGTGAAAATGGAAATATCTACACTGCTATCTGCATATACATTTAAATATCTACACAGCTATCTCTTTACACATGGAAATAACTACACCGCTATCTGTATGAACATGGAAATATCTACACCGCCATCTGTATGAACATGGAAATATCTGCACCGCCATCTGTATGAACATATAAATATCTACACTGCCATCTGTATTAAGATGGAGATATCTACACTGCTATCTGTATAAACATGGAAGTACCTACACCGCCATCTCTGTGAACATATAAATATCTACACCGCCATCTGTATTAAGAAGGAAATATCTAAACCGCAATCTTTATAAACATGGAAATATCTACACCACTGCTTGTATAAACATGGAAACATCAGCACCGCTATCTGTATGAACATGGAAATATCTACACCGCTATCTGAATGAACATGGAAATATCTACACTGCTATCTGTATGAACATGGAAATAGCTACACCGCTGTCTGTATGAACACGGATATATCTATACAGCCATCTGGATGAACATGGAAATATCTACACCGCTATCTGTGTAAACATGCATAGATCTTCGCCGCTATCTGTAGAAACATGCAAATATCTACAGCGCTATCTGTATGAACCTGGAAATATCTACACCGCTCTCTGTTTGAACATGGAAATATCTACACCGCTATCTGTATGGACATGGAAATATCTACACCGCAATCTGTTTGAACATGTAAATATCTACACCGCTATCTGCATGAAAAGGGAAATATCTACACTGCTATCTGCATATACATTTAAATGTCTACACAGTTATCTCTTTACACATGGAAATAACTACACTGCTATCTGTATGAACATGGAAATACCTACACCGCCATCTGTATGAACATGGAAATATCTACACCGCTATCTGTAAAAACATGGAAATGTCTACACCACTACCTGTATAAACATGGAAATATCAGCACCGCTATCTGTATGAACATGGAAATATCTACACCGCTATCTGTATGAACATGGAAATATCAACACCGCTATCTGTATGAACATTTAAATATCTACAACGCTATCTTTATGAACATGGAAATATGTACACCGCTATCTGTTTGAACTTGGAAATATCTACACCGCTGTCTGCATGAAAATGGAAATATCTACACAGCTATCTGCATGTACATGGAAATATCTACACAGCTATCTCTTAACACTTGGAAATAACTACACCGCTATCTCTATAAACCTGGAAATATCTACACCGCCATCTGTATGAACATGGAAATATCTGCACCGCCATCTGTATGAACATATAAATAACTACACCGCCATCTGTATTAAGAAGGAGATATCTACACCGCTATCTGTATAAACATGGAAATATCTACACCGCTACCTGTATAAACATGGAAATATCTACACCGCTATCTGTATAAACATGGAAATATCTACACCGCTACCTATATAAACATGGAAATATCAGCACCGCTATCTGTATGAACATGGAAATATCTACACCACTATCAGTATGAACATGGAAATATCTACACTGCTATCTGTATGAACATGGAAATATCTACAAAGCTATCTGAATGAACAAGGAAATATCTACACCGCTATCTGTTTGAACATGTAAATATCTACACCGCTATCTGCATGAAAATGGAAATATCTACAAAGCTATCTGCATATATATGGAACTATCTACACAGCTATCTCTTTACACATGGAAATAACTACACCGCTATCTCTATAAACACGGAAATATCTACACCGCCATCTGTATGAATGTGGAAATATCTGCGCCGTCATCTAAATGAACATATAAATATCTACACTGCCATCTGTATTAAGATGGAGATACCTACATCGCTATCTGTATAAACTTGGAAATATCTACACCGCTATCAGTATAAACATGGAAATACCTACACCGCTTTCAGTATAAACATGGAAATATCTACACCGCTACCTGTATAAACATGGAAATATCAGCACCGCTATCTCTATGAACATGGAAATATCTACACCGCTATCTGTATGAACATGGAAATAGCTACACCGCTATCTGTATGAACATGGAAATATCTACACCACTATCTGTATAAACATGGAAATATCTACACCGCTATCTGTATAAACATGGAAATATCAGCACCGCTATCTGTATGAACATGGAAATATCAGCCCCTCTATCTGTATGAACATGGAAGTATCTACACCGCTATCTGTATGAACATGGAAATAGCTACACCGCTATCTGTATGAACATGGATATATCAACACAGCCATCTGGATGAACATGGAAAAATCTACACCGCTATGTGTGTAAACATGCATACATCTTCACCGCTATCTGTATAAACATGGAAATATCTACACCGCTATCTGTATGAACATGGAAATATCTACACTGCTATCTGTATGAACATGGAAATATCTACACCGCTATCTGTTTGAACATGGAAATATCTACACTGCTATTTGTATGAACATGGAAATATCTACACCGCTATCTGTTTGAACATGGAAATATCTACACCGCTATCTGCGTGAAAATGGAAATATCTGCACTGCTATCTGCATATACATGGAAATATCTACACAGCTATCTCTTTACACATGGAAATAACTACACCGCTCTCTGTATGAACATGGAAACATCTACACTGCCATCTGTATGAACATGGAAATATCTGAACAGCCATCTGTATGAACATATAAATATCTACACCGCCATCTGTATTAAGATGGAGATACCTACACCGCTATCTGAATAAACATGGAAATATCTACACCTCTATCTGTATAAACATGTAAATATCTACACCGCTATCTGTATAAACATGGAAATATCAGCACCGCTTTCTGTATGAACATGGAAATATCTACAAAGCTATCTCTATGAACATGGAATTATCTACACTGCTATCTGTATGAACATGGAAATATCTACACCGCTATCTGTATGAACATGGAAATATATACACCGCTATCTGTATGAACATGGATATATCTACACAGCCCTCTGGATGAACATGGAAATATCCACACCGCTTTCTGTTTAAACATGCATACATCTTCACCGCTATGTGTATAAACATGGAAATATCTACAAAGCTTTCTGTATGAACATGGAAATATCTACACCGCTATCTGTATGAAGATGGAAATACATACACCACTATCTGCATGAAAATGGAAATATCTACACAGCTATCTGCATACACATGGAAATATCTACCCAGCTATCGCTTTACACATGGAAATAACTACACCGCTATCTGTATGAACATGGAAATATCTACACCGCCATCTGTATGAACATAGAAATATCTACACCGCCATCTGTATGAACATGGAAATATCTGCACTGCCAACTGTATGAACATATAAATATCTACACCGCCATCTGTATTAAGAAGGAAATATCTAAACCACTATCTGTATAAACATGGAAATATCTACACCGCTGCCTGTATTAACATGGAAATATCAGCACCGCTATCTGTATGAACATGGAAATATCTACACCGCTATCTGTATAAACATGGAAATATCTACAACGCTATCTGTATGAACATGGATATAGCTACACCGTTATCTGTATGAACATGGGAATAGCTACACCGCTATCTGTATGAACATGGAAATATCTACACCGCTATCTGTATGAACATGGAAATATCTACACCGCTATCTGTATGAACATGGAAATAGCTACACCGTTATCTGTATGAACATGGGAATAGCTACACCGCTATCTTTATGAACATGGAAATATCTACACCACTATCTGTAT
The DNA here is from genome assembly GCF_029281585.2 of Gorilla gorilla gorilla. NCBI lineage: Eukaryota > Metazoa > Chordata > Mammalia > Primates > Hominidae > Gorilla > Gorilla gorilla. Next base: position 2,218,726 of record NC_073247.2, read on the forward strand.
GAACATGGATATATCTACACAGCCATCTGGATGAACATGGAAATATCTACACCGCTATCTGTATGAACATGGAAATATCTACACCGCTATCTGTGAACATGGATATAACTACACATCCATCTGGAAGAACATGGAAATATCTACACCGCTATCTGTGTAAACATGCATAGATCTTCACCGCTATCTGAATAAACATGGAAATATCTACACCACTATCTGTATGAACATGGAAATATCTACACCGCTATCTGTATGAACATGGAAATATCTACACAGCTATCTGTTTGAACGTGTAAATATCTACACAGCTATCTGCATGAAAATGGAAATATCCACACTGCTATCTGCATACACATTTAAATGTCTACACAGCTATCTCTTTACACATGGAAATATCTACACCGCTATCTATATGAACATGGAAATATCTACGCCGCCATCTGTATGAACTTGGAAATATCTGCACCGCCATCTGTATGAACCTATAAATATCTACACCGCCATCTGTATGAAGATGGAGATATCTACACTGCTATCTGTATAAACATGGAAATATCTACACCGCCATCTGTATGAACATGTAAATATCTACACCGCCATCTGTATTAAGAAGGAAATATCTAAACCGCTATCTGTATAAACATGGAAATATCTACACCGCTGCCTGTATAAACATGGAAATATCAGCACCGATATCTGTATGAACATGGAAATATCTACACCGCTATGTGTATGAACATAGGAATATCTACACCGCTATCTGTATGAACATGGAAATAGCTACACCGCTATCTGTATGAACATGGATAAATCTACACAGCCGTCTGGATGAACATGGAAATATCTACACCGCTATCTGTGTAAACATGCATACATCTTCACCGCTATCTGTATAAACATGGAAATATCTACACCGCTATCTGTATGAACATGGAAATATCTACACCGCTATCTGTATGGACATGGGAATATCTACACCGCAACCTGTTTGAACATGGAAATATCTACACCGCTATCTGCATGAAAATAGAAATATCTATACTGCTATCTGCACATACATTTAAATGTCTACACAGTTATCTCTTTACACATGGAAATAACTAAACCGCTATCTGTATGAACATGGAAATATCTACACCGCCATCTGTATGAACATGGAAATATCTGCACCGCCATCTGTATGAACATATAAATATCTACACCGCCATCTGTATTAAGATGGAGATATCTACACTGCTATCTGTATATACATGGAAATATCTACACCGCTATCTGTATAAACATGGAAATATCTACACCGCTATCTGTAAAAACATGGAAATGTCTACACCACTACTTGTATAAACATGGAAATATCAGCACCGCTATCTGTATGAACATGGAAATATCTACACCGCTATCTGTATCAACATGGAAATATCTACACCGCTATCTGTATGAACATTTAAATATCTACACCGCTATCTTTATGAACATGGAAATATGTACACCGCTATCTGTTTGAACTTGGAAATATCTACACCGCTGTCTGAATGAAAATGGAAATATCAACACAGCTATCTGCATATACATGGAAATATCTACACAGCTATCTCTTTACACATGGAAATAACTACACCGCTCTCTGTATGAACATGGAAACATCTACACCGCCATCTGTATGAACATGGAAATATCTGCACAGCCATCTGTATGAACATATAAATATCTACACCGCCATCTGTATTAAGATGGAGATGCCTACACCGCTATCTGAATAAACATGGAAATATCTACACCTCTATCTGTATAAACATGGAAATATCTACACCGCTATCTGTATAAACATGGAAATATCAGCACCGCTTTCTGTATGAACATGGAAATATCTACAAAGTTATCTCTATGAACATGGAAATATCTACACTGCTATCTGTATGAACATGGAAATATCTACACCGCTATCTGTATGAACATGGAAATATATACACCGCTATCTGTATGAACATGGATATATCTACACAGCCCTCTGGATGAACATGGAAATATCCACACCGCTTTCTGTGTAAACATGCATACATCTTCACCGCTATGTGTATAAACATGGAAATATCTACAAAACTTTCTGTATGAACATGGAAATATCTACACCGCTATCTGTATGAAGATGGAAATACATACACCACTATCTGCATGAAAATGGAAATATCTACACAGCTATCTGCATACACATGGAAATATCTACCCAGCTATCGCTTTACACATGGAAATAACTACACCGCTATCTGTATGAACATGGAAATATCTACACCGCCATCTGTATGAACATGGAAATATCTACACCGCCATCTGTATGAACATGGAAATATCTGCACTGCCAACTGTATGAACATATAAATATCTACACCGCCATCTGTATTAAGAAGGAAATATCTAAACCACTATCTGTATAAACATGGAAATATCTACACCGCTGCCTGTATTAACATGGAAATATCAGCACCGCTATCTGTATGAACATGGAAATATCTACACCGCTATCTGTATAAACATGGAAATATCTACACCGCTATCTGTATGAACATGGATATAGCTACACCGTTATCTGTATGAACATGGGAATAGCTACACCGCTATCTGTATGAACATGGAAATATCTACACCGCTATCTGTATGAACATGGAAATATCTACACCGCTATCTGTATGAACATGGAAATAGCTACACCGTTATCTGTATGAACATGGGAATAGCTACACCGCTATCTGTATGAACATGGAAATATCTACACCACTATCTGTATGAACATGGATATATCTACACAGCCATCTGGATGAACATGGAAATATCTACACCGCTATCTGTATGAACATGGAAATATCTACACCGCTATCTGTGTGAACATGGATATAACTACACAGCCATCTGGAAGAACATGGAAATATCTACACCGCTATCTGTGTAAACATGCATAGATCTTCACCGCTATCTGAATAAACATGGAAATATCTACACCACTATCTGTATGAACATGGAAATATCTACACCGCTATCTGTATGAACATGGAAATATCTACACAGCTATCTGTTTGAACGTGTAAATATCTACACAGCTATCTGCATGAAAATGGAAATATCTACACTGCTATCTGCATACACATTTAAATGTCTACACAGCTATCTCTTTACACATGGAAATATCTACACCGCTATCTATATGAACATGGAAATATCTACGCCGCCATCTGTATGAACTTGGAAATATCTGCACCGCCATCTGTATGAACCTATAAATATCTACACCGCCATCTGTATGAAGATGGAGATATCTACACTGCTATCTGTATAAACATGGAAATATCTACACCGCCATCTGTATGAACATGTAAATATCTACACCGCCATCTGTATTAAGAAGGAAGTATCTAAACCGCTATCTGTATAAACATGGAAATATCTACACCGCTGCCTGTATAAACATGGAAATATCAGCACCGATATCTGTATGAACATGGAAATATCTACACCGCTATGTGTATGAACATAGGAATATCTACACCGCTATCTGTATGAACATGGAAATAGCTACACCGCTATCTGTATGAACATGGATAAATCTACACAGCCGTCTGGATGAACATGGAAATATCTACACCGCTATCTGTGTAAACATGCATACATCTTCACCGCTATCTGTATAAACATGGAAATATCTACACCGCTATCTGTATGAACATGGAAATATCTATACCGCTATCTGTATGGACATGGGAATATCTACACCGCAACCTGTTTGAACATGGAAATATCTACACCGCTATCTGCATGAAAATGGAAATATCTATACTGCTATCTGCACATACATTTAAATGTCTACACAGTTATCTCTTTACACATGGAAATAACTAAACCGCTATCTGTATGAACATGGAAATATCTACACCGCCATCTGTATGAACATGGAAATATCTGCACCGCCATCTGTATGAACATATAAATATCTACACCGCCATCTGTATTAAGATGGAGATATCTACACTGCTATCTGTATATACATGGAAATATCTACACCGCTATCTGTATAAACATGGAAATATCTACACCGCTATCTGTAAAAACATGGAAATGTCTACACCACTACTTGTATAAACATGGAAATATCAGCACCGCTATCTGTATGAACATGGAAATATCTACACCGCTATCTGTATCAACATGGAAATATCTACACCGCTATCTGTATGAACATTTAAATATCTACACCGCTATCTTTATGAACATGGAAATATGTACACCGCTATCTGTTTGAACTTGGAAATATCTACACCGCTGTCTGAATGAAAATGGAAATATCTACACAGCTATCTGCATATACATGGAAATATCTACACAGCTGTCTCTTAACACTTGGAAATAACTACACCGCTATCTCTATAAACATGGAAATATCTACACCGCCATCTGTATGAACATGGAAATATCTGCACCGCCATCTGTATGAACATATAAATATCTACACCGCCATCAGTATTAAGAAGGAGATATCTACACCGATATCTGTATAAACATGGAAATATCTACACCGCTACCTGTATAAACATGGAAATATCTACACCGCTATCTGTATAAACATGGAAATATCTACACCGCTACCTGTATAAACATGGAAATACCAGCACCGCTATCTGTATGAACATGGAAATATCTACACCACTTTCAGTATTAACATGGAAATATCTACACTGCTATTTGTATGAACATGGAAATATCTACAAAGCTATCTGAATGAACAAGGGAATATCTACACCGCTATCTGTTTGAACATGTAAATATCTACACCGCTATCTGCATGAAAATGGAAATATCTACAAAGCTATCTGCATATACATGGAACTATCTACACAGCTATCTCTTTACACATGGAAATAACTACACCGCTATCTCTATAAACACGGAAATATCTACACCGCCATCTGTATGAACGTGGAAATAACTGCGCCGCCATCTAAATGAACATATAAATATCTACACCGCCATCTTTATTAAGATGGAGATATCTACATCGCTATCTGTATAAACTTGGAAATATCTACACCGCTATCTGTATAAACATGGTAATACCTACACCGCTATCTGTATAAACATGGAAATATCTACACCGCTACCTGTATAAACATGGAAATATCAGCACCGCTATCTGTATGTACATGGAAATATCTACTCCGCTATCTCTATGAACGTGGAAATATCTACACCGCTATCTGTATTAACATGGAAATAGCTACACCGCTATCTGTATGAACATGGAAATATCTACACCACTATCTGTATAAACATGGAAATATCTACACCGCTATCTGTATAAACATGGAAATAGCTACACCGCTATCTGTATGAACATGGAAATATTAGCCCCTCTATCTGTATGAACATGGAAGTATCTACACCGCTATCTGTATGAACATGGAAATATATGCACCGCTATCTGTTTGAACATGGAAATATCTAAACCGCTATCTGCATGAAAATGGAAATAAATACACAGCTATGTGCATATACACGGAAATATCTACACAGCTATCTCTTTTCACATGGAAATAACTACACAGCTATCTGTATGAACATGGAAATATCTTCTCCGCCATCTGTATGAACATGGATATATCTACACAGCCATCTGGATGAACATGGAAATATCTACACCGCTATCTGTGTAAACATGCATAGATCTTCACCGCTATCTGTATAAACATGGAAATATCTACACCGCTATCTGTATGAACATGGAAATATCTACACCGCTATCTGTATGAACATGGAAATATCTACACTGCTATCTGTATGAACATGGAAATAGCTACACCGCTATCAGTATGAACATGGATATATCTATACAGCCATCTGGATGAACATGGAAATATCTACACCACTATCTGTGTAAACATGCATAGATCTTCGGCGCTATCTGTATAAACATGTAAATATCTACACCGCTATCTGTATGAACCTGGAAATATCTACACCGCTCTCTGTTTGAACATGGAAATAACTACACCGCTATCTGTATGGACATGGAAATATCTACACCGCAATCTGTTTGAACATGGAAATATCTACACCGCTATCTGCATGAAAATGGAAATATCTACACGGCTATCTACATATACATTTAAATGTCTACACTGTTATCTCTTTACACATGGAAATAACTACACCGCTATCTGTATGAACATGGAAATATCTACACCGCCATCTGTATGAACATGGAAATATCCGCACCGCCATCTGTATGAACATATAAATATCTACACCGCCATCTATATTAAGATGGAGATATCTACACTGCTATCTGTATAAACATGGAAATATCTACACCGCTATCTGTATAAACGTAGAAATATCTACACCGCTATCTGTAAAAACATGGAAATGTCTACACCACTACCTGTATAAACATGGAAATATCAGCACCGCTATCTGTATGAACATGGAAATATCTACACCGCTATCTGTATGAACATGGAAATATCAACACCGCTATCTGCATGAAAATGGAAATATCTACACTGCTATCTGCATATACATTTAAATGTGTACACAGTTATCTCTTTACACATGTAAATAACTACACCGCTATCTGTATGAACATGGAAATATCTACACCGCCATCTGTATGAACATGGAAATATCTGCACCGCCATCTGTATGAACATATAAATATCTACACCGCCATCTGTATTAAGATGGAAATATCTACACCGCTATCTGTATAAACGTAGAAATATCTACACCGCTATCTGTAAAAACATGGAAATGTCTACACCACTACCTGTATAAACATGGAAATATCTGCACCGCTATCTGTATGAACATGGAAATATCTACACCGCTATCTGTATCAACATGGAAATATCTACACCGCTATCTGTATGAACATTTAAATATCTACACCGCTATCTTTATGAACATGGAAATATGTACACCGCTATCTGTTTGAACTTGGAAATATCTACACTGCTGTCTGCATGAAAATGGAAATATCTACACAGCTATCTGCATGTACATGGAAATATCTTCACAGCTATTTCTTAACACTTGGAAATAACAACACCGCTATCTCTATAAACATGGAAATATCTACACCGCCATCTGTATGAACATGGAAATATCTGCACCGCCATCTGTATGAACATATAAATATCTACACCGCCATCTGTATTAAGAAGGAGATATCTACACCGCTATCTGTATAAAGATGGAAATATCTACACCACTACCTGTATAAACATGGAAATATCTACACCGCTATCTGTATAAACATGGAAATATCTACACCGCTACCTGTATAAACATGGAAATATCAGCACCGACATCTGTATGAACATGGAAATATCTACACCACTATCAGTATGAATATGGAAATATCTACACTGCTATCTGTATGAACATGGAAGTATCTACAAAGCTATCTGAATGAACAAGGAAATATCTACACCGCTATCTGTTTGAACATGTAAATATCTACACCGCTATCTGCATGAAAATGGAAATATCTACAAAGCTATCTGCATATACATGGAACTATCTACACAGCTATCTCTTTACACATGGAAATAACTACACCGCTATCTCTATAAACATGGAAATATCTACACCGCCATCTGTATGAACGTGGAAATATCTGCACAGCCATCTGTATGAATATATAAATATCTACACCGCCATCTGTATTAAGATGGAGATATCTACACTGCTATCTGTATAAACATGGAAATATCTACACCGCCATCTCTACGAACATATAAATATCTACACCGCCGTCTGTATTAAGAAGGAAATATCTAAACCGCTATCTGTATAAACATGGAAATATCTGCACCGCTATCTGTATGAACATGGAAATATCTAAACCACTATCTGTATGAACATGGAAATGTCTACACCGCTATCTGTATGAACATGGAAATAGCTACACCGCTATCTGTATGAACATGGATATATCTACACAGCCATCTGGATGAACATGGAAATATCTACACCGCTATCTGTGTAAACATGCATAGATCTTCGCCGCTATCTGTATAAACATGGAAATATCTACACCGCTATCTGTATGAACATGGAAATATCTGCACCGCCATCTGTATGAACATGGAAATATCTGCACCGCCATCTGTATGAACATATAAATATCTACACCGCCATCTGTATTAAGATGTAGATACCTACACTGCTATCTGCATAAACATGGAAATATCTACACCGCTATCTGTATAAACATGGAAATATCTACACCGCTATCTGCACAAACATGGAAATATCTACACCACTTCCAGTATAAACATGGAAATATCAGCACCGCTATCTGTATGAACATGGAAATATCTACACCGCTATCTGTATGAACATGGAAATATCTACACCGCTATCTGTATGAACGTGGAAATAGCTACACCGCTATCTGTATGAACAAGGATATATCTACACAGCCATCTGGATGAACATGGAAATATCTACACCGCTATCTGTGTAAACATGCATAGATCTTCGCCGCTATCTGTATAAACATGGAAATATCTACACCGCTATCTGTATGAACATGGAAATATCTGCACCGCCATCTGTATGAACATGGAAATATCTGCACCGCCATCTGTATTAACATATAAATATCTACACCGCCATCTGTATTAAGATGTAGATACCTACACTGCTATCTGCATAAACATGGAAATATCTACACCGCTATCTGTATAAACATGGAAATATCTACACCGCTATCTGCACAAACATGGAAATATCTACACCACTTCCTGTATAAACATGGAAATATCAGCACCGCTATCTGTATGAACATGGAAATTTCTACACCGCTATCTGTATGAACATGGAAATATCTACACCGCTATCTGTATGAACATGGAAATATCTACAACGCTATCTGTATGAACATGGAAATACCTACAACGCTATCTGTTTGAACATGGAAATATCTACACCGCTGTCTGCATGAAAATGGAAATATGTACAAAGCTATCTGCATATACATGGAAATACCTACACAGCTATCTCTTTACAAATGGAAATAACTACACTGCTATCTCCATAAACATGGAAATATCTACACCGCCATCTGTATGAACATGGAATTATCTACACCGCCATCTGTATGAATATATAAATATCTACACCGCCATCTGTATTAAGAAGGAGATATCTACACCGCTATCTTTATAAACATGGAAATATCTACACCGCTATCTGTATAAATATGGAAATATCTACACCGCTACCTGTATAAACATGGAAATATGAGCACCGCTATCTGTATGAACATGTAAATATTTACACCGCTATCTGTGTAAACATGCATACATCTTCACCGCTATCTGTATAAACATGGAAATATCTACAACGCTATCTGCATGAACATGGAAATATCTACACCGCTATCTGTACGAACATGGAAATATCTAAACCGCTATCTGCATGAAAATAGAAATATCTACACCGCTATATGCATATACATGCAAATAGCTACAAAGCTATCTCTTTACACATGGAAATAACTACACCGCTATCTCTATAAACACGGAAATATCTACACCGCCATCTGTATGAACATGGAAATATCTGCACCGCCGTCTGTATGAACATATAAATATCTTCACCGCCATCTGTATTAAGATGGAGATATCTACACCGCTATCTGAATAAACATGGAAATATCTACACCGCTATCTGTATAAACATGGAAATATCAGCACCGCTATCTGTGTGAACATGGAAATATCAGCCCCTCTATCTGTATGAACATGGAGATATCTACACCGCCATCTGTATGAACATGGATATATCTACACAGCCATCTGGATGAACATGGAAATATCTACACCGCTATCTGTATAAACATGGAAATAGCTACACCGCTATCTCTATGAACATGGAAATATCTACACCGCTATCTGTATGAACATGGAAATATCTACACCGCTATCTGTATGAACATGGAAATGTCTTCACCACCATATGTATGAACATGGATATATCTACAGAGCCATCTGGATGAACATGGAAATATCTACACAGCTATCTGTATGAACAAGGAAATATATACACCGTTATCTGTGTAAACATGCATACATCTTCACCGCTATCTGTATAAACATGGAAATATCTACACCGCTATCTGTATGAACATGGAAATATCTACACCGCTATCTGCATGAAAATGGAAATACCTACACAGCTATCTGCATATACATGGAAATATCTACAAAGCTATCTCTTTACACATGGAAATAACTACACCGCTATCTCTATAAACATGGAAATATCTACACCGCCATCTGTATGAACATGGAAATAACTGCACCGCCATCTGTATGAACATATAAATATCTACACCGCCATCTGTATTAAGATGGAGATATCTACACCGCTGTCTGTGTAAACCTGGAAATATCTACACCGTTATCTGTATAAACATAGAAATATCTACACCGCTATCTGTATAAACATGGAAATTTCTAGACCGCTACCTGTATGAACATGGAAATATCAGCACTGCTATCTGTATGAACATGGAAATATCTACACCGCTATCTGTACGAATATGGAAATATCTACACCGCTATCTGTATTAACATGGATAGAGCTACACCGCTATCTGTATGAACATGGAAATATCTACACCACTATCTGTATGAACATTGAAATATCTACACCGCTATCTGTATGAAAATGGATATATCTACACAGCCATCTGGATGAACATGGAAATATCTACACCGCTATCTGTATGAACATGGAAATATCTACACCGCTATCTGTTTAAACATGGAAATATCTACACCGATATCTGCATGAAAATGGAAATATCTGCACTGCTATCTGCATATACATGGAAATATCTACACAGCTATCTCTTTACACATGGAAATATCTACACCGCTATCTGTATGAACATGGAAATATCTGCACCGCCATCTGTATGAACATATAAATATCTACACCGCCATCTGTATTAAGATGGAGATATCTACACCGCTATCTGTATAAACATGGAAATATCTACACCGCTATCTGTATGAACATGGAAATATCTACACCGCTATCTGTTTGAACATGGAAATATCTACACCGCTATCTGCATGAAAATGGAAATATCTGCACTGCTATCTGCATATACATGGAAATATCTACACAGCTATCTCTTTACACATGGAAATATCTACACCGCTATCTGTATGAACATGGAAATATCTACACCGCTATCTGTATGAACATGGAAATATCTACACCGCTATCTGTATGAACATGGATATATCTACACAGCCCTCTGGATTAACATGGAAATATTCACACCGCTATCTGTGTAAACATGCATACATCTTCACCGCTATCTGTATAAATATGGAAATATCTACACCGCTATCTGTATGAACATGGAAATATCTACACCGCTATCTGTTTGAATATGGAAATATATACACAGCTATCTGCATGAAAATGGAAATATCTACACAGCTATCTGCATATAGATGGAAATATCTACACAGCTATCTCTTTACACATGCAAATAACTACACTGCTATCTGTATGAACATGGAAATATCTACACCGCCATCTGTATGAACATAGAAATATCTGCACCGCCATCTGTATGAACATATAAATATCTACACTGCCATCTGTATTAAGATGGAGATATCTACAGCGCTATCTGAATAAACATGGAAATATCTACACCGCTATCTGTATAAACATGGAAATATCTACACCTCTGTCTGTATAAACAAGGAAATATCTACACCGCTACCTTTATAAACATGGAAATATCAGCACAGCTATCTGTATGAACATGGAAATATCTACACCGCTATCTGTATGAACAAGGAAATATATACACCGCTATCTGTATGAACATGGAAATATTTACAAAGCTATCTGAATGAACTTGGAAATATCTACACTGCTATCTGTTTCAACATGTAAATATCTACAAAGCTATCTGCATATAAATGGAAATATCTACACAGCTATCTCTTTACACATAGAAATAACTACACCGCTATATCTATAAACATGGAAAAATCAGCACCGCCATCTGTATGAACATATAAATATCTACACCGCCATCTGTATTAAGAAGGAAATATCTAAACTGCTATCTGTATAAACATGGAAATATCTACACCGCTGCCTGTATAAACATGGAAATATCAGCACCGCTATCTGTATGAACATGGAAATATCTACACCGCTATCTGTATCAACATGGAAATATCTACACCGCTATCTGTATGAACATTTAAATAGCTACACCGTTATCTGTATGAACATGGAAATAGCTACACCGCTATCTGTATGAACATGGAAATATCTACACCGCTATCTGTATGAACATGGATATATCTACACAGCCATCTGGATGAACACGGAAATGTCTACACCGCTATCTGTATGAACATGGAAATATCTACACCGCTATCTGTGTAAACATGCATAGACATTCACCGCTATCTGTATAAACATGGAAATATCTACACCGCTATCTGTATGAACTTGGAAATATCTACACCGCTATCTTTATGAACATGGAAATATCTACACCGCTATCTCTTTGAACATGGAAATATCTACACCGCTATCTGCATGAAAATGGAAATATCTACACTGCTATCTGCATATACATTTAAATATCTACACAGCTATCTCTTTACACATGGAAATAACTACACCGCTATCTGTATGAACATGGAAATATCTACACCGCCATCTGTATGAACATGGAAATATCTGCACCGCCATCTGTATGAACATGTAAATATCTACACCGCCATCTGTATTAAGATGGAGATATCTACACCGCTATCTGTATAAACATGGAAATAACTACACCGCCATCAGTACGAACATATAAATATCTACACCGCCATCTGTATTAAGAAGGAAATATTTAAACCGCTATCTGAATAAACATGGAAATATCTACACCGCTGCCTGTATAAACATGGAAATATCAGCACCGCTATCTGTATGAACATGGAAATATCTACACCGCTATCTGTATGAACATGGAAATATCTACACCGCTATCTGTATGAACATGGAAATAGCTACACCGCTATCTGTATGAACATGGAAATATCTACACAGCCATCTGGATGAACATGGAAATATCTACACCGCTATCAGTGTAAACATGCATAGATCTTCACCGCTATCTCTATAAACATGGAAATATCTACACCGCTATCTGTATGAACATGGAAATATCTACACCTCTATCTGTATGAACATGGAAATATCTACACCGCTATCTGTTTGAACATGGAAATATCTACACCGCTATCTGCATGAAAATGGAAATATCTACACTGCTATCTGCATATACATGGAAATATCTACACAGCTATCTCTTTACACATGGAAATAACTACACCGCTATCTGTATGAACATGGAAATATCTACACCGCCACATGTATGAACATGGAAATATCTGCACCGCCATCTGTATGAACATATAAATATCTACACCGCCATCTGTATTAAGATGGAGATATCTACACCGCTATCTGTATAAACATGGAAATATCTACACCGCTATCTGTATAAACATGGAAATATCTACACCGCTATCTGTATAAACATGGAAATATCAGCCCCTCTATCTGTATGAACGTGGAAGTATCTACACCGCTATCTCTATGAACATGGAAATATCTACACCGCTATCTGTTTGAACATGGAAATATCTAAACCGCTACCTGCATGAAAATGGAAATATATACACAGCTATCTGCAAATACATGGAAATATCTAGACAGCTATCTCTTTACACACGGAAATAACTACACCGCTATCTGTATGAACATGGAAATATCTTCAACGCCATCTGTAGGAACATGGATATATCTACACAGCCATCTGGATGAACATGGAAATATCTACACCGCTATCTGTATGAACATGGAAATATCTACACCGCTATCTGTGTAAACATGCATACATCTTCACCGCTATCTGTATAAACATGGAAATATCTACAACGCTATCTGTATGAACATGCAAATATCTACACCGCTATCTGTACGAACATGGAAATATCTAAACCGCTATCTGCATGAAAATAGAAATATCTACACAGCTATCTGCATATACATGGAAATATCCACAAAGCTATCTCTTTACACATGGAAATAGCTACACCGCTATCTCTATAAACACGGAAATATCTACACCGCCATCTGTATGAACATGGAAATATCTGCACCGCCATCTGTATAAACATATAAATATCTACACCGCCATCTGTATTAAGATGGAGATATCTACACCGCTATCTGTATAAACTTGGAAATATCTACACCGCTATCTGTATAAACATGGAAATACCTACACCGCTATCTGTATAAACATGGAAATATCAGCACCGCTATCTGTACGAACATGGAAATATCTACACCGCTATCTGTATGAACATGGAAATAGGAACACTGCTATCTGTATGAACATGGATATATCTACACAGCCATCTGGATAAACATGGAAATATCTACACCGCTATCTGCATGAACATGGAAATATCTACACCGCTATCTGTGTCAGCATGCATACATCTTCACTGCAATCTGTATAAGCATGGAAATATCAACACCGCTATCTGTATGAACGTGGAAATATCTACAGCGCTATCTGTTTGAACATGGAAATATCTAAACCGCTTTCAGCATGAAAATGGAAATATCTACACAGCTATCTGCATATACATGGAAATATCTACACATCTATCTCTTTTCACATGGAAATAACTACACCGCTATCTGTATGAACAGGGAAATGTCTGCACCGCCATCTGTATGAACATATAAATATCTACACCGCCATCTGTATTAAGATGGAGATATCCACACCGCTATCTGTATTAACATGGAAATATCTTCACCGCTATCTGTATAAACATGGAAATATCTACACCGCTCTCCGTATAAACATGGAAATATCAGCACCGCTATCTGTATGAACATGGAAATATCAGCCCCTCTCTCTGTATGAACATGGAAGTATCTACACCGCTATCTCTATGAACATGGAAATACCTACACCGCTATCTGTTTGAACATGGAATTATCTAAACCGCTATCTGCATGAAAATGGAAATATATACACAGCTATCTGCATATACATGGAAATATCTACACAGCTATCTCTTTACACATGGAAATAACTACACAGCTATCTGTATGAACATGGAAATACCTACACCGCCATCTGTATGAACATGGAAATATCTGCACCGCCATCTGAATGAACATATAAATATCTTCACCGCCATCTGTGTTAAGATGGAGATATCTACACCGCTATCTGAATAAACATGGAAATGTCTACACCGCTATCTGTATAAACATGGAAATATCTACACCGCTATCTGTATAAACATGGAAATATCTACACCGCTACCTGTATAAACATGGAAATAGCAGCACCGCTATCTCTATGAACCTGGAAATATCTACACCGCTATCTGTATGAACATGGAAATATCTACACCGCTATCTGTGTGAACAAGGAAATATCTACAAAGCTATCTGAATGAACATGGAAATATCTACACCGCTATCTGTTTGAACATGTAAATATCTACACCTCTATCTGCATGAGAATGGAAATATCTACAAAGCTATCTGAATATACATGGAAATATCTACACAGCTATCTCTTTACACATCGAAATAACTACACGGCTATATCTATAAACATGGAAATATCTACACCGCCATCTGAATGAACATGGAAATATCTGCACCGCCATCTGTATGAACATATAAATATCTACACCGCCATCTGTATTAAGAAGGAAATATCTAAACTGCTATCTGTAAACATGGAAATATCTACACCGCTGCCTGTATAAACATGGAAATATCAGCACCGCTCTCTGTATGAAAATGGAAATATCTACACTGCTATCTGTATGAACAAGGAAATAGCTACACCGTTATCTGTATGAACATGGAAATAGCTACACCGCTATCTGTATGAGCATGGAAATATCTACACCGCTATCTGTATGAACATGGATATATCTACACAGCCATCTGGATGAACATGGAAATATCAACACCGCTATCTGTATATACATGGAAATATCTACACCGCTATCTGTATGAACATGGATATATCTACACAGCCATCTGGATGAACATGGAAATATCTACACCGCTATCTGTGTAAACATGCATACATCTTCACCACTATCTGTATAAACATGGAAATATCTACACCACTATCTGTATGAACATGGAAATATCTACACCGCTATCTGTATGAACATGGAAATATCTACACCACTATCTGTTTGAACATGGAAATATCTACACCGCTATCTGCATGAAAATGGAAATATCTACACTGCTATCTGCATATACATTTAAATATCTACACAGCTATCTCTTTACACATGGAAATAACTACACCGATATCTGTATGAACATGGAAATATCTACACCGCCATCTGTATGAACATGGAAATATCTGCACCGCCATCTGTATGAACATATAAATATCTACACCGCCATCTGTATTACGATGGAGATATCTACACTGCTATCTGTATAAACATGGAAACATCTACACCGCCATCTGTATGAACATATAAATATCTACACCGCCATCTGTATTAAGAAGGAAATATCTAAACTGCTATCTGTATAAAAATGGAAATATCTACACCGCTGCCTGTATAAACATGGAAATATCAGCACCACTCTCTTTATGAACATGGAAATATCTACACCGCAATCTGTATGATCATGGATATATCTACACAGCCATCTGGATGAACATGGAAATATCTACACCGCTATCTGTATGAACATGGAAATATCTACACCGCTATCTGTGTAAACATGCATACATCTTCACCACTATCAGTATAAACATGGAAATATCTACACCACTATCTGTATGAACATGGAAATAACTACACAGCTATCTGCATATACATGGAAATATCTACAAAGCTATCTCTTTACACATGGAAATAACTACACCGCTATCTCTATAAACATGGACATATCTACACCGCCATCTGTATGAACATGGAAATATCTGCACCGCCATCTGTATGAACATATAAATATCTAAACCGCCATCTGTATTAAGATGGAGATATCTACACCGCTATCTGTGTAAACCTGGAAATATCTACACCGTTATCTGTATAAACATGGAAATATCTACACTGCTATCTGTATAAACATGGAAATTTCTACACCGCTACCTGTATAATTATGGAAATATCAGCACTGCTATCTGTATGAACATGGAAATATCTACACCGCTATCTGTACGAATATGGAAATATCTACACCGCTATCTGTATTAACATGGAAATACCTACACCGCTATCTGTATGAACATGGAAATATCTACACCACTATCGGTATGAACATGGAAATATCTACACCGCTATCTGTATGAACATGGATATATCTACACAGCCATCTGGATGAACATGGAAATATCTACACCGATATCTGTATGAACATGGAAATATCTACACCGCTATCTCTGTAAACATGCATACATCTTCACCGCTATCTGTATAAACATGGAAATATCTACACCGCTATCTGTATGAACATGGAAATAGCTACACCGCTATCTGTATGAACATGGAAATATCTACACCGCTATCTGCATGAAAATGGAAATATCTGCACTGCTATCTGCATATACATGGAAATATCTACACAGCTATCTCTTTACACATGGAAATAACTACACCGCTATCTGTATGAACATGGAAATATCTGCACCGCCATCTGTATAAACATATAAATATCTACACCGCCATCTGTATTAAGATGGAGAGATATACACCGCTATCTGTATAAACATGGAAATATCTACACCGCTATCTGTATAAACATGGAAACATCCACACCACTATCTGTATAAACATGGAAATATCTACACCGCTACCTGTATAAACATGGAAATATCAGCACCGCTATCTGAATGAACATGGAAATATCTACCCCGCTATCTATATGAACATGCAAATATCTACACCGCTATCTGTATGAACATGGATATATCTACACAGCCCTCTGGATGAACATGGAAATATCCACACCGCTATCTGTGTAAACATGCATACATCTTCACCGCTATCTGTATAAATATGGAAATATCTACACCGATATCTGTATGAACATGGAAATATCTACACCGCTATCTGTTTGAAGATGGAAATATATACACCGCTATCTGCATGAAAATGGAAATATCTACAAAGCTATCTGCATATTCATGGAAATATCTACACAGCTATCTCTTTACACATGGAAATAACTACACCTCTATAACTATAAACATGGAAATATCTACACCGCCATCTGTATGAACATGGAAATATCTGCACCGCCATCTGTATGAACATATAAATATCTACAACGCCATCTGTATTAAGAAGGAAATATCTAAACCGCTATCTGTATAAACATGGAAATATCTACACCGCTATCTGTGTAAACATGCATAGATCTTCACCGCTATCTGTATAAACATGGAAATATCTACACCGCTATCTGTACGAACATGGAAATATCTACACCGCTATCTGTATTTACATGGAAATAGCTACACCGCTATCTGTATGAACATGGAAATATCTACACCACTATCTGTATGAACATGGAAATATCTACACCGCTATCTGTATGAACATGGATATATCTACACAGCCATCTGGATGAACATGGAAATATCTACACCGATATCTGTATGAACATGGAAATATCTACACCGCTATCTGTGTAAACATGCATACATCTTCACCGCTATCTGTATAAACATGGAAATATCTACACCGCTATCTGTATGAACATGGAAATAGCTACACCGCTATCTGTATGAACATGGAAATATCGACACCGCTATCTGTATAAACATGGAAATACCAACACCGCTATCTGTATAAACATGGAAATATCTACACCGCTACCTGTATAAACATGGAAATATCAGCACCGCTATCTGTATGAACATGGAAATATCTACTCCGCTATCTCTATGAACATGGAAATATCTACACCGCTATCTGTATGAACATGGACATAGCTACACCGCTATCTGTATGAACATGGAAATATCTACACCACTATCTGTATGAACATGGATATATCTACACAGCCATCTGGATGAACATGGAAATATCTACACCGCTATCTGCATGAACTTGGAAATATCTACACCGCTATCTGTGTGAACATGCATACATGTTCACCGCAACATGTATAAACATGGAAATATCTTCACCGCTATCTGTATGAACATGGATATATCTACACAGCCCTTTGTATGAACATGGAAATATCCACACCGCTATCTGTGTAAACAAGCATACATCTTCACCGCTATCTGTATAAACATGGAAATATCTACACCGCTATCTGT
The DNA here is from genome assembly GCF_029281585.2 of Gorilla gorilla gorilla. NCBI lineage: Eukaryota > Metazoa > Chordata > Mammalia > Primates > Hominidae > Gorilla > Gorilla gorilla. The sequence goes on from NC_073247.2 coordinate 2,238,176, forward strand.
ATGAACATGGAAATATCTGCACCGCCATCTGTATGAACATATAAATATCTTCACCGCCATCTGTATTACGATGGAGATATCTACACTGCTATCTGTATAAACATGGAAACATCTACACCGCCATCTGTATGAACATATAAATATCTACACCGCCATCTGTATTAAGAAGGAAATATCTAAACTGCTATCTGTATAAAAATGGAAATATCTACACCGCTGCCTGTATAAACATGGAAATATCAGCACCACTCTCTTTATGAACATGGAAATATCTACACCGCAATCTGTATGATCATGGATATATCTACACAGCCATCTGGATGAACATGGAAATATCTACACCGCTATCTGTATGAACATGGAAATATCTACACCGCTATCTGTGTAAACATGCATACATCTTCACCACTATCAGTATAAACATGGAAATATCTACACCACTATCTGTATGAACATGGAAATAACTACACCGCTATCTGCATGAAAATGGAAATACCTACACAGCTATCTGCATATACATGGAAATATCTACAAAGCTATCTCTTTACACATGGAAATAACTACACCGCTATCTCTATAAACATGGACATATCTACACCGCCATCTGTATGAACATGGAAATATCTGCACCGCCATCTGTATGAACATATAAATATCTAAACCGCCATCTGTATTAAGATGGAGATATCTACACCGCTATCTGTGTAAACCTGGAAATATCTACACCGTTATCTGTATAAACATGGAAATATCTACACTGCTATCTGTATAAACATGGAAATTTCTACACCGCTACCTGTATAATTATGGAAATATCAGCACTGCTATCTGTATGAACATGGAAATATCTACACCGCTATCTGTACGAATATGGAAATATCTACACCGCTATCTGTATTAACATGGAAATACCTACACCGCTATCTGTATGAACATGGAAATATCTACACCACTATCGGTATGAACATGGAAATATCTACACCGCTATCTGTATGAACATGGATATATCTACACAGCCATCTGGATGAACATGGAAATATCTACACCGATATCTGTATGAACATGGAAATATCTACACCGCTATCTCTGTAAACATGCATACATCTTCACCGCTATCTGTATAAACATGGAAATATCTACACCGCTATCTGTATGAACATGGAAATAGCTACACCGCTATCTGTATGAACATGGAAATATCTACACCGCTATCTGCATGAAAATGGAAATATCTGCACTGCTATCTGCATATACATGGAAATATCTACACAGCTATCTCTTTACACATGGAAATAACTACACCGCTATCTGTATGAACATGGAAATATCTGCACCGCCATCTGTATAAACATATAAATATCTACACCGCCATCTGTATTAAGATGGAGATATATACACCGCTATCTGTATAAACATGGAAATATCTACACCGCTATCTGTATAAACATGGAAACATCCACACCACTATCTGTATAAACATGGAAATATCTACACCGCTACCTGTATAAACATGGAAATATCAGCACCGCTATCTGAATGAACATGGAAATATCTACCCCGCTATCTATATGAACATGCAAATATCTACACCGCTATCTGTATGAACATGGATATATCTACACAGCCCTCTGGATGAACATGGAAATATCCACACCGCTATCTGTGTAAACATGCATACATCTTCACCGCTATCTGTATAAATATGGAAATATCTACACCGATATCTGTATGAACATGGAAATATCTACACCGCTATCTGTTTGAAGATGGAAATATATACACCGCTATCTGCATGAAAATGGAAATATCTACAAAGCTATCTGCATATTCATGGAAATATCTACACAGCTATCTCTTTACACATGGAAATAACTACACCTCTATAACTATAAACATGGAAATATCTACACCGCCATCTGTATGAACATGGAAATATCTGCACCGCCATCTGTATGAACATATAAATATCTACAACGCCATCTGTATTAAGAAGGAAATATCTAAACCGCTATCTGTATAAACATGGAAATATCTACACCGCTATCTGTGTAAACATGCATAGATCTTCACCGCTATCTGTATAAACATGGAAATATCTACACCGCTATCTGTATGAACATGGAAATACCTACACCGCTATCTGTATGAACATGGAAATATCTACACCGCTATCTGTTTGAAGATGGAAATACATACACCGCTATCTGCATGAAAATGGAAATATCTACACAGCTATCTGCATATACATGGAAATATCTACACAGCTATATCTTTACACTTGGAAATAACTACACCACTATCTGTATGAACATGGAAATATCTACACCGCCATCTGTATGAACATAGAAATATCTGCACCGCCATCTGTATGAACATATAAATATCTACACCGCCATCTGTATTAAGATGGAGATATCTACACCGCTATCTGTATAAACATGGAAATATCTACACCGCTATCTGTATAAACATTTAAATATCTACACCGCTATCAGTATAAACATGGAAATTTCTACAGCGCTACCTGTATAAAGATGGAAATATCAGCACTGCTATCTGTATGAACATGGAAATATCTACACCGCTATCTGTACGAACATGGAAATATCTACACCGCTATCTGTATTTACATGGAAATAGCTACACCGCTATCTGTATGAACATGGAAATATCTACACCACTATCTGTATGAACATGGAAATATCTACACCGCTATCTGTATGAACATGGATATATCTACACAGCCATCTGGATGAACATGGAAATATCTACACCGATATCTGTATGAACATGGAAATATCTACACCGCTATCTGTGTAAACATGCATACATCTTCACCGCTATCTGTATAAACATGGAAATATCTACACCGCTAATTGTATGAACATGGAAATAGCTACACCGCTATCTGTATGAACATGGAAATATCGACACCGCTATCTGTATAAACATGGAAATACCAACACCGCTATCTGTATAAACATGGAAATATCTACACCGCTACCTGTATAAACATGGAAATATCAGCACCGCTATCTGTATGAACATGGAAATATCTACTCCGCTATCTCTATGAACATGGAAATATCTACACCGCTATCTGTATGAACATGGACATAGCTACACCGCTATCTGTATGAACATGGAAATATCTACACCACTATCTGTATGAACATGGATATATCTACACAGCCATCTGGATGAACATGGAAATATCTACACCGCTATCTGCATGAACTTGGAAATATCTACACCGCTATCTGTGTGAACATGCATACATGTTCACCGCAACATGTATAAACATGGAAATATCTTCACCGCTATCTGTATGAACATGGATATATCTACACAGCCCTTTGTATGAACATGGAAATATCCACACCGCTATCTGTGTAAACAAGCATACATCTTCACCGCTATCTGTATAAACATGGAAATATCTACACCGCTATCTGTATGAACATGGAAATATCTGCACCGCCATCTGTATGAACATATAAATATCTTCACCGCCATCTGTATTAAGATGGAGATATCTACACCGCTATCTGAATAAACGTTGAAATATCTACACAGCTATTTGTATAAACATGGAAATATCTACACCGCTATCTGTATAAACATGGAAATATCTACACTGCTACCTGTATAAACATGGAAATATCAGCACCGCTATCTGTATGAACATGGAAATATCTACACCGCTATCTGTATGAATATGGAAATATCTACACCGCTATCTGTATGAACATGGAAATATCTACAAAGCTATCTGAATGAACATGGAAATATCTACACTGCTATCTGTTTGAACTTGTAAATATCTACACCACTATCTGCATGAAAATGGAAATATCTACAAAGCTATCTGCGTATAAATGGAAATATCTACACAGCTATCTCTTTACACATAGAAATAACTACACCGCTATATCTATAAACATGGAAAAATCAGCACCGCCATCTGTATGAACATATAAATATCTACACCGCCATCTGTATTAAGAAGGAAATATCTAAACCGCTATCTGTATAAACATGGAAATATCTACACCGCTGCCTGTATAAACATGGAAATATCGGCACCGCTATCTGTATGAACATGGAAATATCTACACCGCTATCTGTATCAACATGGAAATATCTACACCGCTATCTGTATGAACATGTAAATAGCTACACCGTTATCTGTATGAACATGGAAATAGCTACACCGCTATCTGTATGAACATGGAAATATCTACACCGCTATCTGCATGAACATGGATATATCTACACAGCCATCTGGATGAACACGGAAATATCTACACCGCTATCTGTATGAACATGGAAATATCTACACCGCTATCTGTGTAAACATGCATAGACATTCACCGCTATCTGTATAAACATGGAAATATCTACACCGCTATCCGTATGAACTTGGAAATATCTACACCGCTATCTTTATGAACATGGAAATATCTACACCGCTATCTCTTTGAACATGGAAATATCTACACCGCTATCTGCATGAAAATGGAAATATCTACACTGCTATCTGCATATACATTTAAATATCTACACAGCTATCTCTTTACACATGGAAATAACTACACCGCTATCTGTATGAACATTGAAATATCTACACCGCCATCTGTATGAACATGGAAATATCTGCACCGCCATCTGTATGAACATGTAAATATCTACACCGCCATCTGTATTAAGATGGAGATATCTACACCGCTATCTGTATAAACATGGAAATAACTACACCGCCATCAGTACGAACATATAAATATCTACACCGCCATCTGTATTAAGAAGGAAATATTTAAACCGCTATCTGAATAAACATGGAAATATCTACACCGCTGCCTGTATAAACATGGAAATATCAGCACCGCTATCTGTATGAACATGGAAATATCTACACCGCTATCTGTATGAACATGGAAATATCTACACCGCTATCTGTATGAACATGGAAATAGCTACACCGCTATCTGTATGAACATGGAAATATCTACAAAGCCATCTGGATGAACATGGAAATATCTACACCGCTATCAGTGTAAACATGCATAGATCTTCACCGCTATCTCTATAAACATGGAAATATCTACACCGCTATCTGTATGAACATGGAAATATCTACACCTCTATCTGTATGAACATGGAAATATCTACACCGCTATCTGTTTGAACATGGAAATATCTACACCGCTATCTGCATGAAAATGGAAATATCTACACTGCTATCTGCATATACATGGAAATATCTACACAGCTATCTCTTTACACATGGAAATAACTACACCGCTATCTGTATGAACATGGAAATATCTACACCGCCACATGTATGAACATGGAAATATCTGCACCGCCATCTGTATGAACATATAAATATCTACACCGCCATCTGTATTAAGATGGAGATATCTACACCGCTATCTGTATAAACATGGAAATATCTACACCGCTATCTGTATAAACATGGAAATATCTACACCGCTATCTGTATAAACATGGAAATATCTACACTGCTATCTGTATAAACATGGAAATATCAGCACCGCTCTCTGTATGAACATGGAAATATCAGCCCCTCTATCTGTATGAACGTGGAAGTATCTACACCGCTATCTCTATGAACATGGAAATATCTACACCGCTATCTGTTTGAACATGGAAATATCTAAACCGCTACCTGCATGAAAATGGAAATATATACACAGCTATCTGCATATACATGGAAATATCTACACAGCTATCTCCTTACACATGGAAATAACTACACCGCTATCTGTATGAACATGGAAATATCTTCAACGCCATCTGTAGGAACATGGATATATCTACACAGCCATCTGGATGAACATGGAAATATCTACACCGCTATCTGTATGAACATGGAAATATCTACACCGCTGTCTGTGTAAACATGCATACATCTTCACCGCTATCTGTATAAACATGGAAATATCTACAACGCTATCTGTATGAACATGCAAATATCTACACCGCTATCTGTACGAACATGGAAATATCTAAACCGCTATCTGCATGAAAATAGAAATATTTACACAGCTATCTGCATATACATGGAAATATCCACAAAGCTATCTCTTTACACATGGAAATAGCTACACCGCTATCTCTATAAACACGGAAATATCTACACCGCCATCTGTATGAACATGGAAATATCTGCACCGCCATCTGTATAAACATATAAATATCTACACCGCCATCTGTATTAAGATGGAGATATCTACACTGCTATCTGTATAAACTTGGAAATATCTACACCGCTATCTGTATAAACATGGAAATACCTACACCGCTATCTGTATAAACATGGAAATATCAGCACCGCTATCTGTATGAACATGGAAATATCTACACCGCTATCTGTATGAACATGGAAATAGGAACACTGCTATCTGTATGAACATGGAAATATCTACACCGCTATGTGTATGAACATGGATATATCTACACAGCCATCTGGATAAACATGGAAATATCTACACCGCTATCTGCATGAACATGGAAATATCTACACCGCTATCTGTGTCAGCATGCATACATCTTCAATGCAATCTGTATAAGCATGGAAATATCAACACCGCTATCTGTATGAACGTGGAAATATCTACAGCGCTATCTGTTTGAACATGGAAATATCTAAACCGCTATCAGCATGAAAATGGAAATATCTACACAGCTATCTGCATATACATGGAAATATCTACACATCTATCTCTTTTCACATGGAAATAACTACACCGCTATCTGTATGAACATGGAAATGCCTGCACCGCCATCTGTATGAACATATAAATATCTACACCGCCATCTGTATTAAGATGGAGATATCCACACCGCTATCTGTATAAACATGGAAATATCTACACCGCTATCTGTATAAACATGGAAATATCTACACCGCTCTCCGTATAAACATGGAAATATCAGCACCGCTATCTGTATGAACATGGAAATATCAGCCCCTCTCTCTGTATGAACATGGAAGTATCTACACCGCTATCTCTATGAACATGGAAATACCTACACCGCTATCTGTTTGAACATGGAATTATCTAAACCGCTATCTGCATGAAAATGGAAATATATACACAGCTATCTGCATATACATGGAAATATCTACACAGCTATCTCTTTACACATGGAAATAACTACACTGCTATCTGTATGAACATGGAAATACCTACACCGCCATCTGTATGAACATGGAAATATCTGCACCGCCATCTGTATGAACATATAAATATCTACACCGCCATCTGTGTTAAGATGGAGATATCTACACCGCTATCTGAATAAACATGGAAATGTCTACACCGCTATCTGTATAAACATGGAAATATCTTCACCGCTATCTGTATAAACATGGAAATATCTACACCGCTACCTGTATAAACATGGAAATAGCAGCACCGCTATCTCTATGAACCTGGAAATATCTACACCGCTATCTGTATGAACATGGAAATATCTACACCGCTATCTGTGTGAACAAGGAAATATCTACAAAGCTATCTGAATGAACATGGAAATATCTACACCGCTATCTGTTTGAACATGTAAATATCTACACCGCTATCTGCATGAGAATGGAAATATCTACAAAGCTATCTGCATATACATGGAAATATCTACACAGCTATCTCTTTACACATGGAAATAACTACACGGCTATATCTATAAACATGGAAATATCTACACCGCCATCTGAATGAACATGGAAATATCTGCACCGCCATCTGTATCAACATATAAATATCTACACCGCCATCTGTATTAAGAAGGAAATATCTAAACTGCTATCTGTAAACATGGAAATATCTACACCACTGCCTGTATAAACATGGAAATATCAGCACCGCTCTCTGTATGAAAATGGAAATATCTACACTGCTATCTGTATGAACAAGGAAATAGCTACACCGTTATCTGTATGAACATGGAAATAGCAACACCGCTATCTGTATGAGCATGGAAATATCTACACCGCTATCTGTATGAACATGGGTATATCTACACAGCCATCTGGATGAACATGGAAATATCTACACCGCTATCTGTATATACATGGAAATATCTACACCGATATCTGTATGAACATGGATATATCTACACAGCCATCTGGATGAACATGGAAATATCTACACCGCTATCTGTGTAAACATGCATACATCTTCACCACTATCTGTACAAACATGGAAATATCTACACCACTATCTGTATGAACATGGAAATATCTACACCGCTATCTGTATGAACATGGAAATATCTACACCACTATCTGTTTGAACATGGAAATATCTACACCGCTATCTGCATGAAAATGGAAATATCTACACTGCTATCTGCATATACATTTAAATATCTACACAGCTATCTCTTTACACATGGAAATAACTACACCGATATCTGTATGAACATGGAAATATCTACACCGCCATCTGTATGAACATGGAAATATCTGCACCGCCATCTGTATGAACATATAAATATCTACACCGCCATCTGTATTACGATGGAGATATCTACACTGCTATCTGTATAAACATGGAAACATCTACACCGCCATCTGTATGAACATATAAATATCTACACCGCCATCTGTATTAAGAAGGAAATATCTAAACTGCTATCTGTATAAAAATGGAAATATCTACACCGCTGCCTGTATAAACATGGAAATATCAGCACCACTCTCTTTATGAACATGGAAATATCTACACCGCAATCTGTATGATCATGGATATATCTACACAGCCATCTGGATGAACATGGAAATATCTACACCGCTATCTGTATGAACATGGAAATATCTACACCGCTATCTGTGTAAACATGCACACATCTTCACCACTATCAGTATAAACATGGAAATATCTACACCACTATCTGTATGAACATGGAAATAACTACACCGCTATCTGTATGAACATGGAAATATCTACACCGCTATCTGTATGAACATGACTATATCTACACAGCCATCTGGATGAACATGGAAATATCTACACCGCTATCTGTATGAACATGGAAATATCTACACCGCTATCTGTATGAACATGGAAATGTCTTCACCGCCATATGTATGAAAATGGATATATCTACAGAGCCATCTGGATGAACATGGAAATATCTACACAGCTATCTGTATGAACAAGGAAATATATACACCACTATCTGTTTAAACATGCATACATTTTCACCGCTATCTGTATAAACATGGAAATATCTACACCGCTATCTGCATGAAAATGGAAATACCTACACAGCTATCTGCATATACATGGAAATATCTACAAAGCTATCTCTTTACACATGGAAATAACTACACCGCTATCTCTATAAACATGGAAATATCTACACCGCCATCTGTATGAACATGGAAATATCTGCACCGCCATCTGTATGAACATATAAATATCTAAACCGCCATCTGTATTAAGATGGAGATATCTACACCGCTATCTGTGTAAACCTGGAAATATATACACCGTTATCTGTATAAACATGGAAATATCTACACCGCTATCTGTATAAACATGGAAAATTCTACACCGCTACCTGTATAATTATGGAAATATCAGCACTGCTATCTGTATGAACATGGAAATATCTACACCACTATCTGTATGAACATGGAAATATCTACACCGCTATCTGTATGAACATGGAAATATCTACATCGCTATCCGATTGAACATGGAAATATCTACACCGCTATCTGCATGAAAATGGAAATATCTGCACTGCTATCTGCATATACATGGAAATATCTACACAGCTTTCTCTTTACACATGGAAATAACTACACCGCTATCTGTATGAACATGGAAATATCTGCACCGCCATCTGTATAAACATATAAATATCTACACCGCCATCTGTATTAAGATGGAGATATATACACCGCTATCTGTATAAACATGGAAATATCTACACCGCTATCTGTATAAACATGGAAACATCCACACCACTATCTGTATAAACATGGAAATATGTACACCGCTACCTGTATAAACATGGAAATATCAGCACCGCTATCTGAATGAACATGGAAATATCTACACCGCTATCTATATGAACATGCAAATATCTACACCGCTATCTGTATGAACATGGATATATCTACACAACCCTCTGGATGAACATGGAAATATCCACACCGCTATCTGTGTAAACATGCATACATCTTCACCGCCATCTGTATAAATATGGAAATATCTACACCGATATCTGTATGAACATGGAAATATCTACACCGCTATCTGTTTGAAGATGGAAATATATACACCGCTATCTGCATGAAAATGGAAATATCTACAAAGCTATCTGCATATTCATGGAAATATCTACACAGCTATCTCTTTACACATGGAAATAACTACACCTCTATAACTATAAACATGGAAATATCTACACCGCCATCTGTATGAACATGGAAATATCTGCACCGCCATCTGTATGAACATATAAATATCTACAACGCCATCTGTATTAAGAAGGAAATATCTAAACCGCTATCTGTATAAACATGGAAATATCTACACCGCTGCCTGAATAAACATGGAAATATCAGCACCGCTCTCTGTATGAACATGGAAATATCTACACTGCTATCTGTATGAACATGGAAATATCTACACCGCTATCTGTATGTACATGGAAGTATCTACACCGCTTTCTATATGAACATGGATATATCTACACAGCCATCTGGATGAACATGGAAATATCTACACCGCTATCTGTATGAACATGGAAATAGCTACACCGCTATCTGTATGAACATGGAAATATCTACACCGCTATCAGTATGAACATGGAAATATCTGCACCGCTATCTGTTTGAACATGTACATATCTACACCACTATCTGCATGAAAATGGAAATATCTACAAAGCTATCTGCATATACAATGAAATATCTACACAGCTATCTCTTTACACATGGAAGTAACTACACCGCTATATCTATAAACATGGAAATATCTACACCGCCATCTGTATGAACATGGAAATATCCGCACCGCCATCTGTATGAACATATAAATATCTACACCGCCATCTGTATTAAGAGGGAAATATCTACACCGCTATCTGTATAAACATGGAAATATCTACACCGCTATCTGTATGAACATGGAAATGTCTACACCGCTATCTGTATCAACATGGAAATATCTACACCGCTATCTGTATGAACATGGAAATAGCTACACCAATATCTGAATGAACATGGAAATATCTACACCGCTATCTGTATGAACATGGATATATCTACACAGCCATCTGGATGAACATGGAAATATCTACACCGATATCTGTATGAACATGGAAATATCTACACCACTCTCTGTATGAACATGGATATATCTTCACAGCCATATGGATGAACATGGAAATATCTACACCGCTATCTGTATAAAAATGGAAATATCAGCACTGCTATCTGTATGAACATGGAAATATCTACACAGCTATCTGTATGCACATGGAAATATCTACACTGCTATCTGTATGCACATGGAAATATCTACACCGCTATCTGTGTAAACATGCATACATCTTCAACGCTATCTGTATAAACATGGAAATATCTACAACGCTATCTGTATGAAAATGGAAATACATACACCGCTATCTGTTTGAACATGGAAATATCTACACCGCTATCTGTATAAACTTGGAAATATCTACACTGCTATCTCTATGAACATGGAAATTTCTTCACCGCTATCTGTATGAACATGGAAATTGCTACACCGCTATCAGTATGAACATGGAAATATCAACACCACTACCTGTATGAACATGGAAATATCTACACCGCTATCTGTATGAACATGGATATATCTACACAGCCATCTGGATGAACACGGAAATATCTACACTGCTATCTGTATGAACATGGAAATATCTACACCACTATCTGTGTAAATATGCATACATCTTCACCGCAATCTGTATAAACATGGAAATATCTACACCGCTATCTGTATGAACATGGAAATATCTACACCGCTATCTGTTTGAACATGGAAATATCTACACCGCTATCTGCATGAAAATGGAAATATCTACACAGCTATCTGCATATACATGGAAATATCTACACAGCTATCTCTTTACACATGGAAATAACTACACCGCTATCAGTATGAACATGGAAATATCTTCACCGACATCTGTATGAACATGGAAATAGGTGCACCGACATCTGTATGAACATATACATATATACACGGCCATCTGTATTAAGATGGAGATATCTACACCGATATCTGTATAAACATGGAAATATCTACACCGCTATCTGTATAAACATGGCAATATCTTCACCGCTATCTGTATAAACATGGAAATATCTACACCGCTACCTGTATAAACATGGAAATATCAGCACCGCTGTCTGTATGAACATGGAAATATCAGCCCCTCTATCTGTATGAACATGGAGACATCTACACCGCTATCTGTATGAACATGGAAATATCTACACAGCTATCTCAATGAACATGGGAATAACTTCACCGCCATCTGTATGAACATGGATATATCTACACAGCCATCTGGATGAACATGGATATATCTACATAGCCCTCTGGATGAACATGGAAATATCCACACTAGTATCTGTGTAAACATGCATACATCTTCACCGCTATCTGTATAAACATGGAAATATCTACACCGCTATCTGTATGAACATGGAAATATCTACACCGCTATCTGTTTGAACATGGAAATATCTACAACGCTATCTGCATGAAAATGGAAATATCTACACAGCTATCTGCATATACATGGAAATATCTACACAGCTATCTCTTTACACATGGAAATAACTCCACCGCTATCAGTATGAACATGGAAATATCTTCACCGCCATCTGTATGAACATGGAAATAGGTGCACCGACATCTGTATGAACATATACATATCTACACGGCCATCTGTATTAAGATGGAGATATCTACACCGATATCTGTATAAAAATGGAAATATCTACACCGCTATCTGTATAAACATGGCAATATCTACACCGCTATCTGTATAAACATGGAAATACCTACACCGCTACCTGTATAAACATGGAAATATCAGCACCGCTGTCTGTATGAACATGGAAATATCAGCCCCTCTATCTGTATGAACATGGAGACATCTACACCGCTATCTGTATGAACATGGAAATATCTACACAGCTATCTGAATGAACATGGAAAAAACTTCACCGCCATCTGTATGAACATGGATATGTCTACACAGCCATCTGGATGAACATGGATATATCTACACAGCCCTCTGGATGAACATGGAAATATCCACACTAGTATCTGTGTAAACATGCATACATCTTCACCGCTATCTGTATAAACATGGAAATATCTACACCGCTATCTGTGTGAACATGGAAATATCTACACCGCTATCTGTTTGAAGATGGAAATATATACACCGCTATCTGCATGAAAATGGGAATATCCACACAGCTATCTGCATGAAAATGGAAATATCTACACAGCTATCTGCATATACATGGAAATATCTACACAGCTATCTCTTTACATGTAAATAACTACACCGCTATCTGTATGAACATGGAAATATCTACACCGCCATCTGTATGAACATGGAAATATCTGCACCGCCATCTGTATGAACATATAAATATCTACACTGCCATCTGTATTAAGATGGAGATATCTACACCGCTATCTGAATAAACATGGAAATATCTACACCGCTATCTGTATAAACATGGAAATATCAGCACCGCTATCTGTATGAACATGGAAATATCAGCCCCTCAATCTGTAAGAACATGGAGATATCTACACCGCCATCTGTATGAACATGAATATATCTACACAGCCATCTGGAGGAACATGGAAATATCTACACCGCTATTTCTATGAACATGGAGATATCTACACCGCTATCTGTATGAAAATGGATATATCTACACAGCCATCTGGATGAACTTGGAAATATCTACACCGCTATCTGTGTTAACATGCATACATCTTCACCGCTATCTTTATAAACATGGAAATATCTACACCGCTATCTGTATGAACATGGAAATATCTGCACCGCTATCTGTATGAACATGGACATATCTACACCGCTATCTGTTTGAACATGGAAATATCTACAGAGCTATCTCTTTACATATGGAAATAACTACACCGCTATCTGTAAGAACATGGAAATATCTACACCGCCATCTGTATGAACATGGAAATATCTGCACCGCCATCTGTATGAACATATAAATATCTACACCGCCATCTGTATTAAGATGGAGATATCTACACCGCTATCTGTATAAACATGGAAATATCAACACCGCTATCTGTATAAACATGGAAATATCTACACCGCTATCTGTATAAACATGGAAATATCTACACCGCTACCTGTATAAACATGGAAATATCAGCACCGCTATCTGTATGAACATGGATATAACTACACCGCTATCTGTATGAACATGGAAATATCTACACAGCTATCTGTATGAACATGGATATATCTACACAGCCCTCTGGATGAACATGGAAATATCCACACCGCTATCTGTGTAAACATGCATACATCTTCACCGCTATCTGTATAAACCTGGAAATATCTACACCGCTATCTGTATGAACATGGAAATATCTACACCGCTATCTGTGTAAACATGCATACATCTTCACCGCTATCTGTTTAAGCATGGAAATAACTATACCGCTATCTGTATGAACATGGAAATAGCTACACCGCTATCTGTATGAACATGGAAATATCTGCACCGCTATCTGTATGAACATGGAAATATCTACACCGATATCTGAACATGGAAATATTTACACCACTATCTGCATGAAAATGGAAATATCTGCACTGCTATATGCATATACATGGAAATATCTACACAGCTATCTCTTTACACATGGAAATAACTACACCACTATCTGTATGAACATGGAAATATCTACACCGCCAACTGTATGAACATGGAAATATCTGCACCGCCATCTGTATGAACATATAAATATCTACACCGCCATCTGTATTAAGATGGAGATATCTACACCGCTATCTGTATAAACATGGAAATATCTACACCGCTATCTGTATAAACATGGAAATATCCACACCACTATCTGTATAAACATGGAAATATCTACAGCGCTACCTGTATAAACATGGAAATATCAGCACCGCTATCTGTATGAACATGGAAATATCTACACCGCTATCTGTATGAACATGGAAATATCTACACCGCTATCTGTAGGAACATGGATATATCTACACAGCCCTCTGGATGAACATGGAAATATCCACACCGCAACTGTGTAAACATGCATACATCTTCACCGTTATCTGTATAAACATGGAAATAACTACACCGCTATCTGTATGAACATGGAAATATCTTTACCGCCATCTGTATGAACATGGATATATCTACACAGCCATCTGGATGAACATGGAAATATCTAAACCGCTATCTTTATGAACTTGGAAATATCTACACCCCTATCTGAGTAAACATGCATACATCTTCACCGCTACCTGTAAAAACATGGAAATATCGACACTGCTATCTGTATGAACATGGAAATATCTACACCGCTATCTGTTTGAACATGAAAATATCTACACCGCTATCTGCATGAAAATGGAAATATCTACACAGCGATATGCATATACATGGAAATATCTACAAAGCTATCTCTTTACACATGGAAATAAGTACAGCGCTATCTCTATAAACATGGAAAAAGCTACACCGCCATCTGTATGAACATGGAATTATCTGCACCGCCATCTGTATGAACATTTAAATATCTACACCGCCATCTATATTAAGATGGAGATATCTACACCGCTATCTGTATAAACCTGGAAATATCTACACCGCTATCTGTATAAACATGGAAATATCTACACCGCTACCTGTATAAACATGGAAATGTCAGCACCGCTATCTGTATGACCATGGAAATATCTACACTGCTATCTCTATGAACATGGAAATATCTACACCGCTATCTGTATGAACATGGAAATATCTACACCGCTATCTGTATGAACATGGAAATATCTACACCGCTATCTGTATGAACATGGATATATCTACACAGCCCTCTGGATGAACAAGGAAATATCCACACCGCTATCTGTGTAAACATGCATACATCTTCACCGCTATCTGCAGAAACATGGAAATATCTACACCGCTATCTGTATGAACATGGAAATATCCACACCGCTATGTGTTTGAAGATGGAAATATATACACCGCTAGCTGCATGAAAATGGAAATATCTACACAGCTATCTGCATATACATGGAAATATCTACACAGCTATCTCTTTACACATGGAAATAACTACACCACTATCTGTATGAACATGGAAATATCTACACCACCATCTGTATGAACATGGAAATATCTGCACCGCCATCTGTATGAACATATAAATATCTACACCGCCATCTGTATTAAGATGGAGTTATCTACACGGCTATCTGAATAAACATGGAAATATCTACACTGCTATCTATATAAACATGGAAATATCCACTCCGCTATCTGTATAAACATGGAAATATCTACACCACTACCTGTATAAACATGGAAATATCAGCACCGCTATCTGTATGAACATGGAAATATCTACACCGCTATCTGTATGAACATGGAAATATCTACACCACTATCTGCATGAAAATGGAAATATCTACAAAGCTATCTGCATATACAATGAAATATCTACACAGCTATCTATTTACACATGGAAGTAACTACACCGCTATATCTATAAACATGGAAATGTCTACACCGCCATCTGTATGAACATGGAAATATCTGCACCGCGATCTGTATGAACATATAAATATCTACACCGCCATCTGTATTAAGAAGGAAATATCTAAACTGCTATCTGTATAAACATGGAAATATCTACACCGCTATCTGTATGAACATGGAAATATCTACACCGCTATCTGTATCAACATGGAAATATCTACACCGCTATC
The DNA here is from genome assembly GCF_029281585.2 of Gorilla gorilla gorilla. Lineage (NCBI taxonomy): Eukaryota > Metazoa > Chordata > Mammalia > Primates > Hominidae > Gorilla > Gorilla gorilla. The sequence continues at coordinate 2,255,252 of NC_073247.2, forward strand.
TGTATGAACATGGATATAGCTACACCGCCATCTGAATGAACATGGAAATATCTACACCGCTATCTGTATGAACATGGATATATCTACACAGCCATCTGGATGAACATGGAAATATCTACACCGCTATCTGTATGAACATGGAAATATCTACACCACTCTCTGTATGACCATGGATATATCTTCACAGCCATCTGGATGAACATGGAAATATCTACACCGCTATCTGTGTAAACATGCATAGAACTTCACCGATATCTGTATAAACATGGAAATAACTACACCGCTATCTGTATGAACATGGCAACATCTACACCGCTATCTGTATGAACATGGAAATATCTACACCGCTATCTGTTTGAACATGGAAATATCTACACCGCTATCTGCATGAATATGGTAATATCTACAATGCTATCTGCATATACATTTAAATATCTACACAGCTATCTCTTTACACATGGAAATAACTACACCGCTATCTGTATGAACATGGAAATATCTACACCGCCATCTGTATGAACATGGAAATATCTGCACCGCCATCTGTATGAACATATAAATATCTACACCGCCATCTGTATTAAGATGGAGATATCTACACTTCTAACTGTATAAACATGGAAATATCTACACCGCCATCTGTACGAACATATAAATATCTACACCGCCATCTGTATTAAGAAGGAGATATCTAAACCGCTATCTGTATAAACATGGAAATATCTACACCGCTGCCTGTATGAACATGGAAATATCAGCACCGCTATCTGTATGAACATGGAAATATCTACACCGCTATCTGTATGAACATGGAAATAGCTACACCGCTATCTGTATGAACATGGAAATAGCTACACCGCTATCTGTATGAACATGGATATATCTACAGAGCCATCTGGATGAACATGGAAATATCTACACAGCTATCAGTATGAACATGGAAATATATACACCGCTATCTGTGTAAACATGCATACATCTTCACCGCTATCTGTATAAACACGGAAATATCTACACCGCTATCTGTATGAACATGGAAATATCTACACCGCTATCTGTATAAACATGGAAATTTCTACACCGCTACCTGGATAAACATGGAAATATCAGCACCGCTATTGGTAGGAACATGGAAATATCTACACCGCTATCTGTACGAACATGGAAATATCTACACAGCTATATGTATGAACATGGAAATAGCTACACCGCCATCTGTATGAAAATTGAAATATCTACACCACTATCTGTATGAACATGGAAATATCTACACCGCTATCTGTATGAACATGGATATATCTACACAGCCATCTGGATGAACATGGAAATATCTACACCGCTATCTGTATGAACATGGAAATATCTACACCGCTATCTGGGTAAACATGCATACATCTTCACCGCTATCTGTATAAACATGGAAATATGTACACCGCTATCTGTATGAACATGGAAATAGCTACACCGCTATCTGTATGAACATGGAAATATCTACACCGCTATCTGTATGAATATGGATATATCTACACTGCCATCTGGATGAACATGGAAATATCTACACCGCTATCTGTGTAAACATGCATACATCTTCACCGCTATCTGTATAAACATGGAAATATCTACACCGCTATCTGTATGAACATGGAAATATCTACACCGCTATCTGTATGGACATGGAAATACCTACACCGGTATCTGTTTGAACATGGAAATATCTACACCGCTATCTGTATGAAGATGGAAACATCTACAACGCTATCTGTGTAAACATGCATACATCTTCACCGCTATCTATATAAACATGGAAATATCTACACTGCTTTCTGTATGAACGTGGAAATATCTACACCGCTATCTGTTTGAACATGGAAATATCTACACCGCTATCTGCATGAAAATGGAAATATCTACACAGCGATCTGCATATACATGGAAATATCTACAAAGCTATCTCATTACACATGGAAATAACTACAGCGCTATCTCTATAAACATACAAATATCTACACCGCCATCTGTATGAACACGGAAATATCTGCACCGCCATCTGTATGAACATATAAATATCTACTCCGCCATCTATATTAAGATGGAAATATCTACACCGCTATGTGTGTAAACATGCTTACATCTTCACCGCTATCTGTATAAACATGGAAATATCTACACCGCTATCTTTATGAACATGGAAATATCTACACCGCTATCTGTATGAACATTTAAATATCTACACCGCTATCTGTTTGAACATGGAAATATCTACACCACTATCTGCATGAAAATGGAAATATCTACACTGCTATCTGCATATACATTTAAATATGTACACTGCTATCTCTTTACACATGGAAATAACTACACCGTTACCTGTATGAACATGGAAATATCTACACCGCCATCTGTATGAACATGGAAATATCTGCACCGCCATCTTTATGAAAATATAAATATCTACACCGCCATCTGTATTAAGATAGAGATATCTCCACTGCTATCTGTATAAACATGGAAATATCTATACCACTACCTGTATAAACATGGAAATATCAGCACCGCTATCTGTATGAAGATGGAAATATCTTCACCGCTATCTGTATGAACATGGAAATATCTACACCGCTATCTGTATGAACATGGAAATATCTACACCGCCATCTGTATGAACATGGAAATATCTACACCGCTATCTGTTTGAACATGGAAATATCTACACCGCTGTCTGCATGAAAATGGAAATATCTACACAGCTATCTGCACATACATGGAAATATCTACACAGCTATCTCTTTACAAATGGAAATAACTACACCGCTATCTCTATAAACATCGAAATATCTACACCGCCATCTGTATGAACATGGAAATATCTGCACCGCCATCTGTATGAACATATAAATATCTACACCGCCATCTGTATTAAGATGGAGATATCTACACCGCTATCTGAATAAACATGGAAATATCTACACCGCTATCTGTATAAACATGGAAATACCTACACCGCTATCTGTATGAACATGGGAATATCTACAACGCTGCCTGTATAAACATGGAAATATCAGCACTGCTATCTGTATGAACATGGAAATATCTACACCGCTATCTGTATGAACATGGAAATATCTACACCGCTATCTGCATGAACATGGAAATAGATACACCGCTATGTGTATGAACATGGAAATATCTACACAGCCATCTGGATGAACATGGAAATATCTACTCCGCTATCTGTGTAAACATGCATAGATATTCACCGCCTTCTGTATAAACATGGAAATATCTACACCGCTATCTGTATGAACATGGAAATATCTACACCGCTATCTGTTTGAACATGGAAATGTCTACTCCGCTATCTGCATGAAAATGGAAATATCTACACTGCTATCTGCATATACATGGAAATATCTACACAGCTATCTCTTTACACATGGAAATAACTACACCGCTATCTGTATGAACATGGAAATATCTACACCGCCATCTGTATGAACATGGAAATATCTGCACCGCCATCTGTATGAACATATAAATATCTACACCGCCATGTGTGTTAAGATGGAGATATCTCCACTGCTTTCTGTATAAACATGGAAATATCTACACCGCTATCTGTATAAACATGGAAATATCTACACCGCTATCTGCATGAAAATGGAAATATCTACACAGCGATCTGCATATACATGGAAATATCTACAAAGCTATCTCTTTACACATGGAAATAACTACAGCGCTATCTCTATAAACATACAAATATCTACACCGCCATCTGTATGAACACGGAAATATCTGCACCGCCATCTGTATGAACATATAAATATCTACTCCGCCATCTATATTAAGATGGAAATATCTACACCGCTATGTGTGTAAACATGCTTACATCTTCACCGCTATCTGTATAAACATGGAAATATCTACACCGCTATCTTTATGAACATGGAAATATCTACACCGCTATCTGTATGAACATTTAAATATCTACACCGCTATCTGTTTGAACATGGAAATATCTACACCACTATCTGCATGAAAATGGAAATATCTACACTGCTATCTGCATATACATTTAAATATGTACACTGCTATCTCTTTACACATGGAAATAACTACACCGTTACCTGTATGAACATGGAAATATCTACACCGCCATCTGTATGAACATGGAAATATCTGCACCGCCATCTTTATGAAAATATAAATATCTACACCGCCATCTGTATTAAGATAGAGATATCTCCACTGCTATCTGTATAAACATGGAAATATCTATACCACTACCTGTATAAACATGGAAATATCAGCACCGCTATCTGTATGAAGATGGAAATATCTTCACCGCTATCTGTATGAACATGGAAATATCTACACCGCTATCTGTATGAACATGGAAATATCTACACCGCCATCTGTATGAACATGGAAATATCTACACCGCTATCTGTTTGAACATGGAAATATCTACACCGCTGTCTGCATGAAAATGGAAATATCTACACAGCTATCTGCACATACATGGAAATATCTACACAGCTATCTCTTTACAAATGGAAATAACTACACCGCTATCTCTATAAACATCGAAATATCTACACCGCCATCTGTATGAACATGGAAATATCTGCACCGCCATCTGTATGAACATATAAATATCTACACCGCCATCTGTATTAAGATGGAGATATCTACACCGCTATCTGAATAAACATGGAAATATCTACACCGCTATCTGTATAAACATGGAAATACCTACACCGCTATCTGTATGAACATGGGAATATCTACACCGCTGCCTGTATAAACATGGAAATATCAGCACTGCTATCTGTATGAACATGGAAATATCTACACCGCTATCTGTATGAACATGGAAATATCTACACCGCTATCTGCATGAACATGGAAATAGATACACCGCTATGTGTATGAACATGGAAATATCTACACAGAAATCTGGATGAACATGGAAATATCTACTCCGCTATCTGTGTAAACATGCATAGATATTCACCGCCTTCTGTATAAACATGGAAATATCTACACCGCTATCTGTATGAACATGGAAATATCTACACCGCTATCTGTTTGAACATGGAAATATCTACTCCGCTATCTGCATGAAAATGGAAATATCTACACTGCTATCTGCATATACATGGAAATATCTACACAGCTATCTCTTTACACATGGAAATAACTACACCGCTATCTGTATGAACATGGAAATATCTACACCGCCATCTGTATGAACATGGAAATATCTGCACCGCCATCTGTATGAACATATAAATATCTACACCGCCATGTGTGTTAAGATGGAGATATCTCCACTGCTTTCTGTATAAACATGGAAATATCTACACCGCTATCTGTATAAACATGGAAATATCTACACCGCTATCTGTATAAACATGGAAATATCTACACCACTACCTGTATAAACATGGAACTATCAGCACCGCTGTCTGTATGAACATGGAAATATCTACACCGCTATCTGTATGAACATGGAAATATCTACACCGCTATCTGTATGAACATGGAAATATCTACACCGCTATCTGAATGAACATGGAAATATCTACACTGCTATCTGTTTGAACATGGAAATATCTACACCGCTGTCTGCATGAAAATGGAAATATCTACACAGCTATCTGCATATACAAGGAAATATCTACACAGCTATCTCTTTACACATGGAAATAACTACACCGCTATCTGTATAAACATGGAAATATCTACACCGCCATCTGTATGAACATGGAAATATCCGCACCGCCATCTGTATGAACATATAAATATCTACACTGCCATCTGTATTAAGAAGGAGATATCTACACCCCTATCTGTATAAACATGGAAATATCTACACCGCTATCTGTATAAACATGGAAATATCTACACCGCTCCCTGTATAAACATGGAAATATCAGCACTGCTATCTGTATGAACATGGAAATATCTACACAGCTATCTGTATGAACATGGAAATATCTACACCGCTATCTGGGTAAACATGCATACATCTTCACCGCTATCTGTATAAACATGGAAATATCTACACCGCTATCTGTATGAACATGGAAATAGCTACACCGCTATCTGTATGAACATGGAAATATCTACACCGCTATCTGTATGAACATGGATATATCTACACTGCCATCTGGATGAACATGGAAATATCTACACCGCTATCTGTGTAAACATGCATACATCTTCACCGCTATCTGTATAAACATGGAAATATCTACACCGCTATCTGTATGAACATGGAAATATCTACACCGATATCTGAATGAACATGGAAATATCTACACCGCTATCTGTATGAACATGGAAATATCCGCACCGCCATCTGTATGAACATATAAATATCTACACTGCCATCTGTATTAAGAAGGAAATATCTACACCGCTATCTGTATAAACATAGAAATATCTACACCGCTATCTGTATAAACATGGAAATATCTACACCACTCCCTGTATAAACATGGAAATATCAGCACTGCTATCTGTATGAACATGGAAATATCTACACAGCTATCTGTATGAACACGGAAATATCTACACAGCTATCTGTATGCACATGGAAATATCTACACCGCTATCTGTGTAAACATGCATACATCTTCACCGCTATCTGTATAAACATGGAAATATCTACAACGCTATCTGTATGAACATCGAAATATCTACACCGCTATCTGTTTGAACATGGAAATATCTAAACCGCTATCTGCATGAAAATAGAAATATCTACACAGCTATCTGCATATACGTGGAAATATCTTCAAAGCTATCTCTTTACACATGGAAATAACTACACTGCTATCTCTATAAACACGGAAATATCTACACTGCCATCTGTATGAACATGGAAATATCTGCACCGCCATCTGTATAAACATATAAATATCTACACCACCATCTGTATTTAGATGGAGATATCTACACCGCTATCTGTATAAACTTGGAAATATCTACACCTCTATCTGTATAAACATGGAAATACCTACACCGCTATCTGTATAAACATGGAAATACCTACACCGCTACCTGTATAAACATGGAAATGTCAGCACCGCTATCGGTATGAACATGGAAATATCTACACCGCTATCTGTTTGAACATGGAAATATCTACTCCGCTATCTGCATGAAAATGGAAATATCTACACTGCTATCTGCATATACATGGAAATATCTACACAGCTATCTCTTTACACATGGAAATAACTACACCGCTATCTGTATGAACATGGAAATATCTACACCGCCATCTGTATGAACATGGAAATATCTGCACCGCCATCTGTATGAACATATAAATATCTACACCGCCATGTGTGTTAAGATGGAGATATCTCCACTGCTATCTGTATAAACATGGAAATATCTACACCGCTATCTGTATAAACATGGAAATATCTACACCGCTATCTGTATAAACATGGAAATATCTACAACACTACCTGTATAAACATGGAACTATCAGCACCGCTGTCTGTATGAACATGGAAATATCTACACCGCTATCTGTATGAAGATGGAAACATCTACAACGCTATCTGTGTAAACATGCATACATCTTCACCGCAATCTGTATAAGCATGGAAATATCAACACCGCTATCTGTATGAACGTGGAAATATCTACACCGCTATCTGTTTGAACATGGAAATATCTACACCGCTATCTGCATGAACATGGAAATATCTACACCGCTCTCTGTGTAAACATGCATACATCTTCACCGCAATCTGTATAAGCATGGAAATATCAACACCGCTATCTGTATGAACGTGGAAATATCTACACCGCTATCTGTTTGAACATGGAAATATCTAAACCGCTATCAGCATGAAAATGGAAATATCTACACAGCTATCTGCATATACATGGAAATATCTACACATCTATCTCTTTACACATGTAAATAACTACACCGCTATCTGTATGAACATGGAAATGTCTGCACCGCCATCTGTATGAACATATAAATATCTACACCGCCATCTATATTAAGATGGAGATATCTACACCGCTATCTGTATAAACATGGAAATATCTACACCGCTATCTGAATAAACATAGAAATATCTACACCGCTCTCTGTATAAACATGGAAATATCTACACTGCTATCTGTATGAACATGGAAATATCTACACCGCTATCTGTTTGAACATGGAAATATCTACACCGCTATCTGCATGAAAATGGAAATATCTACACAGCGATCTGCATATACATGGAAATATCTACAAAGCTATCTCTTTACACGTGGAAATAAGTACAGCGCTATCTCTATAAACATGGAAATACCTACACTGCCATCTCTATGAACATGGAAATATCTGCACCGCCATCTGTATGAACATATAAATATCTACACCGCCATCTATATTAAAATGGAGATATCTACACCGCTATCTGTATAAACTTGGAAATATCTACACTGCTATCTCTATGAACTTGGAAATTTCTACACCGCTATCTGTATGAACATGGAAATTGCTACACCGCTATCTGTATGAACATGGATATATCTACACAGCCATCTGGATGAACACGGAAATATCTACACTGCTATCTGTATGAACATGGAAATATCTACACCACTATCTGTGTAAATATGCATACATCTTCACCGCAATCTGTATAAACATGGAAATATCTACACCGCTATCTGTATGAACATGGAAATATCTACACCGCTATCTGTTTGAACATGGAAATATCTACACCGCTATCTGCATGAAAATGGAAATATCTACACAGCTATCTGCATATACATGGAAATATCTACACAGCTATCTCTTTACACATGGAAATAACTACACCGCTATCTGTATGAACATGGAAATATCTTCACCGCCATCTGTATGAACATGGAAATAGCTGCACCGACATCTGTATGAACATATACATATCTACACGGCCATCTGTATTAAGATGGAGATATCTACACCGATATCTGTATAAACATGGAAATATCTACACCGCTATCTGTATAAACATGGCAATATCTACACCGCTATCTGTATAAACATGGAAATATCTACACCGCTACCTGTATAAACATGGAAATATCAGCACCGCTGTCTGTATGAACATGGAAATATCAGCCCCTCTATCTGTATGAACATGGAGACATCTACACCGCTATCTGTATGAACATGGAAATATCTACACAGCTATCTGAATGAACATGGAAATAACTTCACCGCCATCTGTATGAACATGGATATACCTACAAATAACTTCACCGCCATCTGTATGAACATGGATATATCTACACAGCCATCTGGATGAACATGGATATATCTACACAGCCCTCTGGATGAACATGGAAATATCCACACTGCTATCTGTGTAAACATGCATACATCTTCACCGCTATCTGTATAAACATGGAAATATCTACACCGCTAACTGTATGAACATGGATATATCTACACAGCCCTCTGGATGAACATGGATATATCCACACTGCTATCTGTGTAAACATGCATACATCTTCACCGCTATCTGTATAAACATGGAAATATCTACACCGCTATCTGTATGAACATGGAAATATCTACACCGCTATCTGTTTGCAGATGGAAATATATACACCGCTATCTGCATGAAAATGGAAATATCTACACAGCTATCTGCATGAAAATGGAAATATCTACACAGCTATCTGCATATACATGGAAATATCTACACAGCTATCTCTTTACACATTTAAATAACTACACCGCTATCTGTATGAACATGGAAATATCTACACCGCTATCTGTTTGAACATGGAAATATGTACACCGCTATCTGCATGAAAATGGAAATACCTACAAAGCTATCTGCATATACATGGAAATATCTACACACCTATCTCTTTACACGTGGAAATATCTACACCGCTCTATCTATAAACATGGAAATATCTACACCGCCATCTGTATGAACACGGAAATATCTGCAAAGCCATCTGTATGAACATATAAATATCTACACCGCCATCTGTATTAAGAAGGATATATCTAAACCGCTATCTGTATAAACATGGAAATATCTACACCGCTGCCTATATAAACATGGAAATATCAGCACCGCTATCTGTATGAACATGGAAATACCTACACAGCTATCTCTTAACACATGGAAATAAGTACACCGCTATCTCTATAAACATGGAAATATCTACACCGCCATCTGTATGAACATGGAAATATCTGCACCACCATCTGTATGAACATATAAATATCTACACCGCCATCTGTATTAAGATGGAGACATCTACACCGCTATCTGAATAAACATGGAAATATCAACACCGCTATCTGTATAAAGATGGAAATATCTACACCGCTATCTGTATAAACATGGAAATATCAGCACCGCTATCTGTATGAAGATGGAAATATCTAGACCGCTATCTTTATGAACATGGAAATATCTACACCGCTATCTGTATGAACATGGAAATGTCTACAAAGCTATCTGAATGAACATGGAAATATCTACACCTCTATCTGTTTGAACATGTAAATATCTACACCGCTATCTGCATGAAAATGGAAATATCTACAAAGCTATCTGCATATACATGGAAATATCTACAAAGCTATCCCTTTACACATGGAAATAACTACACCGCTATATCTATAAACATGGAAATATCTACACCGCCATCTGTATGAACATGGAAATATCTTCACCGCCATCTGTATGAACATGGATATATCTACACAGCCATCTGGATGAACATGGAAATATCTACACCGCTATCTGTATGAACATGGAAATAGCTACACCGCTATCTGTATGAACATGGAAATATCTACACCGCAATCTGTATGAACATGGAAATATCTACACCGCTATCTGTATGAACATGGAAATATCTTCACCGCCATCTGTATGAACATGGATATATCTACAGAGCCATCGGGATGAACATGGAAATATCTACACAGCTATCTATATGAACATGGAAATATATACACCGCTATCTGTGTAAACATGCATACATCTTCACTGCTATCTGTATAAACATGGAAATAACTACACCGCAATCTGTATTAAGATGGAGATATCTACACCGCTATCTGTATAAACATGGAAATATCTACACCGCTATCTGTATAAACATGGAAATATCTACACCGCTATCTGTATAAACATGGAAATATCTACACCGCTACCTGTAAAAACATGGAAATATCAGCACCGCTATCTGTATGAACATGGAAATATCTACACCGCTATCTGTATGAACATGGAAATATCTACACCGCTATCTGTAGGAACATGGAAATATCTACACCGCTATCTGTACGAACATGGAAATATCTACACCGCTATCTGTATGAACATGGAAATATCTACACCGCTATCTGTTTGAACATCGAAATATCTACACCGCTATCTGCATGAAAATGGAAATATCTACACAGCTATCTGCATATACATGGAAATATCTACACAGCTATCTCTTTACACATGGAAATAACTACACCGCTATCTGTATGAACATGGAAATATCTGCACCGCCATCTGTATGAACATATAAATATCTACTCCGCCATCTGTATTAAGATGGAGATATCTACACCGCTATCTGAATAAACATGCAAATATCTACACTGCTATCTGTATAAACATGGAAATACCTACACCGCTATCTGTATGAACATGGAAATATCTACACCGCTGCCTGTATAAACATGGAAATATCAGCACCGCTATCTGTATGAACATGGAAATATCTACACAGCTATCTGTATGAACATGGAAATATCTGCACCGCTATCTGTATGAACGTGGAAATATCTACACCGCTATCTGTTTGAACATGGAAATATCTACACCGCAATCTGCATGAAGATGGAAATATCTACACTGCTATCTGCATATTCATGGAAATATCTGCACAGCTATCTCTTTACACATGGAAATAACTACATCGCTATCTGTAATAACTTGGAAATATCTACACCGCCATCTGTATGAACATGGAAATATCTACACCGCTATCTGTATTAAGATGGAGATATCTACACCGCTATCTGTATAAACATGGAAATACCTACACCGCTATCTCTATAAACATGGAAATATCTACACCGCTATCTGCATAAACATGGAAATATCTACACCGCTACCTTTATAAACATGGAAATATCAGCACCGCTATCTGTATGAACATGGAAATATCTACACCGCTATCTGTATGAACATGGAAATATCTACACCGCTATCTGTATAAACATGGAAATATCACCACCGCTATCTGTATGAACATGGAAATATCAGCCCCTCTATCTGTATGAACATGGAGATATCTACACCGCCATCTGTATGAACATGAATATATCTACACAGCCATCTGTATGAACATGGAAATATCTACACCGCTATCTGTATGAACATGGAAATAGCTACACCGCTATATATATGAACATGGAAATATCTACACCGCTATCTGTATGAACATGGAAATATCTACACCGCTATCTGTATGAACATGGATATATCTACACAGCCCTCTGGATGAACATGGAAATATCCACACCGCTATCTGTGTAAACATGCATACATCTTCACCGCTATCTGTATAAACATGGAAATATCTACACCGCTATCTGTATGAACATGGAAATATCTACACCGCTATCTGTTTGAAGATGGAAATATATACACCGCTATCTGCATGAAAATGGAAATATCTACACAGCTATCTGCATATAGATGGAAATATCTACACAGCTATCTCTTTACACATGCAAATAACTACACTGCTATCTGTATGAACATGGATATATCTTCACCGCCATCTGTATGAACATAGAAATATCTGCACCGCCATCTGTATGAACATATAAATATCTACACCGCCATCTGTATTAAGATGGATATATCTACACCGCTATCTGAATAAACATGGAAATACCAGCACCGCTATCTGTATGAACATGGAAATATCTACACTGCTATTTGTATGAACAAGGAAATATATACACCGCTATCTGTATGAACATGGAAATATCTACAAAGCTATCTGAATGAACATGGAAATATCTACACCGCTATCTGTTTCAACATGTAAATATCTACACCGCTATCTGCATGAAAATGGAAATATTTACAAAGCTATCTGCATATTCATGGAAATATCTACACAGCTATCTCTTTACACATGGAAATAACTACACCGCTATATCTATAAACATGGACATATCTACACCGCCATCTGTATGAACATGGAAATATCTGCACCGTCATCTGTATGAACATATAAATATCTACAACGCCATCTGTATTAAGAAGGAAATATCTAAACCGCTATCTGTATAAACATGGAAATATCTACACCGCTGCCTGAATAAACATGGAAATATCAGCACCGCTCTCTGTATGAAAATGGAAATATCTACACCGCTATCTCTATGAACATGGAAATATCTACACTGCTATCTGTATGAACATGGAAATAGCTACACCGTTATCTGTATGAACATGGAAATAGCTACACAGCTATCTGTATGAACATGGAAATATCTACACCGCTATCTGTATAAACATGGAAATAGCTACACCGTTATCTGTATCAACATGGAAATAGCTACACCGCTATCTGTATGTACATGGAAGTATCTACACCGCTATCTGTATGAACATGGATATATCTACACAGCCATCTGGATGAACATGGAAATATCTACACCGCTATCTGTATGAACATGGAAATATCTACACCGCTATCTGTGTCAACATGGATATAACTACACAGCCATCTGGATGAACATGGAAATATCTACACCGCTATCTGTGTAAACATGCATAGAACTTCACCGCTATCTGTATAAACATGGAAATATCTACACCGCTTTCTGTGAACATGGAAATATCTACACCGCTATCTGTATGAACATGGAAATATCTACACCGCTATCTGTTTGAACATGGAAATATATACACCGCTATCTGCATGAAAATTTAAATATGTACACAGCTATCTGCATATACATGGAAATATCTACACAGCTATCTCTTTACACATAGAAATAACTACACCGCAATCTGTATGAACATGGAAATATCTACACCGCCATCTGTATGAACTTGGAAATCCCTGCACCGCCATCTGTATGAACATATAAATATCTACACAGCCATCTATATTAAGATGGAGATTTCTACACCGCTATCTGTATAAACATGGAAATATCTACACCACTATCTGTATAAACATGGAAATATCTACACCGCTATCTGTATAAACATGGAAATTTCTACACCGCTACCTGTATAAACATGGAAATATCAGCACTGCTATCTGTATGAACATGGAAATATCTACATCGCTATCTGTACGAACGTGGAAATATCTACACCGCTATCTGTATTAACATGGAAATAGCTACACCGCTATCTGTATGAAGATGGAAATATCTACACCACTATCTGTATGAACATGGAAATATCTACACCGCTATCTTTATGAACATGGATATATCTACACAGCCATCTGGATGAACATGGAAATATCTACACCGATATCTGTATGAACATGGAAATATCTACACCGCTATCTGTGTAAACATGCATACATCTTCACCGCTATCTGTATAAACATGGAAATATCTACACCGCTATCTGTATGAACATGGAAATAGCTACACCGCTATCTGTATGAACATGGAAATATCTGCACCGCTATCTGCATGAACATGGAAATAACTACACCGCTATCTGTTTGAACATGGAAATATCTACAACGCTATATGCATGAAAATGGAAATATCTGCACTGCTATCTGCATATACATGGAAATATCTACACAGCTATCTCTTTACACATGGAAATAACTACACCGCTATCTGTATGAACATGGAAATATCTACACCGCCATCTGTATGAACATGGAAATATCTGCACCGCCATCTGAATGAACATATAAATATCTACATCGCCATCTGTATAAAGATGGAGATATCAACACCGCTATCTGTATGAACATGGAAATATCAGCACCGCTATCTGTATGAACATGGAAATATCTACACCGCTATCTGTATGAACATGGAAATATCTACACCGCTTTCTGTATGAACATGGATATATCTACACAGCCCTCTGGATTAACATGGAAATATCCACACCGCTATCTGTGTAAACATGCATACATCTTCACCGCTATCTGTATCAACATGGAAATATCTACACCGCTATCTGTATGAACTTGGAAATATCTACACCGCTATCTGTTTGAAGATGGAAATATATACACCGCTATCTGCATGAAAATGGAAATATCTACACAGCTCTCTGCATATAGATGGAAATATCTACACAGCTATCTCTTTACACATGGAAATAACTACACCGCCATCTGTATGAACATAGAAATATCTGCACCGAAATCTGTATGAACATATAAATATCTACAGCGCCATCTGTATTAAGATGGAGATATCTACACAGCTATCTGAATAAACATGGAAATATCTACACCGCTATCTGTATAAACGTGGAAATATCTACACCGCTATCTGCATGAACATGGAAATATCTACACCGCTATCTGTTTGAAGATGGAAATATATACACCGCTATCTGCATGAAAATGGAAATATCTACACAGCTATCTGCATATAGATGGAAATATCTACACAGCTATCTCTTTACACATGCAAATAACTACACCACTATCTGTATGAACATGGATATATCTTCACCGCCATCTGTATGAACATAGAAATATCTGCACCGCCATCTGTATGAACATATAAATATCTACACCGCCGTCTGTATTAAGATGGATATATCTACACCGCTATCTGAATAAACATGGAAATTTCTACACCGCTACCTGTATAAACATGGAAATATCAGCACCGCTATCGGTAGGAACATGGAAATATCTACACCGCTATCTGTACGAACATGGAAATATCTACACCGCTATCTGTATGAAGATGGAAATAGCTACACCGCGATCTGTATGAACATGGAAATATCTACACCACTATCTGTATGAACATGGAAATATCTACACCGCTATCTGTATGAACATGGATATATCTACACAGCCATCTGGATGAACATGGAAATATCTACACCGCTATCTGTATGAACATGGAAATATCTACACCGCTAACTGTGTAAAAATGCATACATCTTCACCGCTATCTGTATAAACATGGAAATATCTACACCGCTATCTGTAATAACATGGAAATAGCTACACCGCTATCTGTATGAACATGGAAATATCTACACCGCTATCTGTATGAACACGGAAATATCTGCACTGCCATCTGTATGGACATATAAATATCTACTCCGCCATCTATATTAAGATGGAAATATCTACTCCGCTATGTGTGTAAACATGCTTACATCTTCACCGCTATCTGTATAAACATGGAAATATCTACGCCGCTATCTGTTTGAACATGGAAATATCTACACCGCTATCTGGATGAACATGGAAATATCTATACCGCTATCTGTGTAAACATGCATACATCTTCACCGCTATCTGTATAAACATGGAAATATCTACACCGCTATCTGTATGTACATGGAAATATCTACGCCGCTATCTGTTTGAACATGGAAATATCTACACCGCTATCTGTATGAACATGGAAATATCTACACCGCTATCTGTATGAACATGGAAATATCTACGCCGCTATCTGTTTGAACATGGAAATATCTACACCGCTATCTGTATGAAGATGGAAATAGCTACACCGCTATCTGTGTAAACATGCATACATCTTCACCGCTATCTATATAAACATGGAAATATCTACACTGCTTTCTGTATGAACGTGGAAATATCTACACCGCTATCTGTTTGAACATGGAAATATCTACACCGCTATCTGCATGAAAATGGAAATATCTACACAGCGATCTGCATATACATGGAAATATCTAAAAAGCTATCTCTTTACATATGGAAATAACTACAGCGCTATCTCTATAAACATACAAATATCTACACTGCCATCTGTATGAACACGGAAATATCTGCACTGCCATCTGTATGGACATATAAATATCTACTCCGCCATCTATATTAAGATGGAAATATCTACTCCGCTATGTGTGTAAACATGCTTACATCTTCACCGCTATCTGTATAAACATGGAAATATCTACACCGCTATCTTTATGAACATGGAAATATCTACACCGCTATCTGTATGAACATGGAAATATCTACACCGCTATCTGTATGAACATGGAAATATCTACGCCGCTATCTGTTTGAACATGGAAATATCTACACCGCTATCTGTATGAAGATGGAAATAGCTACACCGCTATCTGTATGAACATGGAAATATCTACACCGCTATCTGAACATGGAAATATCTACACCGCTATCTGCATGAAAATGGAAATATCTGCACTGCTAAATGCATATACATGGAAATATCTACACCGCTATCTGTATGAACATGGGAATATCTACACCGCTATCTGTATGAACATGGATATATCTACACAGCCCTCTGGATGAACAAGGAAATATCCACACCGCAATCTGTGTAAACATGCATACATCTTCACCGCTATCTGTAGAAACATGGAAATATCTACACCGCTATCTGTATGAACATGGAAATATCTACACCGCTATCTGTTTGACGATGGAAATATATACACCGCTAGCTGCATGAAAATGGAAATATCTACACAGCTATCTGCATATACATGGAAATATCTACACAGCTATCTCTTTACACATGGAAATAACTACACCACTATCTGTATGAACATGGAAATATCTACACCGCCATCTGTATGAACATGGAAATATCTGCACCACCATCTGTATGAACATATAAATATCTACACCGCCGTCTGTATTAAGATGGAGATATCTACACCGCTATCTGAATAAACATGGAAATATCTACACCGCTATCTATGTAAACATGGAAATATCTACTCCGCTATCTGTATAAACATGGAAATATCTACACCGCTACCTGTATAAACATGGAAATATCACCACCGCTATCTGTATGAACATGGAAATATCTACACCGCTATCTGTATGAACATGGAAATATCTACACCGCTATCTGTATGAACATGGAAATATCTACAAAGCTATCTGAATGAACATGGAAATATCTACACCGCTATCTGTTTGAACACGTACATATCTACACCACTATCTGCATGAAAATGGAAATATCTACAAAGCTATCTGCATATACAATGAAATATCTACACAGCTATCTCTTTACACATGGAAGTAACTACACCGCTATATCTATAAACATGGAAATATCTACACCGCCATCTGTATGAAGATGGAAATATCGGCACCGCCATCTGTATGAACATATAAATATCTACACCGCCATCTCTATTAAGATGGAGATATCTACACCGCTATCTGAATAAACATGGTAATATCTATACCGCTATCTGTATGAACATGGAAATATCTACACCGCTATCTGTATAAACATGGAAATATCTACACCGCTACCTGTATAAACATGGAAATATCTACACCGCTATCTATATGAACATGGAAGTATCTACACCGCTACCTGTATAAACATGGAAATATCAGCACCGCTATCTGTATGTACCTGGAAATATCTACACCACTATCTGTATGAACATGGAAATATCTACAAAGCTATCTGAATGAACATGGAAATATCTACACCGCTATCTGTTTGAACATGTAAATATCTACACCGCTATCAGCAGGAAAATGGAAATATCGGCAAAGCTATCTGCATATACATGGAAATATCTACACAGCTATCTCTTTACACATGGAAATAACTACACCGCTATATCTATAAACATGGAAATATCTACACCACCATCTGTATGAACATGGAAATATCTGCACCGCCATCTGTTTGAACATATAAATATCTTCACCGCCATCTGTATTAAGAAGGAAATATCTAAACCGCTATCTGTATAAACACGGAAATATCAGCACCGCTATCTGTATAAACATGGAAATATCTACACCGCTATCTGTATGAACATGGAAATATCTGCACCGCTATCTGTATGAAAATGGAAATATCTACACCGCTATCTGTTTGAACATGGAAATATCTACACAGCTATCTCTTTACACATGGAAATAACTGCACCGCTATTTGTATGAACATGGAAATATCTACACCGCCATCTGTATGAACATGGAAATATCTGCACCGCCATCTGTATGAACATATAAATATCTACACCGCCATCTGTATTAAGATGGAGATATCTACACCGCTATCTGTATAAACATGGAAATATCAACACCGCTACCTGTATAAACATGGAAATATCTACACCCCTATCTGTATAAACATGGAAATATCTACACCGCTACCTGTATAAACATGGAAATATCAGCACCGCTATCTGTATGAACATGGAAATATCTACACCGCTATCTGTATGAACATGGAAATATCTACACCGCTATCTGTATGAACATGGATATACGTACACAGCCCTCTGGATGAACATGGAAATCTCTACACCGCTATCTGTGTAAACATGCATACATCTTCACCGCTATCTGTATAAACATGGAAATATCTACACCGCTATCTCTATGAACATGGAAAAATCTACACCGCTATCTGTTTGAAGATGGAAATATATACACAGCTATCTGCATGAAAATGGAAATATCTACACAGCTATCTGCATATAGATGGAAATATCTACACAGCTATCTCTTTACACATTGAAATATCTACACCGCTATCTGAATGAACATGGAAATATCAGCACCGCTATCTGTATGAACATGGAAATACCTACACCGCTATCTGTATGAACATGGAAATATCTACACTGCTATCTGTATGAACATGGATATATCTACACAGCCCTCTGGATGAACATGGAAATATCCACACCGCTATCTGTGTAAACATGCATACATCTTCACCGCTACTTGTATAAACATGGAAATATCTACACCGCTATCTGTATGAACATGGAAATATCTACACCGCTATCTGTTTGAAGATGGAAATATATACATCGCTATCTGCATGAAAATGGAAATATCTACACAGCTATCTGCATATAGATGGAAATATCTACACAGCAATCTCCTTACACATGGAAATAACTACACCGCTATCTTCATGAACATGGACATATCTACACCGCCATCTGTATGCACATGGAAATATCTGCACGGACATCTGTAAGAACATATAAACATCTACACAGCCATCTGTATTAAGATGGAGATATCTACACCGCTATCTGAATAAACATGGAAATATCTACACCGCTATCTGTATGAACATGGAAATATCTACACTGCTATCTGTATGAACATGGAAATAGCTACACCGTTATCTGTATGAACATGGAAATAGCTACACCGCTATCTGTATGAACATGGAAATATCTACACCGCTATCTGTATGAACATGGATATATCTACACAGCCATCTGGATGATCATGGAAATATCTACACCGCTATCTGTATGAACATGGAAATATCTACACCGCTATCTGTATGAACATGGATATATCTACACAGCCATCTGGATGAACATGGAAATATCTACACCGCTATCTGTGTAAACATGCATACATCTTCACCGCTATCTGTATAAACATGGAAATATCTACACTGCTATCTGTATGAACATGGAAATAACTGCACCGCTATCTGTATGAACATGGAAATATCTACACCGCCATCTGTTTGAACATGGAAATATCTACACCGCTATCTGCATGAAAATGGAAATATCTACACTGCTATCTGCATATACATGAAAATATCTACACAGCTATCTCTTTACACATGGAAATAACTACACCGCTATCTGTATGAACATGGAAATATCTACACCGCCATCTGTATGAACATGGAAATATCTGCACCGCCATCTGTATGAACATATAAATATCTACACCGCCATCTGTATTAAGATGGAGATATCTACACCGTATCTGTATAAACATGGAAATATCTACACCGCTATCTGTCTAAACATGGAAATATCTACACCGCTATCTGTATAAACATGGGAATATCTACACCGCTACCTGTATAAATATGGAAATATCAGCACCGCCATCTGTATGAACATGGAAATATCTACACCGCTATCTGTATGAACATGGATATACCTAAACAGCCCTCTGGATGAACATGGAAATATCCACACCGCTATCTGTGTAAACATGCATACATCTTCACCGCTATCTGTATACACATGGAAATATCTACACCGCTATCTCTATGAACATGGGAATATCTACACCGCTATCTGTTTGAAGATGGAAATATATACACCGCTATCTGCATGAAAATGGAAATATCTACACAGCTATGTGCATATAGATGGAAATATCTACACAGCTATCTCTTTACACATGGAAATAACTACACCGCTATCTGTATGAACATGGAAATATCTACTCCGCCATCTGTATGAACATGGAAATATCTGCACCGCCATCTGTATGAACATATAAATATCTACACCGCCATCTCTATTAAGATGGAGATATCTACACCGCTATCTGAATAAACATGGAAATATCTACACCGCTATCTGTATGAACATGGAAATATCTACACTGCTATCTGTATGAACATGGAAATAGCTACACCGTTATCTGTATGAACATGGAAATAGCTACACCGCTATCTGTATGAACATGGAAATATCTACACCGCTATCTGTATGAACATGGATATATCTACACAGCCATCTGGATGAACATGGAAATATCTACACCGCTATCTGTATGAACATGGATATATCTACACAGCCATCTGGATGAACATGGAAATATCTACACCGATATCTGTATGAACATGGAAATATCTACACCGCTATCTGTATGGACATGGATATATCTACAAAGCCATCTGGATGAACATGGAAATATTTACACCGCTATCTGTGTAAACATGCATACCTCTTCACCGCTATCTGTATAAACATGGAAATATCTACACTGCTATCTGTATGAACATGGAAATATCTGCACCGCTATCTGTTTGAACATGGAAATATCTACACCGCTATCTGTTTGAACATGGAAATATCTACACCGCTATCTGCATGAAAATGGAAATATCTACACTGCTATCTGCATATACATGGAAATATCTACACAGCTATCTCTTTACACATGGAAATAACTACACCGCTATCTGTACGAACATGGAAATATCAACACCGCCATCTGTATGAACATGGAAATATCTGCACCGCCATCTGTATGAACATATAAATATCTACTCCGCCATCTGTATTAAGATGGAGATGTCTACACGGCTATCTGTATAAACATGGAAATATCTACACCGCTATCTGTATAAACATGGAAATATCTACACCGCTATCTGTATAAACATGGAAATATCTACACCGCTACCTGTATAAACATGGAAATATCAGCACCACTATCTGTATGAACATGGAAATATCTACACTGCTATCTGTATGAACATGGAAATATCTACACCGCTATCTGTATGAACATGGATATATCTACACAGCCCTCTGGATGAACATGGAAATATCCACACCGCTATCTGTGTAAACATGCATACATCTTCACCGCTATCTGTATAAACATGGAAATATCTACACCGCTATCTCTATGAACATGGAAATATCTACAAAGCTATCTGAATGAACATGGAAATATCTACACCGCTATCTGCATGAACATGGAAATATCTACAAAGCTATCTGAATGAACATGGAAATATCTACACCGTTATCTGTTTGAACATGTAAATATCTACACCGCTATCTGCATGAAAATGGAAATATCTACAAAGCTATCTGCATATACATGGAAATATCTGCACAGCTATCTCTTTACACATGGAAATAACTACACCGCTATATCTATAAACATGGAAATATCTACACCACCATCTGTATGAACATGGAAATATCTGCACCGCCATCTGTTTGAACATATAAATATCTACACCGCCATCTGTATTAAGAAGGAAATATCTAAACCTCTATCTGTATAAACACGGAAATATCAGCACCGCTCTCTGTATGAAAATGGAAATATCTACACCGCTATCTGTATGAACATGGAAATATCTACACTGCTATCTGTATGAACATGGAAATAGCTACACCGTTATGTGTATGAAAATGGAAATAGCTACACCGCTATCTGTATGAACATGGAAATAGCTACACCGCTATCTGTATGAACATGGAAATATCTACACCGCTATCTGTATGAACATGGATATATCTACACAGCCATCTGGATGAACATGGAAATATCTACACCGCTATCTGTATGAACATGGAAATATCTACACCGCTATCTGTATGAACATGGATATATCTACACAGCCATCTGAATGAACATGGAAATATCTACACCGCTATCTGTGTAAACATGCATACATCTTCACGACTATCTGTATAAACATGGAAATATCTGCACCGCTATCGGTATGAACATGGAAATATCTACACCGCTATCTGTATGAACATGGAAATACCGACACCGCTATCTGTTTGGACATGGAAATAACTACACTGCTATCTGCATGAAAATGGAAATATCTACACTGCTATCTGCATATACATTTAAATATCTACACAGCCATCTCTTTACACATGGAAATAACTACACCACTATCTGTATGAACATGGAAATAACTACACAGCCATCTGGATGAACATGGAAATACCAGCACCGCTATCTGTATTAACATGGAAATATCTACACCGCTATCTGTATGAACATGGAAATATCTACACCGCTATCTGTGTAAACATGCACACATCTTCACCGCTATCTGTGTAAACATGGAAATATCTACACCGCTATCTGTATGAACATGGAAATATCTACAACACTATCTGTTTGAAGATGGAAATATATACACCGCTATCTGCATGAAAATGGAAATATCTACACAACTCTCTGCATATAGATGGAAATATCTACACAGCAATCTCTTTACACTTGAAATAACTACACCGCTATTTGTATGAACATGGACATATCTACACTGCCATGTGTATGAACATGGAAATATCTGCACGGCCATCTGTATGAACATATAAATATCTACACCGCCATCTGAATTAAGATGGAGATATCTACACCGCTATCTGAATAAACATGGAAATATATACACCGATATCTGTATGAACATGGAAATATCTACACCGCTACCTGTATAAACATGGAAATATCAGCACCGCTATCTGTATGAACCTGGAAATATCTACACCGCTATCTGTATGAACATGGAAATATCTACACCGCTATCTGCATGAACATGGAAATATCTACAAAGCTATCTGAATGAACATGGAAATATCTACACAGCTATCTCTTTACACATGGAAATAACTACGCTGCTATATCTATAAACATGGAAATATCTACACCACCATCTGTATGAACATGGAAATATCTGCACCGCCATCTGTTTGAACATATAAATATCTTCACCGCCATCTGTATTAAGAAGGAAATATCTAAACCGCTATCTGTATAAACACGGAAATATCGGCACCGCTCTCTGTATGAAAATGGAAATATCTACACCGCTATCTGTATGAACATGGAAATATCTACACTGCTATCTGTATGAACATGGAAATAGCTACACCGTTATGTGTATGAAAATGGAAATAGCTACACCGCTATCTGTATGAACATGGAAATATCTACACCGCTGTCTGTATGAACATGGATATATCTACACAGCCATCTGGATGAACATGGAAATATCTACACCGCTATCTGTATGAACATGGAAATATCTACACTGCTATCTGTATGAACATGGATATATCTACACAGCCCTCTGGATGAACATGGAAATATCCACACCGCTATCTGTGTAAACATGCATACATCTTCACCGCTACTTGTATAAACATGGAAATATCTACACCGCTATCTGTATGAACATGGAAATATCTACACCGTTATCTGTTTGAAGATGGAAATATATACATCGCTATCTGCATGAAAATGGAAATATCTACACAGCTATCTGCATATAGATGGAAATATCTACACAGCAATCTCCTTACACATGGAAATAACTACACCGCTATCTTCATGAACATGGACATATCTACACCTCCATCTGTATGCACATGGAAATATCTGCACGGACATCTGTATGAACATATAAACATCTACACAGCCATCTGTATTAAGATGGAGATATCTACACCGCTATCTGAATAAACATGGAAATATCTACACCGCTATCTGTTTGAACATGGAAATATCTACACCGCTATCTGCATGAAAATGGAAATATCTACACTGCTATCTGCATATACATGGAAATATCTACACAGCTATCTCTTTACACATGGAAATAACTACACCGCTATCTGTACGAACATGGAAATATCTACACCGCCATCTGTATGAACATGGAAATATCTGCACCGCCATCTGTATGAACATATAAATATCTACTCCGCCATCTGTATTAAGATGGAGATGTCTACACGGCTATCTGTATAAACATGGAAATATCTACTCCGCTATCTGTATAAACATGGAAATATCTACACCGCTATCTGTATAAACATGGAAATATCTACACCGCTACCTGTATAAACATGGAAATATCAGCACCACTATCTGTATGAACATGGAAATATCTACACTGCTATCTGTATGAACATGGAAATATCTACACCGCTATCTGTATGAACATGGATATATCTACACAGCCCTCTGGATGAACATGGAAATATCCACACCGCTATCTGTGTAAACATGCATACATCTTCACCGCTATCTGTATAAACATGGAAATATCTACACCGCTATCTCTATGAACATGGAAATATCTACAAAGCTATCTGAATGAACATGGAAATATCTACACCGCTATCTGCATGAACATGGAAATATCTACAAAGCTATCTGAATGAACATGGAAATATCTACACCGTTATCTGTTTGAACATGTAAATATCTACACCGCTATCTGCATGAAAATGGAAATATCTACAAAGCTATCTGCATATACATGGAAATATCTGCACAGCTATCTCTTTACACATGGAAATAACTACACCGCTATATCTATAAACATGGAAATATCTACACCACCATCTGTATGAACATGGAAATATCTGCACCGCCATCTGTTTGAACATATAAATATCTACACCGCCATCTGTATTAAGAAGGAAATATCTAAACCTCTATCTGTATAAACACGGAAATATCAGCACCGCTCTCTGTATGAAAATGGAAATATCTACACCGCTATCTGTATGAACATGGAAATATCTACACTGCTATCTGTATGAACATGGAAATAGCTACACCGCTATGTGTATGAACATGGAAATATCTACACCGCTATCTGTATGAACATGGATATATCTACACAGCCATCTGGATGAACATGGAAATATCTACACCGCTATCTGTGTAAACATGCATACATCTTCACCACTATCTGTATAAACATGGAAATATCTGCACCGCTATCGGTATGAACTTGGAAATATCTACACCGCTATCTGTATGAACATGGAAATACCTACACCGCTATCTGTTTGGACATGGAAATAACTACACTGCTATCTGCATGAAAATGGAAATATCTACACTGCTATCTGCATATACATTTAAATATCTACACAGCCATCTCTTTACACATGGAAATAACTACACCACTATCTGTATGAACATGGAAATAACTACACAGCCATCTGGATGAACATGGAAATACCAGCACCGCTATCTGTATTAACATGGAAATATCTACACCGCTATCTGTATGAACATGGAAATATCTACACCGCTATCTGTGTAAACATGCACACATCTTCACCGCTATCTGTGTAAACATGGAAATATCTACACCGCTATCTGTATGAACATGGAAATATCTACAACACTATCTGTTTGAAGATGGAAATATATACACCGCTATCTGCATGAAAATGGAAATATCTACACAGCTCTCTGCATATAGATGGAAATATCTACACAGCAATCTCTTTACACTTGAAATAACTACACCGCTATTTGTATGAACATGGACATATCTACACTGCCATGTGTATGAACATGGAAATATCTGCACGGCCATCTGTATGAACATATAAATATCTACACCGCCATCTGAATTAAGATGGAGATATCTACACCGCTATCTGAATAAACATGGAAATATATACACCGATATCTGTATGAACATGGAAATATCTACACCGCTACCTGTATAAACATGGAAATATCAGCACCGCTATCTGTATGAACCTGGAAATATCTACACCGCTATCTGTATGAACATGGAAATATCTACACCGCTATTTGCATGAACATGGAAATATCTACAAAGCTATCTGAATGAACATGGAAATATCTACACAGCTATCTCTTTACACATGGAAATAACTACGCTGCTATATCTATAAACATGGAAATATCTACACCAACATCTGTATGAACATGGAAATATCTGCACCGCCATCTGTTTGAACATATAAATATCTACACCGCCATCTGTATTAAGAAGGAAATATCTAAACCGCTATCTGTATAAACACGGAAATATCGGCACCGCTCTCTGTATGAAAATGGAAATAACTACACCGCTATCTGTATGAACATGGAAATATCTACACTGCTATCTGTATGAACATGGAAATAGCTACACCGTTATGTGTATGAAAATGGAAATAGCTACACCGCTATCTGTATGAACATGGAAATATCTACACCGCTGTCTGTATGAACATGGATATATCTACACAGCAATCTGGATGAACATGGAAATATCTACACCGCTATCTGTATGAACATGGAAATATCTACACCGCTATCTGTATGAACATGGATATATCTACACAGCCATCTGAATGAACATGGAAATATCTACACCGCTATCTGTGTAAACATGCATACATCTTCACCACTATCAGTATAAACATGGAAATATCTTCACCGCTATCGGTATGAACATGGAAATATCTAAACCGCTATCTGTATGAACATGGAAATACCGACACCGCTACCTGTTTGGACATGGAAATAACTACACCGCTATCTGCATGAAAATGGAAATATCTACACTGCTATCTGCATATACATTTAAATATCTACACAGCTATCTCTTTACACATGGAAATAACTACACCACTATCTGTATGAACATGGAAATATCTACACCGCTATCTGTATGAACATGGATATATCTACACAGCGATCTGGATGAACATGGAAATATCTACACCGCTATCTGTATGAACATGGAAATATCTACACCGCTATCTGTATAAACATGGAAATATCTACACCGCTATCTGTATAAACATGGAAATATCTACACCGCTACCTGTATAAACATGGAAATATCAGCACCGCTATCTGTATGAACATGGAAATATCTACACCGCTATCTGTATGAACATGGAAATATCTACACCGCTATCTGTATGAACATCGATATACGTACACAGCCCTCTGGATGAACATGGAAATCTCTACACGGCTATCTGTGTAAACATTCATACATCTTCACCGCTATCTGTATAAACATGGAAATATCTACACCGCTATCTCTATGAACATGGAAATATCTACACCGCTATCTGTTTGAAGATGGAAATATATACACAGCTATCTGCATGAAAATGGAAATATCTACACAGCTATCTGCATATAGATGGAAATATCTACACAGCTATCTCTTTACACATTGAAATATCTACACCGCTATCTGAATGAACATGGAAATATCAGCACCGCTATCTGTATGAACATGGAAATAGCTACACCGCTATCTGTATGAACATGGAAATATCTACACCGCTATCTGTATGAACATGGATATATCTACACAGCCCTCTGGATGAACACGGAAATATCCACACCACTATCTGTGTAAACATGCATACATCTTCACCGCTATCTGTATAAACATGGAAATATCTACACCGCTATCTGTATGAACATGGAAATATCTACACCGCTATCTGTTTGAAGATGGAAATATATACATCGCTATCTGCATGAAAATGGAAATATCTACACAGCTATCTGCATATAGATGGAAATATCTACACAGCAATCTCTTTACACATGGAAATAACTACACCGCTATCTGTATGAACATGGAAATATCTACACCGCTATGTGTATGAACATGGATATATCTACAAAGCCATCTGGATGAACATGGAAATATCTACACCGCTATCTGTGTAAACATGCATACATCTTCACCGCTATGTGTATAAACATGGAAATATCTACACTACTCTCTGTATGAACATGGAAATATCTGCACCGCTATCTGTATGAACATGGAAATATCTACACCGCTATCTGTTTGAACATGGAAATATCTACACCGCTATCTGCATGAAAATTGAAATATCTACACTGCTATCTGCATATACATGGAAATATCTACACAGCTATCTCTTTACACATGGAAATAACTACACCGCTATCTGTATGAACATGGAAATATCTACACCGCCATCTGTATGAACATGTAAATATCTGCACCGCCATCTGTATGAACATATAAATATCTACACCGCCATCTATATTAAGATGGAGATATCTACACCGCTATCTGTATAAACATGGAAATATCTACACCGCTATCTGTATAAACATGGAAATATCTACACCGCTATCTGTATAAACATGGAGATATCTACACCGCTACCTGTATAAACATGGAAATATCAGCACCGCTGTCTGTATGAACATGGAAATATCTACACTGCTATCTGTATGAACAAGGAAATATCTACACCGCTATCTGTATGAACATGGATATATCTACACAGCCCTCTGGATGAACATGGAAATATCCACACCGCTATCTGTGTAAACGTGCATACATCTTCACCGCTATCTGTAAAAACATGGAAATACCTACACCGCTATCTCTATGAACATGGAAATAACTACTCCGCTATCTGTTTGAAGATGGAAATATATACACCGCTATCTGCATGAAAATGGAAATATCTACACAGCTATCTGCATATAGATGGAAATATCTACACAGCTATGTCTTTACACATAGAAATAACTACACCGCTATCTGTATGAACATGGAAATAACTACACAGCCATCTGGATGAACATGGAAATACCAGCACCGCTATCTGTATGAACATGGAAATATCTACACCGCTATCTGTATGAACATGGAAATATCTACACCGCTATCTGTGTAAACATGCTTACATCTTCACCGCTATCTGTGTAAACATGGAAATATCTACACCGCTATCTGTATGAACATGGAAATATCTACAACATTATCTGTTTGAAGATGGAAATGTATACACCGCTATCTGCATGAAAATGGAAATATCTACACAGCTCTCTGCATATAGATGGAAATATCTACACAGCTATCTCTTTACACATGGAAATAACTACACCGCTATCTGTATGAACATGGAAATACCTACACCGCCATCTGTATGAACATGGAAATATCTGCACCGCCATCAGTATGAACATATAAATATCTACACCGCCATCTCTATTAAGATGGAGATATCTACACCGCTATCTGAATAAACATGGAAATATCTACACCGCTATCTGTATAAACATGGAAATATCTACACCGCTATCTGTATAAAAATGGAAATTTCTACACCGCTACCTGTATAAACATGGAAATATCAGCACCGCTATCTGTATGAACCTGGAAATATCTACACCGCTATCTGTATGAACATGGAAATATCTACACCGCTATCTGTATGAACGTGGAAATATGTACACCGCTATCTGTTTGAACATGGAAATATCTACACCGCTGTCTGCATTAAAATGGAAATATCTACACAGCTATCTGCATATACATGGAAATATCTACACAGCTATCTCTTTACACATGGAAATAACTACACCGCTATCTCTATAAACATGGAAATATCTAAACCGCCATCTGTAAGAACATGGAAATATCTGCACCGCCATCTGTATGAACATATAAATATCTACACCGCCATCTGTATTAAGATGGAGATATCTACACCGCTATCTGCATAAACATGGAAATATCAACACCGCTATCTGTATAAACATGGAAATATCTACACCGCTATCTGTATAAACATGGAAATATCAGCACCGCTATCTGTATGAACATGGAAATATCAGCACCGCTATCTGTATGAACATGGAAATATCTACACCGCTATCTGTATGAACATGGAAATATCTACACCGCTATCTGTGTGAACATGGATATACGTACACAGCCCTCTGGATGAACATGGAAATCTCTACACGGCTATCTGTGTAAACATGCATACATCTTCACCGCTATCTGTATAAACATGGAAATATCTACACCGCTATCTCTATGAACATGGAAATATCTACACCGCTATCTGTTTGAAGATGGAAATATATACACAGCTATCTGCATGAAAATGGAAATATCTACACAGCTATCTGCATATAGATGGAAATATGTACACAGCTATCTCTTTGCACATTGAAATATCTACACCGCTATCTGAATGAACATGGAAATAACAGCACCGCTATCTGTATGAACATGGAAATACCTACACCGCTATCTGTATGAACATGGAAATATCTACACCGCTATCTGTATGAACATGGATATATCTACACAGCCCTCTGGATGAACACGGAAATATCCACACCGCTATCTGTGTAAACATGCATACATCTTCACCGCTATCTGTATAAACATGGAAATATCTACACCGCTATCTGTATGAACATGGAAATATCTACACCGCTATCTGTTTGAAGATGGAAATATATACATCGCTATCTGCATGAAAATGGAAATATCTACACAGCTATCTGCATATAGATGGAAATATCTAAACAGCAATCTCTTTACACATGGAAATAACTACACCGCTATCTGTATGAACATGGAAATATCTACACCGCTATGTGTATGAACATGGATATATCTACAAAGCCATCTGGATGAACATGGAAATATCTACACCGCTATCTGTGTAAACATGCATACATCTTCACCGCTATGTGTATAAACATGGAAATTTCTACACTACTATCTGTATGAACATGGAAATATCTGCACCGCTATCTGTATGAACATGGAAATATCTACACCGCTATCTGTTTGAACATGGAAATATCTACACCGCTATCTGCATGAAAATGGAAATATCTACACCGCTATCTGTATAAACATGGAAATATCTACACCGCTATCTGTATAAACATGAAGATATCTACACCGCTACCTGTATAAACATGGAAATATCAGCACCGCTGTCTGTATGAACATGGAAATATCTTCACTGCTATCTGTATGAACAAGGAAATATCTACACCGCTATCTGTATGAACATGGATATATCTACACAGCCCTCTGGATGAACATGGAAATATCCACACCGCTATCTGTGTAAACGTGCATACATCTTCACGGCTATCTGTAAAAACATGGAAATACCTACACCGCTATCTCTATGAACATGGAAATATCTACACCGCTATCTGTTTGAAGATGGAAATATATACACCGCTATCTGCATGAAAATGGAAATATCTACGCAGCTATCTGCATATAGATGGAAATATCTACACAGCTATGTCTTTACACATGGAAATAACTACACCGCTATCTGTATGAACATGGAAATATCTACACCGCCATCTGCATGAACATGGAAATATCTGCACCGCCATCTGTATGAACATATAAATATCTACACCGCCATCTGTATTAAGATGGAGATATCTACACTGCTATCTGTATAAACATGGAAATATCTACACCGCCATCTGTATGAACATATAAATACACCGCCATCTGTATTAAGAAGGAAATATCTAAACCGCTATCTGTATAAACATGGAAATATCTACACCGCTGCCTGTATAAACATGGAAATATCAGCACCGCTATCTGTATGAACATGGAAATATCTACACCGCTATCTGTTTGAACATGGAAATATCTACACCGCTATCTGCATGAAAATGGAAATATCTACAAAGCTATCTGCATATACATGGAAATATCTACACAGCTATCTCTTTACACATGGAAATAACTACACCGCTATATCTATAAACATGGAAATATCTACACCGCCATCTGTTTGAACATGGAAATATCTGCACCGCCATCTGTATGAACATATAAATATCTACACCGCCATCTGTATTAAGAAGGAAATATCTAAACCGCTATCTGTATAAACATGGAAATATCTTCACCGCCATCTGTATCAACATGGAAATATCTACACCGCCATCTGTATGAACATGGAAATATCTGCACCGCCATCTGTATGAACATATAAATATCTACACCGCCATCTGTATTAAGATGGAGATATCTACACCGCTATCTGTATAAACATGGAAATATCTACACCGCTATCTGTATAAACATGGAAATATCTACACCGCTATCTGTATAAACATGGAAATATCTACACCGCTACCTGTATAAACATGGAAATATCAGCACCGCTATCTGTATGAACATGGAAATATCTACACCGCTATCTGTATGAACATGGAAATATCTACACCGCTATCTGTATTAACATGGATATATCTACACAGCCCTCTGGATGAACATGGAAATATCCACACCGCTATCTGTGTAAACATGCATACATCTTCACCGCTATCTGTATAAACATGGAAATATCTACACCGCTATCTCTATGAACATGGAAATATCTACCCCGCTATCTGTTTGAAGATGGAAATATATACACCGCTATCTGCATGAAAATGGAAATATCTACACAGCTATCTGCATATAGATGGAAATATCTACACAGCTATCTCTTTACACATGGAAATAACTACACCGCTATCTGTATGAACATGGAAATATCTACGCCGCCATCTGTATGAACATGGAAATATCTGGACCGCCATCTGTATGAACATATAAATATCTACACCGCCATCTGTATTAAGATGGAGATATCTACACCGCTATCTGTATAAACATGGAAATATCAACACCGCTATCTGTATAAACATGGAAATATCTACACCGCTATCTGTATAAACATGGAAATATCTACACCGCTACCTGTATAAACATGGAAATATCAGCACCGCTATCTGTATGAACATGGAAATATCTACACCGCTATCTGTATGAACATGGAAATATCTACACCGCTATCTGTATGAACATGGATATACGTACACAGCCCTCTGGATGAACATGGAAATCTCTACACCGCTATCTGTGTAAACATGCATACATCTTCACCGCTATCTGTATAAACATGGAAATATCTACACCGCTATCTCTATGAACATGGAAATATCTACACCGCTATCTGTTTGAAGATGGAAATATATACACAGCTATCTGCATGAAAATGGAAATATCTACACAGCTATCTGCATATAGATGGAAATATCTACACAGCTATCTCTTTACACATTGAAATATCTACACCGCTATCTGTTTGAAGATGGAAATATATACACCGCTATCTGCATGAAAATGGAAATATCTACACAGCTATCTGCATATAGATGGAAATATCTACACAGCTATCTGCATATAGATGGAAATATCTACACAGCTATCTCTTTACACATGGAAATAACTACACCGCTATCTGTATGAACATGGAAATATCTACGCCGCCATCTGTATGAACATGGAAATATCTGGACCGCCATCTGTATGAACATATAAATATCTACACCGCCATCTGTATTAAGATGGAGATATCTACACCGCTATCTGTATAAACATGGAAATAACAACACCGCTATCTGTATAAACATGGAAATATCTACACCGCTATCTGTATAAACATGGACATATCTACACCGCTACCTGTATAAACATGGAAATATCAGCACCGTTATCTGTATGAACATGGAAATATCTACACCGCTATCTGTATGAACATGGAAATATCTACACCGGTATCTGTATGAACATGTATATACGTACACAGCCCTCTGGATGAACATGGAAATCTCTACACCGCTATCTGTGTAAACATGCATACATCTTCACCGCTATCTGTATAAACATGGAAATATCTACACCGCTATCTCTATGAACATGGAAATATCTACACCGCTATCTGTTTGAAGATGGAAATATATACACAGCTATCTGCATGAAAATGGAAATATCTACACAGCTATCTGCATATAGATGGAAATATCTACACAGCTATCCCTTTACACATTGAAATATCTACACCGCTATCTGAATGAACATGGAAATATCAGCACCGCTATCTGTATGAACATGGAAATACCTACACCGCTATCTGTATGAACATGGAAATATCTACACCGCTATCTGTATGAACATGGAAATATCTACACCGCTATCTGTATGAACATGGATATATCTACACAGCCCTCTGGATGAACATGGAAATATCCACACTGCAACTGTGTAAACATGCATACATCTTCACCGTTATCTGTATAAAGATGGAAATAACTACACCGCTATCTGTATGAACATGGAAATATCTTAACCGCCATCTGTATGAACATGGATATATCTACACAGCCATCTGGATGAACATGGAAATATCTACACCGCTATCTGTATGAACATGGAAATATCTACACCCCTATCTGTGTAAACATGCATACATCTTCACCGCTACCTGTATAAACATGGAAATATCGACACTGCTATCTGTATGAACATGGAAATATCTACACCGCTATCTGTTTGAACATGAAAATATCTGCACTGCTATCTACATGAAAATGGAAATATCTACACAGCGATCTGCATATACATGGAAATATCTACAAAGCTATCTCTTTACACATGGAAATAAGTACAGCGCTATCTCTATAAACATGGAAAAAGCTACACCGCCATCTGTATGAACATGGAAATATCTGCACCGCCATCTGTATGAACATTTAAATATCTACACCGCCATCTATATTAAGATGGAGATATCTACACCGCTATCTGTATAAACCTGGAAATATCTACACCGCTATCTGTATAAACATGGAAATATCTACACCGCTACCTGTATAAACATGGAAATATCAGCACCGCTATCTGTATGACCATGGAAATATCTACACCGCTATCTCTATGAACATGGAAATATCTACACCGCTATCTGTATGAACATGGAAATATCTACACCGCTATCTGTATGAACATGGGAATATCTACACCGCTTTCTGTATGAACATGGATATATCTACACAGCCCTCTGGATGAACA
Source organism: Gorilla gorilla gorilla (assembly GCF_029281585.2). Lineage (NCBI taxonomy): Eukaryota > Metazoa > Chordata > Mammalia > Primates > Hominidae > Gorilla > Gorilla gorilla. Next base: position 2,291,514 of record NC_073247.2, read on the forward strand.
AGGAAATATCCACACCGCTATCTGTGTAAACATGCATACATCTTCACCGCTATCTGTAGAAACATGGAAATATCTACACCGCTATCTGTATGAACATGGAAATATCTACACCACTATCTGTTTGAAGATGGAAATATATACACCGCTAGCTGCATGAAAATGGAAATATCTACACAGCTATCTGAATATACATGGAAATATCTACACAGCTATCTCTTTACCCATGGAAATAACTACACCACTATCTGTATGAACATGGAAATATCTACACCGCCATCTGTATGAACATGGAAATATCTGCACCGCCATCTGTATGAACATATAAATATCTACACCGCCATCTGTATTAAGAAGGAAATATCTAAACTGCTATCTGTATAAACATGGAAATATCTACACCGCTATCTGTATGAACATGGAAATATCTACACCGCTATCTGTATCAACATGGAAATATCTACACCGCTATCTGTATGAACATGGAAATATCTACACCGCTATCTGAATGAACATGGAAATATCTACATCGCTATGTGTATGAACATGGATATATCTACACAGCCATCTGGATGAACATGGAAATGTCTACACCGCTATCTGTATGAACATGGAAATATCTACACCACTCTCTGTATGAACATGGATATATCTTCACAGCCATCTGGATGAACATGGAAATATCTACACCGCTATCTGTGTAAACATGCATAGAACATCACCGCTATGTGTATAAACATGGAAATATCTACACCGCTATCTGTATGAACATGGAAACATCTACACCGCTATCTGTATGAACATGGAAATATCTACACCGCTATCTGTTTGAACATGGAAATATCTACACCGCTATCTGCATGAATATGGTAATATCTACAATGCTATCTGCATATACATTTAAATATCTACACAGCCATCTCTTTACACATGGAAATAACTACACCGCTATCTGTATGAACATGGAAATATCTACACCGCTAACTCTATGAACATGGAAATATCTACAACGCTATCTGTATGAACATGGAAATATCTACACCGCTATCTGTTTAAACATGCATACATCTTCACCGCTATCTGTATAAACATGGAAATATCTACACCGCTATCTCTATGAACATGGAAATATCTACACCGCTATCTGTTTGAAGATGGAAATATATACACCGCTATCTGCATGAAAATGGAAATGTCTACACAGCTATCTGCATATAGATGGAAATATCTACACAGCTATCTGCATATAGATGGAAATATCTACACAGCTATCTCTTTACACATGGAAATACCTACACCGCTATCTGTTTGGACATGGAAATAACTACACTGCTATCTGCATGAAAATGGAAATATCTACACTGCTATCTGCATATACATTTAAATATCTACACAGCCATCTCTTTACACATGGAAATAACTACACCACTATCTGTATGAACATGGAAATAACTACACAGCCATCTGGATGAACATGGAAATACCAGCACCGCTATCTGTATTAACATGGAAATATCTACACCGCTATCTGTATGAACATGGAAATATCTACACCGCTATCTGTGTAAACATGCACACATCTTCACCGCTATCTGTGTAAACATGGAAATATCTACACCGCTATCTGTATGAACATGGAAATATCTACAACACTATCTGTTTGAAGATGGAAATATATACACCGCTATCTGCATGAAAATGGAAATATCTACACAGCTCTCTGCATATAGATGGAAATATCTACACAGCAATCTCTTTACACTTGAAATAACTACACCGCTATTTGTATGAACATGGACATATCTACACCGCCATGTGTATGAACATGGAAATATCTGCACGGCCATCTGTATGAACATATAAATATCTACACCGCCATCTGAATTAAGATGGAGATATCTACACCGCTATCTGAATAAACATGGAAATATATACACCGATATCTGTATGAACATGGAAATATCTACACCGCTACCTGTATAAACATGGAAATATCAGCACCGCTATCTGTATGAACCTGGAAATATCTACACCGCTATCTGTATGAACATGGAAATATCTACACCGCTATTTGCATGAACATGGAAATATCTACAAAGCTATCTGAATGAACATGGAAATATCTACACAGCTATCTCTTTACACATGGAAATAACTACGCTGCTATATCTATAAACATGGAAATATCTACACCACCATCTGTATGAACATGGAAATATCTGCACCGCCATCTGTTTGAACATATAAATATCTACACCGCCATCTGTATTAAGAAGGAAATATCTAAACCGCTATCTGTATAAACACGGAAATATCGGCACCGCTCTCTGTATGAAAATGGAAATAACTACACCGCTATCTGTATGAACATGGAAATATCTACACTGCTATCTGTATGAACATGGAAATAGCTACACCGTTATGTGTATGAAAATGGAAATAGCTACACCGCTATCTGTATGAACATGGAAATATCTACACCGCTGTCTGTATGAACATGGATATATCTACACAGCAATCTGGATGAACATGGAAATATCTACACCGCTATCTGTATGAACATGGAAATATCTACACCGCTATCTGTATGAACATGGATATATCTACACAGCCATCTGAATGAACATGGAAATATCTACACCGCTATCTGTGTAAACATGCATACATCTTCACCACTATCAGTATAAACATGGAAATATCTTCACCGCTATCGGTATGAACATGGAAATATCTAAACCGCTATCTGTATGAACATGGAAATACCGACACCGCTACCTGTTTGGACATGGAAATAACTACACCGCTATCTGCATGAAAATGGAAATATCTACACTGCTATCTGCATATACATTTAAATATCTACACAGCTATCTCTTTACACATGGAAATAACTACACCACTATCTGTATGAACATGGAAATATCTACACCGCTATCTGTATGAACATGGATATATCTACACAGCGATCTGGATGAACATGGAAATATCTACACCGCTATCTGTATGAACATGGAAATATCTACACCGCTATCTGTATAAACATGGAAATATCTACACCGCTATCTGTATAAACATGGAAATATCTACACCGCTACCTGTATAAACATGGAAATATCAGCACCGCTATCTGTATGAACATGGAAATATCTACACCGCTATCTGTATGAACATGGAAATATCTACACCGCTATCTGTATGAACATCGATATACGTACACAGCCCTCTGGATGAACATGGAAATCTCTACACGGCTATCTGTGTAAACATTCATACATCTTCACCGCTATCTGTATAAACATGGAAATATCTACACCGCTATCTCTATGAACATGGAAATATCTACACCGCTATCTGTTTGAAGATGGAAATATATACACAGCTATCTGCATGAAAATGGAAATATCTACACAGCTATCTGCATATAGATGGAAATATCTACACAGCTATCTCTTTACACATTGAAATATCTACACCGCTATCTGAATGAACATGGAAATATCAGCACCGCTATCTGTATGAACATGGAAATAGCTACACCGCTATCTGTATGAACATGGAAATATCTACACCGCTATCTGTATGAACATGGATATATCTACACAGCCCTCTGGATGAACACGGAAATATCCACACCACTATCTGTGTAAACATGCATACATCTTCACCGCTATCTGTATAAACATGGAAATATCTACACCGCTATCTGTATGAACATGGAAATATCTACACCGCTATCTGTTTGAAGATGGAAATATATACATCGCTATCTGCATGAAAATGGAAATATCTACACAGCTATCTGCATATAGATGGAAATATCTACACAGCAATCTCTTTACACATGGAAATAACTACACCGCTATCTGTATGAACATGGAAATATCTACACCGCTATGTGTATGAACATGGATATATCTACAAAGCCATCTGGATGAACATGGAAATATCTACACCGCTATCTGTGTAAACATGCATACATCTTCACCGCTATGTGTATAAACATGGAAATATCTACACTACTCTCTGTATGAACATGGAAATATCTGCACCGCTATCTGTATGAACATGGAAATATCTACACCGCTATCTGTTTGAACATGGAAATATCTACACCGCTATCTGCATGAAAATTGAAATATCTACACTGCTATCTGCATATACATGGAAATATCTACACAGCTATCTCTTTACACATGGAAATAACTACACCGCTATCTGTATGAACATGGAAATATCTACACCGCCATCTGTATGAACATGTAAATATCTGCACCGCCATCTGTATGAACATATAAATATCTACACCGCCATCTATATTAAGATGGAGATATCTACACCGCTATCTGTATAAACATGGAAATATCTACACCGCTATCTGTATAAACATGGAAATATCTACACCGCTATCTGTATAAACATGGAGATATCTACACCGCTACCTGTATAAACATGGAAATATCAGCACCGCTGTCTGTATGAACATGGAAATATCTACACTGCTATCTGTATGAACAAGGAAATATCTACACCGCTATCTGTATGAACATGGATATATCTACACAGCCCTCTGGATGAACATGGAAATATCCACACCGCTATCTGTGTAAACGTGCATACATCTTCACCGCTATCTGTAAAAACATGGAAATACCTACACCGCTATCTCTATGAACATGGAAATAACTACTCCGCTATCTGTTTGAAGATGGAAATATATACACCGCTATCTGCATGAAAATGGAAATATCTACACAGCTATCTGCATATAGATGGAAATATCTACACAGCTATGTCTTTACACATAGAAATAACTACACCGCTATCTGTATGAACATGGAAATAACTACACAGCCATCTGGATGAACATGGAAATACCAGCACCGCTATCTGTATGAACATGGAAATATCTACACCGCTATCTGTATGAACATGGAAATATCTACACCGCTATCTGTGTAAACATGCTTACATCTTCACCGCTATCTGTGTAAACATGGAAATATCTACACCGCTATCTGTATGAACATGGAAATATCTACAACATTATCTGTTTGAAGATGGAAATGTATACACCGCTATCTGCATGAAAATGGAAATATCTACACAGCTCTCTGCATATAGATGGAAATATCTACACAGCTATCTCTTTACACATGGAAATAACTACACCGCTATCTGTATGAACATGGAAATACCTACACCGCCATCTGTATGAACATGGAAATATCTGCACCGCCATCTGTATGAACATATAAATATCTACACCGCCATCTCTATTAAGATGGAGATATCTACACCGCTATCTGAATAAACATGGAAATATCTACACCGCTATCTGTATAAACATGGAAATATCTACACCGCTATCTGTATAAAAATGGAAATTTCTACACCGCTACCTGTATAAACATGGAAATATCAGCACCGCTATCTGTATGAACCTGGAAATATCTACACCGCTATCTGTATGAACATGGAAATATCTACACCGCTATCTGTATGAACATGGAAATATGTACACCGCTATCTGTTTGAACATGGAAATATCTACACCGCTGTCTGCATTAAAATGGAAATATCTACACAGCTATCTGCATATACATGGAAATATCTACACAGCTATCTCTTTACACATGGAAATAACTACACCGCTATCTCTATAAACATGGAAATATCTAAACCGCCATCTGTATGAACATGGAAATATCTGCACCGCCATCTGTATGAACATATAAATATCTACACCGCCATCTGTATTAAGATGGAGATATCTACACCGCTATCTGCATAAACATGGAAATATCAACACCGCTATCTGTATAAACATGGAAATATCTACACCGCTATCTGTATAAACATGGAAATATCAGCACCGCTATCTGTATGAACATGGAAATATCAGCACCGCTATCTGTATGAACATGGAAATATCTACACCGCTATCTGTATGAACATGGAAATATCTACACCGCTATCTGTATGAACATGGATATACGTACACAGCCCTCTGGATGAACATGGAAATCTCTACACGGCTATCTGTGTAAACATGCATACATCTTCACCGCTATCTGTATAAACATGGAAATATCTACACCGCTATCTCTATGAACATGGAAATATCTACACCGCTATCTGTTTGAAGATGGAAATATATACACAGCTATCTGCATGAAAATGGAAATATCTACACAGCTATCTGCATATAGATGGAAATATGTACACAGCTATCTCTTTGCACATTGAAATATCTACACCGCTATCTGAATGAACATGGAAATATCAGCACCGCTATCTGTATGAACATGGAAATACCTACACCGCTATCTGTATGAACATGGAAATATCTACACCGCTATCTGTATGAACATGGATATATCTACACAGCCCTCTGGATGAACACGGAAATATCCACACCGCTATCTGTGTAAACATGCATACATCTTCACCGCTATCTGTATAAACATGGAAATATCTACACCGCTATCTGTATGAACATGGAAATATCTACACCGCTATCTGTTTGAAGATGGAAATATATACATCGCTATCTGCATGAAAATGGAAATATCTACACAGCTATCTGCATATAGATGGAAATATCTAAACAGCAATCTCTTTACACATGGAAATAACTACACCGCTATCTGTATGAACATGGAAATATCTACACCGCTATGTGTATGAACATGGATATATCTACAAAGCCATCTGGATGAACATGGAAATATCTACACCGCTATCTGTGTAAACATGCATACATCTTCACCGCTATGTGTATAAACATGGAAATTTCTACACTACTATCTGTATGAACATGGAAATATCTGCACCGCTATCTGTATGAACATGGAAATATCTACACCGCTATCTGTTTGAACATGGAAATATCTACACCGCTATCTGCATGAAAATGGAAATATCTACACCGCTATCTGTATAAACATGGAAATATCTACACCGCTATCTGTATAAACATGAAGATATCTACACCGCTACCTGTATAAACATGGAAATATCAGCACCGCTGTCTGTATGAACATGGAAATATCTTCACTGCTATCTGTATGAACAAGGAAATATCTACACCGCTATCTGTATGAACATGGATATATCTACACAGCCCTCTGGATGAACATGGAAATATCCACACCGCTATCTGTGTAAACGTGCATACATCTTCACGGCTATCTGTAAAAACATGGAAATACCTACACCGCTATCTCTATGAACATGGAAATATCTACACCGCTATCTGTTTGAAGATGGAAATATATACACCGCTATCTGCATGAAAATGGAAATATCTACACAGCTATCTGCATATAGATGGAAATATCTACACAGCTATGTCTTTACACATGGAAATAACTACACCGCTATCTGTATGAACATGGAAATATCTACACCGCCATCTGCATGAACATGGAAATATCTGCACCGCCATCTGTATGAACATATAAATATCTACACCGCCATCTGTATTAAGATGGAGATATCTACACTGCTATCTGTATAAACATGGAAATATCTACACCGCCATCTGTATGAACATATAAATACACCGCCATCTGTATTAAGAAGGAAATATCTAAACCGCTATCTGTATAAACATGGAAATATCTACACCGCTGCCTGTATAAACATGGAAATATCAGCACCGCTATCTGTATGAACATGGAAATATCTACACCGCTATCTGTTTGAACATGGAAATATCTACACCGCTATCTGCATGAAAATGGAAATATCTACAAAGCTATCTGCATATACATGGAAATATCTACACAGCTATCTCTTTACACATGGAAATAACTACACCGCTATATCTATAAACATGGAAATATCTACACCGCCATCTGTTTGAACATGGAAATATCTGCACCGCCATCTGTATGAACATATAAATATCTACACCGCCATCTGTATTAAGAAGGAAATATCTAAACCGCTATCTGTATAAACATGGAAATATCTTCACCGCCATCTGTATGAACATGGAAATATCTACACCGCCATCTGTATGAACATGGAAATATCTGCACCGCCATCTGTATGAACATATAAATATCTACACCGCCATCTGTATTAAGATGGAGATATCTACACCGCTATCTGTATAAACATGGAAATATCTACACCGCTATCTGTATAAACATGGAAATATCTACACCGCTATCTGTATAAACATGGAAATATCTACACCGCTACCTGTATAAACATGGAAATATCAGCACCGCTATCTGTATGAACATGGAAATATCTACACCGCTATCTGTATGAACATGGAAATATCTACACCGCTATCTGTATTAACATGGATATATCTACACAGCCCTCTGGATGAACATGGAAATATCCACACCGCTATCTGTGTAAACATGCATACATCTTCACCGCTATCTGTATAAACATGGAAATATCTACACCGCTATCTCTATGAACATGGAAATATCTACCCCGCTATCTGTTTGAAGATGGAAATATATACACCGCTATCTGCATGAAAATGGAAATATCTACACAGCTATCTGCATATAGATGGAAATATCTACACAGCTATCTCTTTACACATGGAAATAACTACACCGCTATCTGTATGAACATGGAAATATCTACGCCGCCATCTGTATGAACATGGAAATATCTGGACCGCCATCTGTATGAACATATAAATATCTACACCGCCATCTGTATTAAGATGGAGATATCTACACCGCTATCTGTATAAACATGGAAATATCAACACCGCTATCTGTATAAACATGGAAATATCTACACCGCTATCTGTATAAACATGGAAATATCTACACCGCTACCTGTATAAACATGGAAATATCAGCACCGCTATCTGTATGAACATGGAAATATCTACACCGCTATCTGTATGAACATGGAAATATCTACACCGCTATCTGTATGAACATGGATATACGTACACAGCCCTCTGGATGAACATGGAAATCTCTACACCGCTATCTGTGTAAACATGCATACATCTTCACCGCTATCTGTATAAACATGGAAATATCTACACCGCTATCTCTATGAACATGGAAATATCTACACCGCTATCTGTTTGAAGATGGAAATATATACACAGCTATCTGCATGAAAATGGAAATATCTACACAGCTATCTGCATATAGATGGAAATATCTACACAGCTATCTCTTTACACATTGAAATATCTACACCGCTATCTGAATGAACATGGAAATATCAGCACCGCTATCTGTATGAACATGGAAATACCTACACCGCTATCTGTATGAACATGGAAATATCTACACCGCTATCTGTATGAACATGGAAATATCTACACCGCTATCTGTATGAAAATGGATATATCTACACAGCCCTCTGGATGAACATGGAAATATCCACACCGCTATCTGTGTAAACATGCATACATCTTCACCGCTATCTGTATAAACATGGAAATATCTACACCGCTATCTCTATGAACATGGAAATATCTACAACGCTATCTGTATGAACATGGAAATATCTACACCGCTATCTGTTTAAACATGCATACATCTTCACCGCTATCTGTATAAACATGGAAATATCTACACCGCTATCTCTATGAACATGGAAATATCTACACCGCTATCTGTTTGAAGATGGAAATATATACACCGCTATCTGCATGAAAATGGAAATATCTACACAGCTATCTGCATATAGATGGAAATATCTACACAGCTATCTGCATATAGATGGAAATATCTACACAGCTATCTCTTTACACATGGAAATAACTACACCGCTATCTGTATGAACATGGAAATATCTACGCCGCCATCTGTATGAACATGGAAATATCTGGACCGCCATCTGTATGAACATATAAATATCTACACCGCCATCTGTATTAAGATGGAGATATCTACACCGCTATCTGTATAAACATGGAAATAACAACACCGCTATCTGTATAAACATGGAAATATCTACACCGCTATCTGTATAAACATGGACATATCTACACCGCTACCTGTATAAACATGGAAATATCAGCACCGCTATCTGTATGAACATGGAAATATCTACACCGCTATCTGTATGAACATGGAAATATCTACACCGGTATCTGTATGAACATGGATATACGTACACAGCCCTCTGGATGAACATGGAAATCTCTACACCGCTATCTGTGTAAACATGCATACATCTTCACCGCTATCTGTATAAACATGGAAATATCTACACCGCTATCTCTATGAACATGGAAATATCTACACCGCTATCTGTTTGAAGATGGAAATATATACACAGCTATCTGCCTGAAAATGGAAATATCTACACAGCTATCTGCATATAGATGGAAATATCTACACAGCTATCCCTTTACACATTGAAATATCTACACCGCTATCTGAATGAACATGGAAATATCAGCACCGCTATCTGTATGAACATGGAAATACCTACACCGCTATCTGTATGAACATGGAAATATCTACACCGCTATCTGTATGAACATGGAAATATCTACACCGCTATCTGTATGAACATGGATATATCTACACAGCCCTCTGGATGAACATGGAAATATCCACACTGCAACTGTGTAAACATGCATACATCTTCACCGTTATCTGTATAAAGATGGAAATAACTACACCGCTATCTGTATGAACATGGAAATATCTTAACCGCCATCTGTATGAACATGGATATATCTACACAGCCATCTGGATGAACATGGAAATATCTACACCGCTATCTGTATGAACATGGAAATATCTACACCCCTATCTGTGTAAACATGCATACATCTTCACCGCTACCTGTATAAACATGGAAATATCGACACTGCTATCTGTATGAACATGGAAATATCTACACCGCTATCTGTTTGAACATGAAAATATCTGCACTGCTATCTACATGAAAATGGAAATATCTACACAGCGATCTGCATATACATGGAAATATCTACAAAGCTATCTCTTTACACATGGAAATAAGTACAGCGCTATCTCTATAAACATGGAAAAAGCTACACCGCCATCTGTATGAACATGGAAATATCTGCACCGCCATCTGTATGAACATTTAAATATCTACACCGCCATCTATATTAAGATGGAGATATCTACACCGCTATCTGTATAAACCTGGAAATATCTACACCGCTATCTGTATAAACATGGAAATATCTACACCGCTACCTGTATAAACATGGAAATATCAGCACCGCTATCTGTATGACCATGGAAATATCTACACCGCTATCTCTATGAACATGGAAATATCTACACCGCTATCTGTATGAACATGGAAATATCTACACCGCTATCTGTATGAACATGGGAATATCTACACCGCTTTCTGTATGAACATGGATATATCTACACAGCCCTCTGGATGAACAAGGAAATATCCACACCGCTATCTGTGTAAACATGCATACATCTTCACCGCTATCTGTAGAAACATGGAAATATCTACACCGCTATCTGTATGAACATGGAAATATCTACACCGCTATCTGTTTGAAGATGGAAATATATACACCGCTAGCTGCATGAAAATGGAAATATCTACACAGCTATCTGAATATACATGGAAATATCTACACAGCTATCTCTTTACACATGGAAATAACTACACCACTATCTGTATGAACATGGAAATATCTACACCGCCATCTGTATGAACATGGAAATATCTGCACCGCCATCTGTATGAACATATAAATATCTACACCGCCATCTGTATTAAGAAGGAAATATCTAAACTGCTATCTGTATAAACATGGAAATATCTACACCGCTATCTGTATGAACATGGAAATATCTACACCGCTATCTGTATCAACATGGAAATATCTACACCGCTATCTGTATGAACATGGAAATATCTACACCGCTATCTGAATGAACATGGAAATATCTACATCGCTATGTGTATGAACATGGATATATCTACACAGCCATCTGGATGAACATGGAAATGTCTACACCGCTATCTGTATGAACATGGAAATATCTACACCACTCTCTGTATGAACATGGATATATCTTCACAGCCATCTGGATGAACATGGAAATATCTACACCGCTATCTGTGTAAACATGCATAGAACATCACCGCTATGTGTATAAACATGGAAATATCTACACCGCTATCTGTATGAACATGGAAACATCTACACCGCTATCTGTATGAACATGGAAATATCTACACCGCTATCTGTTTGAACATGGAAATATCTACACCGCTATCTGCATGAATATGGTAATATCTACAATGCTATCTGCATATACATTTAAATATCTACACAGCCATCTCTTTACACATGGAAATAACTACACCGCTATCTGTATGAACATGGAAATATCTACACCGCTAACTCTATGAACATGGAAATATCTACAACGCTATCTGTATGAACATGGAAATATCTACACCGCTATCTGTTTAAACATGCATACATCTTCACCGCTATCTGTATAAACATGGAAATATCTACACCGCTATCTCTATGAACATGGAAATATCTACACCGCTATCTGTTTGAAGATGGAAATATATACACCGCTATCTGCATGAAAATGGAAATGTCTACACAGCTATCTGCATATAGATGGAAATATCTACACAGCTATCTGCATATAGATGGAAATATCTACACAGCTATCTCTTTACACATGGAAATAACTACACCGCTATCTGTATGAACATGGAAATATCTACGCCGCCATCTGTATGAACATGGAAATATCTGGACCGCCATCTGTATGAACATATAAATATCTACACCGCCATCTGTATTAAGTTGGAGATATCTACACCGCTATCTGTATAAACATGGAAATATCAACACCGCTATCTGTATAAACATGGAAATATCTACACCGCTATCTGTATAAACATGGACATATCTACACCGCTACCTGTATAAACATGGAAATATCAGCACCGCTATCTGTATGAACATGGAAATATCTACACCGCTATCTGTATGAACATGGAAATATCTACACCGCTATCTGTATGAACATGGATATACGTACACAGCCCTCTGGATGAACATGGAAATCTCTACACCGCTATCTGTGTAAACATGCATACATCTTCACCGCTATCTGTATAAACATGGAAATATCTACACCGCTATCTCTATGAACATGGAAATATCTACACCGCTATCTGTTTGAAGATGGAAATATATACACAGCTATCTGCATGAAAATGGAAATATCTACACAGCTATCTGCATATAGATGGAAATATCTACACAGCTATCTCTTTACACATTGAAATATCTACACCGCTATCTGAATGAACATGGAAATATCAGCACCGCTATCTGTATGAACATGGAAATACCTACACCTCTATCTGTATGAACATGGAAATATCTACACCGCTATCTGTATGAACATGGAAATATCTACACCGCTATCTGTAGGAACATGGATATATCTACACAGCCCTCTGGATGAACATGGAAATATCCACACCGCAACTGTGTAAACATGCATACATCTTCACCGTTATCTGTATAAACATGGAAATAACTACACCGCTATCTGTATGAACATGGAAATATCTTAACCGCCATCTGTATGAACATGGATATATCTACACAGCCATCTGAATGAACATGGAAATATCTACACCGCTATCTGTATGAACATGGAAATATCTACACCCCTATCTGTGTAAACATGCATACATCTTCACCGCTACCTGTATAAACATGGAAATATCGACACTGCTATCTGTATGAACATGGAAATATCTACACCGCTATCTGTTTGAACATGAAAATATCTGCACCGCTATCTACATGAAAATGGAAATATCTACACAGCGATCTGCATATACATGGAAATATCTACAAAGCTATCTCTTTACACATGGAAATAAGTACAGCGCTATCTCTATAAACATGGAAAAAGCTACACCGCCATCTGTATGAACATGGAAATATCTGCACCGCCATCTGTATGAACATTTAAATATCTACACCGCCATCTATATTAAGATGGAGATATCTACACCGCTATCTGTATAAACCTGGAAATATCTACACCGCTATCTGTATAAACATGGAAATATCTACACCGCTACCTGTATAAACATGGAAATATCAGCACCGCTATCTGTATGACCATGGAAATATCTACACCGCTATCTCTATGAACATGGAAATATCTACACCGCTATCTGTATGAACATGGAAATATCTACACCGCTATCTGTATGAACATGGAAATATCTACACCGCTATCTGTATGAACATGGAAATAGCTACACCGCTATCTGTATGAACATGGAAATAGCTACACCGCTATCTGTATGAACATGGATATATCTACAGAGCCATCTGGATGAACATGGAAATATCTACACAGCTATCAGTATGAACATGGAAATATATACACCGCTATCTGTGTAAACATGCATACATCTTCACCGCTATCTGTATAAACATGGAAATATCTACACCGCTATCTGTATGAACATGGAAATATCTACAACGCTATCTGTATAAACATGGAAATTTCTACACCGCTACCTGTATAAACATGGAAATATCAGCACCGCTATTGGTAGGAACATGGAAATATCTACACCGCTATCTGTACGAACATGGAAATATCTACACAGCTATATGTATGAACATGGAAATAGCTACACCGCTATCTGTATGAACATGGAAATATCTACACCACTATCTGTATGAACATGGAAATATCTACACCGCTATCTGTATGAACATGGATATATCTACACAGCCATCGGGATGAACATGGGAATATCTACACCGCTATCTGTATGAACATGGAAATATCTACACCGCTATATGGGTAAACATGCATACATCTTCACCGCTATCTGTATAAACATGGAAATATCTACACCGCTATCTGTATGAACATGGAAATAGCTACACCGCCATCTGTATGAAGATGGAAATATCTACACCGCTATCTGTATGAACATGGATATATCTACACCGCTATCTGTATGAAGATGGAAATATCTACAACGCTATCTGTGTAAACATGCATACATCTTCACCGCTATCTATATAAACATGGAAATATCTACACTGCTTTCTGTATGAACGTGGAAATATCTACACCGCTATCTGTTTGAACATGGAAATATCTACACCGCTATCTGCATGAAAATGGAAATATCTACACAGCAATCTGCATATACATGGAAATATCTACAAAGCTATCTCTTTACACATGGAAATAACTACAGCGCTATCTCTATAAACATACAAATATCTACACCGCCATCTGTATGAACACGGAAATATCTGCACCGCCATCTGTATGAACATATAAATATCTACTCCGCCATCTTAAATTAAGATGGAAATATCTACACCGCTATGTGTGTAAACATGCTTACATCTTCACCGCTATCTGTATAAACATGGAAATATCTACACCTCTATCTTTATGAACATGGAAATATCTACACCGCTATCTGTATGAACATTTAAATATCTACACCGCTATCTGTTTGAACATGGAAATATCTACACCACTATCTGCATGAAAATGGAAATATCTACACTGCTATCTGCATATACATTTAAATATGTACACTGCTATCTCTTTACACATGGAAATAACTACACCGTTACCTGTATGAACATGGAAATATCTACACCGCCATCTGTATGAACATGGAAATATCTGCACCGCCATCTGTATGAAAATATAAATATCTACACCGCAATCTGTATTAAGATAGAGATATCTCCACTGCTATCTGTATAAACATGGAAATATCTATACCACTACCTGTATAAACATGGAAATATCAGCACCGCTATTTGTATGAACATGGAAATATCTTCACCGCTATCTGTATGAACATGGAAATATCTACACCGCTATCTGTATGAACATGGAAATATCTACACCGCTATCTGTATGAACATGGAAATATCTACACCGCCATCTGTTTGAACATGGAAATATCTACACCGCTGTCTGCATGAAAATGGAAATATCTACACAGCTATCTGCATATACATGGAAATATCTACACAGCTATCTCTTTACACATGGAAATAACTACATCGCTATCTCTATAAACATGGAAATATCTACACCGCCATCTGTATGAACATGGAAATATCTGCACCGCCATCTGTATGAACATATAAATATCTACACCGCCATCTGTATTAAGATGGAGATATCTACACCGCTATCTGAATAAACATGGAAATATCTACACCGCTATCTGTATAAACATGGAAATACCTACACCGCAATCTGTAAGAACATGGAAATATCTACACCGCTGCCTGTATAAACATGGAAATATCAGCACTGCTATCTGTATGAACATGGAAATATCTACACCGCTATCTGTATGAACATGGAAATATCTACACCGCTATCTGCATGAACATGGAAATAGCTACACCGCTATCTGTATGAACATGGAAATATCTACACAGCCATCTGGATGAACATGGAAATATCTACTCCGCTATCTGTGTAAACATGGATAGATATTCACCGCCTTCTCTATAAACATGGAAATATCTACACCGCTATCTGTATGAACATGGAAATATCTACACCGCTATCTGTTTGAACATGGAAATATCTACTCCGCTATCTGCATGAAAATGGAAATATCTACACTGCTATCTGCATATACATGGAAATATCTACACAGCTATCTCTTTACACATGGAAATAACTACACCGCTATATCTATAAACATGGAAATATCTACACCGCCATCTTTATGAACATGGAAATATCTGCACCGCCATCTGTATGAACATATAAATATCTACACAGCCATCTGTATTAAGATGGAGATATCTACACTGCTATCTGTATAAACATGGAAATATCTACACCGCCATCTGTATGAACATATAAATACACCGCCATTTGTATTAAGAAGGAAATATCTAAACCGCTATCTGTATAAACATGGAAATATCTACACCGCTGCCTGTATAAACATGGAAATATCAGCACCGCTATCTGTACGAACGTGGAAATATCTACACCGCTATCTGTTTGAACATGGAAATATCTACACCGCTATCTGCATGAAAATGGAAATATGTTCAAAGCTATCTGCATATACATGGAAATATCTACACAGCTATCTCTTTACACATGGAAATAACTACACCGCTATCTGTATGAACATGGAAATATCTACACCGCCATCTGTATGAACATGGAAATATCTGCACCGCCATCTTTATGAACATATAAATATCTACACCGCCTTCTGTATTAAGATGGAGATATCTACACCGCTATCTGTATAAACATGGAAATATCTACACCGCTATCTGTATAAACATGGAAATATCTACACCGCTATCTGCATAAACATGGAAATATCTACACCGCTACCTGTATAAACATGGAAATATCAGCACCGCTATCTGTATGAACATGGAAATATCTACACCGCTATCTGTATGAACATGGATATATCTACACAGCCCTCTGGATGAACATGGAAATATCCACACCGCTATCTGTGTAAACGTGCATACATCTTCACGGCTATCTGTAAAAACATGGAAATACCTACACCGCTATCTCTATGAACATGGAAATATCTACACCGCTATCTGTTTGAAGATGGAAATATATACACCGCTATCTGCATGAAAATGGAAATATCTACACAGCTATCTGCATATAGATGGAAATATCTACACAGCTATGTCTTTACACATGGAAATAACTACACCGCTATCTGTATGAACATGGAAATATCTACACCGCCATCTGCATGAACATGGAAATATCTGCACCGCCATCTGTATGAACATATAAATATCTACACCGCCATCTGTATTAAGATGGAGATATCTACACTGCTATCTGTATAAACATGGAAATATCTACACCGCCATCTGTATGAACATATAAATACACCGCCATCTGTATTAAGAAGGAAATATCTAAACCGCTATCTGTATAAACATGGAAATATCTACACCGCTGCCTGTATAAACATGGAAATATCAGCACCGCTATCTGTATGAACATGGAAATATCTACACCGCTATCTGTTTGAACATGGAAATATCTACACCGCTATCTGCATGAAAATGGAAATATCTACAAAGCTATCTGCATATACATGGAAATATCTACACAGCTATCTCTTTACACATGGAAATAACTACACCGCTATATCTATAAACATGGAAATATCTACACCGCCATCTGTTTGAACATGGAAATATCTGCACCGCCATCTGTATGAACATATAAATATCTACACCGCCATCTGTATTAAGAAGGAAATATCTAAACCGCTATCTGTATAAACATGGAAATATCTTCACCGCCATCTGTATGAACATGGAAATATCTACACCGCCATCTGTATGAACATGGAAATATCTGCACCGCCATCTGTATGAACATATAAATATCTACACCGCCATCTGTATTAAGATGGAGATATCTACACCGCTATCTGTATAAACATGGAAATATCTACACCGCTATCTGTATAAACATGGAAATATCTACACCGCTATCTGTATAAACATGGAAATATCTACACCGCTACCTGTATAAACATGGAAATATCAGCACCGCTATCTGTATGAACATGGAAATATCTACACCGCTATCTGTATGAACATGGAAATATCTACACCGCTATCTGTATTAACATGGATATATCTACACAGCCCTCTGGATGAACATGGAAATATCCACACCGCTATCTGTGTAAACATGCATACATCTTCACCGCTATCTGTATAAACATGGAAATATCTACACCGCTATCTCTATGAACATGGAAATATCTACCCCGCTATCTGTTTGAAGATGGAAATATATACACCGCTATCTGCATGAAAATGGAAATATCTACACAGCTATCTGCATATAGATGGAAATATCTACACAGCTATCTCTTTACACATGGAAATAACTACACCGCTATCTGTATGAACATGGAAATATCTACGCCGCCATCTGTATGAACATGGAAATATCTGGACCGCCATCTGTATGAACATATAAATATCTACACCGCCATCTGTATTAAGATGGAGATATCTACACCGCTATCTGTATAAACATGGAAATATCAACACCGCTATCTGTATAAACATGGAAATATCTACACCGCTATCTGTATAAACATGGAAATATCTACACCGCTACCTGTATAAACATGGAAATATCAGCACCGCTATCTGTATGAACATGGAAATATCTACACCGCTATCTGTATGAACATGGAAATATCTACACCGCTATCTGTATGAACATGGATATACGTACACAGCCCTCTGGATGAACATGGAAATCTCTACACCGCTATCTGTGTAAACATGCATACATCTTCACCGCTATCTGTATAAACATGGAAATATCTACACCGCTATCTCTATGAACATGGAAATATCTACACCGCTATCTGTTTGAAGATGGAAATATATACACAGCTATCTGCATGAAAATGGAAATATCTACACAGCTATCTGCATATAGATGGAAATATCTACACAGCTATCTCTTTACACATTGAAATATCTACACCGCTATCTGAATGAACATGGAAATATCAGCACCGCTATCTGTATGAACATGGAAATACCTACACCGCTATCTGTATGAACATGGAAATATCTACACCGCTATCTGTATGAACATGGAAATATCTACACCGCTATCTGTATGAAAATGGATATATCTACACAGCCCTCTGGATGAACATGGAAATATCCACACCGCTATCTGTGTAAACATGCATACATCTTCACCGCTATCTGTATAAACATGGAAATATCTACACCGCTATCTCTATGAACATGGAAATATCTACAACGCTATCTGTATGAACATGGAAATATCTACACCGCTATCTGTTTAAACATGCATACATCTTCACCGCTATCTGTATAAACATGGAAATATCTACACCGCTATCTCTATGAACATGGAAATATCTACACCGCTATCTGTTTGAAGATGGAAATATATACACCGCTATCTGCATGAAAATGGAAATATCTACACAGCTATCTGCATATAGATGGAAATATCTACACAGCTATCTGCATATAGATGGAAATATCTACACAGCTATCTCTTTACACATGGAAATAACTACACCGCTATCTGTATGAACATGGAAATATCTACGCCGCCATCTGTATGAACATGGAAATATCTGGACCGCCATCTGTATGAACATATAAATATCTACACCGCCATCTGTATTAAGATGGAGATATCTACACCGCTATCTGTATAAACATGGAAATAACAACACCGCTATCTGTATAAACATGGAAATATCTACACCGCTATCTGTATAAACATGGACATATCTACACCGCTACCTGTATAAACATGGAAATATCAGCACCGCTATCTGTATGAACATGGAAATATCTACACCGCTATCTGTATGAACATGGAAATATCTACACCGGTATCTGTATGAACATGGATATACGTACACAGCCCTCTGGATGAACATGGAAATCTCTACACCGCTATCTGTGTAAACATGCATACATCTTCACCGCTATCTGTATAAACATGGAAATATCTACACCGCTATCTCTATGAACATGGAAATATCTACACCGCTATCTGTTTGAAGATGGAAATATATACACAGCTATCTGCATGAAAATGGAAATATCTACACAGCTATCTGCATATAGATGGAAATATCTACACAGCTATCCCTTTACACATTGAAATATCTACACCGCTATCTGAATGAACATGGAAATATCAGCACCGCTATCTGTATGAACATGGAAATACCTACACCGCTATCTGTATGAACATGGAAATATCTACACCGCTATCTGTATGAACATGGAAATATCTACACCGCTATCTGTATGAACATGGATATATCTACACAGCCCTCTGGATGAACATGGAAATATCCACACTGCAACTGTGTAAACATGCATACATCTTCACCGTTATCTGTATAAAGATGGAAATAACTACACCGCTATCTGTATGAACATGGAAATATCTTAACCGCCATCTGTATGAACATGGATATATCTACACAGCCATCTGGATGAACATGGAAATATCTACACCGCTATCTGTATGAACATGGAAATATCTACACCCCTATCTGTGTAAACATGCATACATCTTCACCGCTACCTGTATAAACATGGAAATATCGACACTGCTATCTGTATGAACATGGAAATATCTACACCGCTATCTGTTTGAACATGAAAATATCTGCACTGCTATCTACATGAAAATGGAAATATCTACACAGCGATCTGCATATACATGGAAATATCTACAAAGCTATCTCTTTACACATGGAAATAAGTACAGCGCTATCTCTATAAACATGGAAAAAGCTACACCGCCATCTGTATGAACATGGAAATATCTGCACCGCCATCTGTATGAACATTTAAATATCTACACCGCCATCTATATTAAGATGGAGATATCTACACCGCTATCTGTATAAACCTGGAAATATCTACACCGCTATCTGTATAAACATGGAAATATCTACACCGCTACCTGTATAAACATGGAAATATCAGCACCGCTATCTGTATGACCATGGAAATATCTACACCGCTATCTCTATGAACATGGAAATATCTACACCGCTATCTGTATGAACATGGAAATATCTACACCGCTATCTCTATGAACATGGGAATATCTACACCGCTTTCTGTATGAACATGGATATATCTACACAGCCCTCTGGATGAACAAGGAAATATCCACACCGCTATCTGTGTAAACATGCATACATCTTCACCGCTATCTGTAGAAACATGGAAATATCTACACCGCTATCTGTATGAACATGGAAATATCTACACCGCTATCTGTTTGAAGATGGAAATATATACACCGCTAGCTGCATGAAAATGGAAATATCTACACAGCTATCTGAATATACATGGAAATATCTACACAGCTATCTCTTTACACATGGAAATAACTACACCACTATCTGTATGAACATGGAAATATCTACACCGCCATCTGTATGAACATGGAAATATCTGCACCGCCATCTGTATGAACATATAAATATCTACACCGCCATCTGTATTAAGAAGGAAATATCTAAACTGCTATCTGTATAAACATGGAAATATCTACACCGCTATCTGTATGAACATGGAAATATCTACACCGCTATCTGTATCAACATGGAAATATCTACACCGCTATCTGTATGAACATGGAAATATCTACACCGCTATCTGAATGAACATGGAAATATCTACATCGCTATGTGTATGAACATGGATATATCTACACAGCCATCTGGATGAACATGGAAATGTCTACACCGCTATCTGTATGAACATGGAAATATCTACACCACTCTCTGTATGAACATGGATATATCTTCACAGCCATCTGGATGAACATGGAAATATCTACACCGCTATCTGTGTAAACATGCATAGAACATCACCGCTATGTGTATAAACATGGAAATATCTACACCGCTATCTGTATGAACATGGAAACATCTACACCGCTATCTGTATGAACATGGAAATATCTACACCGCTATCTGTTTGAACATGGAAATATCTACACCGCTATCTGCATGAATATGGTAATATCTACAATGCTATCTGCATATACATTTAAATATCTACACAGCCATCTCTTTACACATGGAAATAACTACACCGCTATCTGTATGAACATGGAAATATCTACACCGCTAACTCTATGAACATGGAAATATCTACAACGCTATCTGTATGAACATGGAAATATCTACACCGCTATCTGTTTAAACATGCATACATCTTCACCGCTATCTGTATAAACATGGAAATATCTACACCGCTATCTCTATGAACATGGAAATATCTACACCGCTATCTGTTTGAAGATGGAAATATATACACCGCTATCTGCATGAAAATGGAAATGTCTACACAGCTATCTGCATATAGATGGAAATATCTACACAGCTATCTGCATATAGATGGAAATATCTACACAGCTATCTCTTTACACATGGAAATAACTACACCGCTATCTGTATGAACATGGAAATATCTACGCCGCCATCTGTATGAACATGGAAATATCTGGACCGCCATCTGTATGAACATATAAATATCTACACCGCCATCTGTATTAAGTTGGAGATATCTACACCGCTATCTGTATAAAGATGGAAATATCAACACCGCTATCTGTATAAACATGGAAATATCTACACCGCTATCTGTATAAACATGGACATATCTACACCGCTACCTGTATAAACATGGAAATATCAGCACCGCTATCTGTATGAACATGGAAATATCTACACCGCTATCTGTATGAACATGGAAATATCTACACCGCTATCTGTATGAACATGGATATACGTACACAGCCCTCTGGATGAACATGGAAATCTCTACACCGCTATCTGTGTAAACATGCATACATCTTCACCGCTATCTGTATAAACATGGAAATATCTACACCGCTATCTCTATGAACATGGAAATATCTACACCGCTATCTGTTTGAAGATGGAAATATATACACAGCTATCTGCATGAAAATGGAAATATCTACACAGCTATCTGCATATAGATGGAAATATCTACACAGCTATCTCTTTACACATTGAAATATCTACACCGCTATCTGAATGAACATGGAAATATCAGCACCGCTATCTGTATGAACATGGAAATACCTACACCTCTATCTGTATGAACATGGAAATATCTACACCGCTATCTGTATGAACATGGAAATATCTACACCGCTATCTGTAGGAACATGGATATATCTACACAGCCCTCTGGATGAACATGGAAATATCCACACCGCAACTGTGTAAACATGCATACATCTTCACCGTTATCTGTATAAACATGGAAATAACTACACCGCTATCTGTATGAACATGGAAATATCTTAACCGCCATCTGTATGAACATGGATATATCTACACAGCCATCTGAATGAACATGGAAATATCTACACCGCTATCTGTATGAACATGGAAATATCTACACCCCTATCTGTGTAAACATGCATACATCTTCACCGCTACCTGTATAAACATGGAAATATCGACACTGCTATCTGTATGAACATGGAAATATCTACACCGCTATCTGTTTGAACATGAAAATATCTGCACCGCTATCTACATGAAAATGGAAATATCTACACAGCGATCTGCATATACATGGAAATATCTACAAAGCTATCTCTTTACACATGGAAATAAGTACAGCGCTATCTCTATAAACATGGAAAAAGCTACACCGCCATCTGTATGAACATGGAAATATCTGCACCGCCATCTGTATGAACATTTAAATATCTACACCGCCATCTATATTAAGATGGAGATATCTACACCGCTATCTGTATAAACCTGGAAATATCTACACCGCTATCTGTATAAACATGGAAATATCTACACCGCTACCTGTATAAACATGGAAATATCAGCACCGCTATCTGTATGACCATGGAAATATCTACACCGCTATCTCTATGAACATGGAAATATCTACACCGCTATCTGTATGAACATGGAAATATCTACACCGCTATCTGTATGAACATGGAAATATCTACACCGCTATCTGTATGAACATGGAAATAGCTACACCGCTATCTGTATGAACATGGAAATAGCTACACCGCTATCTGTATGAACATGGATATATCTACAGAGCCATCTGGATGAACATGGAAATATCTACACAGCTATCAGTATGAACATGGAAATATATACACCGCTATCTGTGTAAACATGCATACATCTTCACCGCTATCTGTATAAACATGGAAATATCTACACCGCTATCTGTATGAACATGGAAATATCTACAACGCTATCTGTATAAACATGGAAATTTCTACAACGCTACCTGTATAAACATGGAAATATCAGCACCGCTATTGGTAGGAACATGGAAATATCTACACCGCTATCTGTACGAACATGGAAATATCTACACAGCTATATGTATGAACATGGAAATAGCTACACCGCTATCTGTATGAACATGGAAATATCTACACCACTATCTGTATGAACATGGAAATATCTACACCGCTATCTGTATGAACATGGATATATCTACACAGCCATCGGGATGAACATGGGAATATCTACACCGCTATCTGTATGAACATGGAAATATCTACACCGCTATATGGGTAAACATGCATACATCTTCACCGCTATCTGTATAAACATGGAAATATCTACACCGCTATCTGTATGAACATGGAAATAGCTACACCGCCATCTGTATGAAGATGGAAATATCTACACCGCTATCTGTATGAACATGGATATATCTACACAGCTATCTGTATGAAGATGGAAATATCTACAACGCTATCTGTGTAAACATGCATACATCTTCACCGCTATCTATATAAACATGGAAATATCTACACTGCTTTCTGTATGAACGTGGAAATATCTACACCGCTATCTGTTTGAACATGGAAATATCTACACCGCTATCTGCATGAAAATGGAAATATCTACACAGCAATCTGCATATACATGGAAATATCTACAAAGCTATCTCTTTACACATGGAAATAACTACAGCGCTATCTCTATAAACATACAAATATCTACACCGCCATCTGTATGAACACGGAAATATCTGCACCGCCATCTGTATGAACATATAAATATCTACTCCGCCATCTTAAATTAAGATGGAAATATCTACACCGCTATGTGTGTAAACATGCTTACATCTTCACCGCTATCTGTATAAACATGGAAATATCTACACCTCTATCTTTATGAACATGGAAATATCTACACCGCTATCTGTATGAACATTTAAATATCTACACCGCTATCTGTTTGAACATGGAAATATCTACACCACTATCTGCATGAAAATGGAAATATCTACACTGCTATCTGCATATACATTTAAATATGTACACTGCTATCTCTTTACACATGGAAATAACTACACCGTTACCTGTATGAACATGGAAATATCTACACCGCCATCTGTATGAACATGGAAATATCTGCACCGCCATCTGTATGAAAATATAAATATCTACACCGCAATCTGTATTAAGATAGAGATATCTCCACTGCTATCTGTATAAACATGGAAATATCTATACCACTACCTGTATAAACATGGAAATATCAGCACCGCTATTTGTATGAACATGGAAATATCTTCACCGCTATCTGTATGAACATGGAAATATCTACACCGCTATCTGTATGAACATGGAAATATCTACACCGCTATCTGTATGAACATGGAAATATCTACACCGCCATCTGTTTGAACATGGAAATATCTACACCGCTGTCTGCATGAAAATGGAAATATCTACACAGCTATCTGCATATACATGGAAATATCTACACAGCTATCTCTTTACACATGGAAATAACTACATCGCTATCTCTATAAACATGGAAATATCTACACCGCCATCTGTATGAACATGGAAATATCTGCACCGCCATCTGTATGAACATATAAATATCTACACCGCCATCTGTATTAAGATGGAGATATCTACACCGCTATCTGAATAAACATGGAAATATCTACACCGCTATCTGTATAAACATGGAAATACCTACACCGCAATCTGTAAGAACATGGAAATATCTACACCGCTGCCTGTATAAACATGGAAATATCAGCACTGCTATCTGTATGAACATGGAAATATCTACACCGCTATCTGTATGAACATGGAAATATCTACACCGCTATCTGCATGAACATGGAAATAGCTACACCGCTATCTGTATGAACATGGAAATATCTACACAGCCATCTGGATGAACATGGAAATATCTACTCCGCTATCTGTGTAAACATGGATAGATATTCACCGCCTTCTCTATAAACATGGAAATATCTACACCGCTATCTGTATGAACATGGAAATATCTACACCGCTATCTGTTTGAACATGGAAATATCTACTCCGCTATCTGCATGAAAATGGAAATATCTACACTGCTATCTGCATATACATGGAAATATCTACACAGCTATCTCTTTACACATGGAAATAACTACACCGCTATATCTATAAACATGGAAATATCTACACCGCCATCTTTATGAACATGGAAATATCTGCACCGCCATCTGTATGAACATATAAATATCTACACAGCCATCTGTATTAAGATGGAGATATCTACACTGCTATCTGTATAAACATGGAAATATCTACACCGCCATCTGTATGAACATATAAATACACCGCCATTTGTATTAAGAAGGAAATATCTAAACCGCTATCTGTATAAACATGGAAATATCTACACCGCTGCCTGTATAAACATGGAAATATCAGCACCGCTATCTGTACGAACGTGGAAATATCTACACCGCTATCTGTTTGAACATGGAAATATCTACACCGCTATCTGCATGAAAATGGAAATATGTTCAAAGCTATCTGCATATACATGGAAATATCTACACAGCTATCTCTTTACACATGGAAATAACTACACCGCTATCTGTATGAACATGGAAATATCTACACCGCCATCTGTATGAACATGGAAATATCTGCACCGCCATCTTTATGAACATATAAATATCTACACCGCCTTCTGTATTAAGATGGAGATATCTACACCGCTATCTGTATAAACATGGAAATATCTACACCGCTATCTGTATAAACATGGAAATATCTACACCGCTATCTGCATAAACATGGAAATATCTACACCGCTACCTGTATAAACATGGAAATATCAGCACCGCTATCTGTATGAACATGGAAATATCTACACCGCTATCTGTATGAACATGGATATATCTACACAGCCCTCTGGATGAACATGGAAATATCCACACCGCTATCTGTGTAAACGTGCATACATCTTCACGGCTATCTGTAAAAACATGGAAATACCTACACCGCTATCTCTATGAACATGGAAATATCTACACCGCTATCTGTTTGAAGATGGAAATATATACACCGCTATCTGCATGAAAATGGAAATATCTACACAGCTATCTGCATATAGATGGAAATATCTACACAGCTATGTCTTTACACATGGAAATAACTACACCGCTATCTGTATGAACATGGAAATATCTACACCGCCATCTGCATGAACATGGAAATATCTGCACCGCCATCTGTATGAACATATAAATATCTACACCGCCATCTGTATTAAGATGGAGATATCTACACTGCTATCTGTATAAACATGGAAATATCTACACCGCCATCTGTATGAACATATAAATACACCGCCATCTGTATTAAGAAGGAAATATCTAAACCGCTATCTGTATAAACATGGAAATATCTACACCGCTGCCTGTATAAACATGGAAATATCAGCACCGCTATCTGTATGAACATGGAAATATCTACACCGCTATCTGTTTGAACATGGAAATATCTACACCGCTATCTGCATGAAAATGGAAATATCTACAAAGCTATCTGCATATACATGGAAATATCTACACAGCTATCTCTTTACACATGGAAATAACTACACCGCTATATCTATAAACATGGAAATATCTACACCGCCATCTGTTTGAACATGGAAATATCTGCACCGCCATCTGTATGAACATATAAATATCTACACCGCCATCTGTATTAAGAAGGAAATATCTAAACCGCTATCTGTATAAACATGGAAATATCTTCACCGCCATCTGTATGAACATGGAAATATCTACACCGCCATCTGTATGAACATGGAAATATCTGCACCGCCATCTGTATGAACATATAAATATCTACACCGCCATCTGTATTAAGATGGAGATATCTACACCGCTATCTGTATAAACATGGAAATATCTACACCGCTATCTGTATAAACATGGAAATATCTACACCGCTATCTGTATAAACATGGAAATATCTACACCGCTACCTGTATAAACATGGAAATATCAGCACCGCTATCTGTATGAACATGGAAATATCTACACCGCTATCTGTATGAACATGGAAATATCTGCACCGCTATCTGTATTAACATGGATATATCTACACAGCCCTCTGGATGAACATGGAAATATCCACACCGCTATCTGTGTAAACATGCATACATCTTCACCGCTATCTGTATAAACATGGAAATATCTACACCGCTATCTCTATGAACATGGAAATATCTACCCCGCTATCTGTTTGAAGATGGAAATATATACACCGCTATCTGCATGAAAATGGAAATATCTACACAGCTATCTGCATATAGATGGAAATATCTACACAGCTATCTCTTTACACATGGAAATAACTACACCGCTATCTGTATGAACATGGAAATATCTACGCCGCCATCTGTATGAACATGGAAATATCTGGACCGCCATCTGTATGAACATATAAACATCTACACCGCCATCTGTATTAAGATGGAGATATCTACACCGCTATCTGTATAAACATGGAAATATCAACACCGCTATCTGTATAAACATGGAAATATCTACACCGCTATCTGTATAAACATGGAAATATCTACACCGCTACCTGTATAAACATGGAAATATCAGCACCGCTATCTGTATGAACATGGAAATATCTACACCGCTATCTGTATGAACATGGAAATATCTACACCGCTATCTGTATGAACATGGATATACGTACACAGCCCTCTGGATGAACATGGAAATCTCTACACCGCTATCTGTGTAAACATGCATACATCTTCACCGCTATCTGTATAAACATGGAAATATCTACACCGCTATCTCTATGAACATGGAAATATCTACACCGCTATCTGTTTGAAGATGGAAATATATACACAGCTATCTGCATGAAAATGGAAATATCTACACAGCTATCTGCATATAGATGGAAATATCTACACAGCTATCTCTTTACACATTGAAATATCTACACCGCTATCTGAATGAACATGGAAATATCAGCACCGCTATCTGTATGAACATGGAAATACCTACACCGCTATCTGTATGAACATGGAAATATCTACACCGCTATCTGTATGAACATGGAAATATCTACACCGCTATCTGTATGAAAATGGATATATCTACACAGCCCTCTGGATGAACATGGAAATATCCACACCGCTATCTGTGTAAACATGCATACATCTTCACCGCTATCTGTATAAACATGGAAATATCTACACCGCTATCTCTATGAACATGGAAATATCTACAACGCTATCTGTATGAACATGGAAATATCTACACCGCTATCTGTTTAAACATGCATACATCTTCACCGCTATCTGTATAAACATGGAAATATCTACACCGCTATCTCTATGAACATGGAAATATCTACACCGCTATCTGTTTGAAGATGGAAATATATACACCGCTATCTGCATGAAAATGGAAATATCTACACAGCTATCTGCATATAGATGGAAATATCTACACAGCTATCTGCATATAGATGGAAATATCTACACAGCTATCTCTTTACACATGGAAATAACTACACCGCTATCTGTATGAACATGGAAATATCTACGCCGCCATCTGTATGAACATGGAAATATCTGGACCGCCATCTGTATGAACATATAAATATCTACACCGCCATCTGTATTAAGATGGAGATATCTACACCGCTATCTGTATAAACATGGAAATAACAACACCGCTATCTGTATAAACATGGAAATATCTACACCGCTATCTGTATAAACATGGACATATCTACACCGCTACCTGTATAAACATGGAAATATCAGCACCGCTATCTGTATGAACATGGAAATATCTACACCGCTATCTGTATGAACATGGAAATATCTACACCGGTATCTGTATGAACATGGATATACGTACACAGCCCTCTGGATGAACATGGAAATCTCTACACCGCTATCTGTGTAAACATGCATACATCTTCACCGCTATCTGTATAAACATGGAAATATCTACACCGCTATCTCTATGAACATGGAAATATCTACACCGCTATCTGTTTGAAGATGGAAATATATACACAGCTATCTGCATGAAAATGGAAATATCTACACAGCTATCTGCATATAGATGGAAATATCTACACAGCTATCCCTTTACACATTGAAATATCTACACCGCTATCTGAATGAACATGGAAATATCAGCACCGCTATCTGTATGAACATGGAAATACCTACACCGCTATCTGTATGAACATGGAAATATCTACACCGCTATCTGTATGAACATGGAAATATCTACACCGCTATCTGTATGAACATGGATATATCTACACAGCCCTCTGGATGAACATGGAAATATCCACACTGCAACTGTGTAAACATGCATACATCTTCACCGTTATCTGTATAAAGATGGAAATAACTACACCGCTATCTGTATGAACATGGAAATATCTTAACCGCCATCTGTATGAACATGGATATATCTACACAGCCATCTGGATGAACATGGAAATATCTACACCGCTATCTGTATGAACATGGAAATATCTACACCCCTATCTGTGTAAACATGCATACATCTTCACCGCTACCTGTATAAACATGGAAATATCGACACTGCTATCTGTATGAACATGGAAATATCTACACCGCTATCTGTTTGAACATGAAAATATCTGCACTGCTATCTACATGAAAATGGAAATATCTACACAGCGATCTGCATATACATGGAAATATCTACAAAGCTATCTCTTTACACATGGAAATAAGTACAGCGCTATCTCTATAAACATGGAAAAAGCTACACCGCCATCTGTATGAACATGGAAATATCTGCACCGCCATCTGTATGAACATTTAAATATCTACACCGCCATCTATATTAAGATGGAGATATCTACACCGCTATCTGTATAAACCTGGAAATATCTACACCGCTATCTGTATAAACATGGAAATATCTACACCGCTACCTGTATAAACATGGAAATATCAGCACCGCTATCTGTATGACCATGGAAATATCTACACCGCTATCTCTATGAACATGGAAATATCTACACCGCTATCTGTATGAACATGGAAATATCTACACCGCTATCTGTATGAACATGGGAATATCTACACCGCTTTCTGTATGAACATGGATATATCTACACAGCCCTCTGGATGAACAAGGAAATATCCACACCGCTATCTGTGTAAACATGCATACATCTTCACCGCTATCTGTAGAAACATGGAAATATCTACACCGCTATCTGTATGAACATGGAAATATCTACACCGCTATCTGTTTGAAGATGGAAATATATACACCGCTAGCTGCATGAAAATGGAAATATCTACACAGCTATCTGAATATACATGGAAATATCTACACAGCTATCTCTTTACACATGGAAATAACTACACCACTATCTGTATGAACATGGAAATATCTACACCGCCATCTGTATGAACATGGAAATATCTGCACCGCCATCTGTATGAACATATAAATATCTACACCGCCATCTGTATTAAGAAGGAAATATCTAAACTGCTATCTGTATAAACATGGAAATATCTACACCGCTATCTGTATGAACATGGAAATATCTACACCGCTATCTGTATCAACATGGAAATATCTACACCGCTATCTGTATGAACATGGAAATATCTACACCGCTATCTGAATGAACATGGAAATATCTACATCGCTATGTGTATGAACATGGATATATCTACACAGCCATCTGGATGAACATGGAAATGTCTACACCGCTATCTGTATGAACATGGAAATATCTACACCACTCTCTGTATGAACATGGATATATCTTCACAGCCATCTGGATGAACATGGAAATATCTACACCGCTATCTGTGTAAACATGCATAGAACATCACCGCTATGTGTATAAACATGGAAATATCTACACCGCTATCTGTATGAACATGGAAACATCTACACCGCTATCTGTATGAACATGGAAATATCTACACCGCTATCTGTTTGAACATGGAAATATCTACACCGCTATCTGCATGAATATGGTAATATCTACAATGCTATCTGCATATACATTTAAATATCTACACAGCCATCTCTTTACACATGGAAATAACTACACCGCTATCTGTATGAACATGGAAATATCTACACCGCTAACTCTATGAACATGGAAATATCTACAACGCTATCTGTATGAACATGGAAATATCTACACCGCTATCTGTTTAAACATGCATACATCTTCACCGCTATCTGTATAAACATGGAAATATCTACACCGCTATCTCTATGAACATGGAAATATCTACACCGCTATCTGTTTGAAGATGGAAATATATACACCGCTATCTGCATGAAAATGGAAATGTCTACACAGCTATCTGCATATAGATGGAAATATCTACACAGCTATCTGCATATAGATGGAAATATCTACACAGCTATCTCTTTACACATGGAAATAACTACACCGCTATCTGTATGAACATGGAAATATCTACGCCGCCATCTGTATGAACATGGAAATATCTGGACCGCCATCTGTATGAACATATAAATATCTACACCGCCATCTGTATTAAGTTGGAGATATCTACACCGCTATCTGTATAAACATGGAAATATCAACACCGCTATCTGTATAAACATGGAAATATCTACACCGCTATCTGTATAAACATGGACATATCTACACCGCTACCTGTATAAACATGGAAATATCAGCACCGCTATCTGTATGAACATGGAAATATCTACACCGCTATCTGTATGAACATGGAAATATCTACACCGCTATCTGTATGAACATGGATATACGTACACAGCCCTCTGGATGAACATGGAAATCTCTACACCGCTATCTGTGTAAACATGCATACATCTTCACCGCTATCTGTATAAACATGGAAATATCTACACCGCTATCTCTATGAACATGGAAATATCTACACCGCTATCTGTTTGAAGATGGAAATATATACACAGCTATCTGCATGAAAATGGAAATATCTACACAGCTATCTGCATATAGATGGAAATATCTACACAGCTATCTCTTTACACATTGAAATATCTACACCGCTATCTGAATGAACATGGAAATATCAGCACCGCTATCTGTATGAACATGGAAATACCTACACCTCTATCTGTATGAACATGGAAATATCTACACCGCTATCTGTATGAACATGGAAATATCTACACCGCTATCTGTAGGAACATGGATATATCTACACAGCCCTCTGGATGAACATGGAAATATCCACACCGCAACTGTGTAAACATGCATACATCTTCACCGTTATCTGTATAAACATGGAAATAACTACACCGCTATCTGTATGAACATGGAAATATCTTAACCGCCATCTGTATGAACATGGATATATCTACACAGCCATCTGAATGAACATGGAAATATCTACACCGCTATCTGTATGAACATGGAAATATCTACACCCCTATCTGTGTAAACATGCATACATCTTCACCGCTACCTGTATAAACATGGAAATATCGACACTGCTATCTGTATGAACATGGAAATATCTACACCGCTATCTGTTTGAACATGAAAATATCTGCACCGCTATCTACATGAAAATGGAAATATCTACACAGCGATCTGCATATACATGGAAATATCTACAAAGCTATCTCTTTACACATGGAAATAAGTACAGCGCTATCTCTATAAACATGGAAAAAGCTACACCGCCATCTGTATGAACATGGAAATATCTGCACCGCCATCTGTATGAACATTTAAATATCTACACCGCCATCTATATTAAGATGGAGATATCTACACCGCTATCTGTATAAACCTGGAAATATCTACACCGCTATCTGTATAAACATGGAAATATCTACACCGCTACCTGTATAAACATGGAAATATCAGCACCGCTATCTGTATGACCATGGAAATATCTACACAGCTATCTCTATGAACATGGAAATATCTACACCGCTATCTGTATGAACATGGAAATATCTACACCGCTATCTGTATGAACATGGAAATATCTACACCGCTATCTGTATGAACATGGAAATAGCTACACCGCTATCTGTATGAACATGGAAATAGCTACACCGCTATCTGTATGAACATGGATATATCTACAGAGCCATCTGGATGAACATGGAAATATCTACACAGCTATCAGTATGAACATGGAAATATATACACCGCTATCTGTGTAAACATGCATACATCTTCACCGCTATCTGTATAAACATGGAAATATCTACACCGCTATCTGTATGAACATGGAAATATCTACAACGCTATCTGTATAAACATGGAAATTTCTACACCGCTACCTGTATAAACATGGAAATATCAGCACCGCTATTGGTAGGAACATGGAAATATCTACACCGCTATCTGTACGAACATGGAAATATCTACACAGCTATATGTATGAACATGGAAATAGCTACACCGCTATCTGTATGAACATGGAAATATCTACACCACTATCTGTATGAACATGGAAATATCTACACCGCTATCTGTATGAACATGGATATATCTACACAGCCATCGGGATGAACATGGAAATATCTACACCGCTATCTGTGTAAACATGCATACATCTTCACCGCTATGTGTATAAACATGGAAATTTCTACACTACTATCTGTATGAACATGGAAATATCTGCACCGCTATCTGTATGAACATGGAAATATCTACACCGCTATCTGTTTGAACATGGAAATATCTACACCGCTATCTGCATGAAAATGGAAATATCTACACCGCTCTCTGTATAAACATGGAAATATCTACACCGATATCTGTATAAACATGGAGATATCTACACCGCTACCTGTATAAACATGGAAATATCAGCACCGCTGTCTGTATGAACATGGAAATATCTACACTGCTATCTGTATGAACAAGGAAATATCTACACCGCTATCTGTATGAACATGGATATATCTACACAGCCCTCTGGATGAACATGGAAATATCCACACCGCTATCTGTGTAAACGTGCATACATCTTCACCGCTATCTGTAAAAACATGGAAATACCTACACCGCTATATCTATGAACATGGAAATATCTACACCGCTATCTGTTTGAAGATGGAAATATATACACCGCTATCAGCATGAAAATGGAAATATCTACACAGCTATCTGCATATAGATGGAAATATCTACACAGCTATGTCTTTACACTTGGAAATAACTACACCACTATCTGTATGAACATGGAAATATCAGCACCGCTATCTGTATGAACATGGAAATACCTACACCGCTATCTGTATGAACATGGAAATATCTACACCGCTATCTGTATGAACATGGAAATATCTACACCGCTATCTGTATGAACATGGATATATCTACACAGCCCTCTGGATGAACATGGAAATATCCACACCGCAACTGTGTAAACATGCATACATCTTCACCGTTATCTGTATAAACATGGAAATAACTACACTGCTATCTGTATGAACATGGAAATATCTTAACCGCCATCTGTATGAACATGGATATATCTACACAGCCATCTGGATGAACATGGAAATATCTAAACCGCTATCTGTATGAACATGGAAATATCTACACCCCTATCTGTGTAAACATGCATACATCTTCACCGCTACCTGTATAAACATGGAAATATCGACACTGCTATCTGTATGAACATGGAAATATCTACACCGCTATCTGTTTGAACATGAAAATATCTGCACCGCTATCTGCATGAAAATGGAAATATCTACACAGCGATCTGCATATACATGGAAATATCTACAAAGCTATCTCTTTACACATGGAAATAAGTACAGCGCTATCTCTATAAACATGGAAAAAGCTACACCGCCATCTGTATGAACATGGAAATATCTGCACCGCCATCTGTATGAACATTTAAATATCTACACCGCCATCTATATTAAGATGGAGATATCTACACCGCTATCTGTATAAACCTGGAAATATCTACACCGCTATCTGTATAAAAATGGAAATATCTACACCGCTACCTGTATAAACATGGAAATATCAGCACCGCTATCTGTATGACCATGGAAATATCTACACCGCTATCTCTATGAACATGGAAATATCTACACCGCTATCTGTATGAACATGGAAATATCTACACCGCTATCTGTATGAACATGGGAATATCTACACCGCTTTCTGTATGAACATGGATATATGTACACAGCCCTCTGGATGAACAAGGAAATATCCACACCGCTATCTGTGTAAACATGCATACATCTTCACCGCTATCTGTAGAAACATGGAAATATCTACACCGCTATCTGTATGAACATGGAAATATCTACACCGCTATCTGTTTGAAGATGGAAATATATACACCGCTAGCTGCATGAAAATGGAAATATCTACACAGCTATCTGAATATACATGGAAATATCTACACAGCTATCTCTTTACACATGGAAATAACTACACCACTATCTGTATGAACATGGAAATATCTACACCGCCATCTGTATGAACATGGAAATATCTGCACCGCCATCTGTATGAACATATAAATATCTACACCGCCATCTGTATTAAGAAGGAAATATCTAAACTGCTATCTGTATAAACATGGAAATATCTACACCGCTATCTGTATGAACATGGAAATATCTACACCGCTATCTGTATCAACATGGAAATATCTACACCGCTATCTGTATGAACATGGAAATAGCTACACCGCTATCTGAATGAACATGGAAGTATCTACACCGCTATGTGTATGAACATGGATATATCTACACAGCCATCTGGATGAACATGGAAATATCTACACCGCTATCTGTATGAACATGGAAATATCTACACCACTCTCTGTATGAACATGGATATATCTTCACAGCCATCTGGATGAACATGGAAATATCTACACCGCTATCTGTGTACACATGCATAGAACTTCACCGCTATGTGTATAAACATGGAAATATCTACACCGCTATCTGTATGAACATGGAAACATCTACACCGCTATCTCTATGAACATGGAAATATCTACACAGCTATCTGTTTGAACATGGAAATATCTACACCGCTATCTGCATGAATATGGTAATATCTACAATGCTATCTGCATATACATTTAAATATCTACACAGCCATCTCTTTACACATGGAAATAACTACACCGCTATCTGTATGAACATGGAAATATCTACACCGCCATCTGTATGAACATGGAAATATCTTCACCGCCGTCTGTATGAACATATAAATATCTACACCGCCATCTGTATTAAGATGGAGATATCTACACTTCTATCTGTATAAACATGGAAATATCTACACCGCCATCTGTACGAACATATAAATATCTACACCGCCATCTGTATTAAGAAGGAGATATCTAAACCGCTATCTGTATAAACATGGAAATATCTACACCGCTGCCTGTATGAACATGGAAATATCAGCACCGCTATCTGTATGAACATGGAAATATCTACACGGCTATCTGTATGAACATGGAAATAGCTACACCGCTATCTGTATGAACATGGAAATAATTACACCGCTATCTGTATGAACATGGATATATCTACAGAGCCATCTGGATGAACATGGAAATATCTACACAGCTATCAGTATGAACATGGAAATATATACACCGCTATCTGTGTAAACATGCATACATCTTCACCGCTATCTGTATAAACATGGAAATATCTACACCGCCATCTGTATGAACATGGAAATATCTACACCGCTATCTGTATAAACATGGAAATTTCTACACCGCTACCTGTATAAACATGGAAATACCAGCACCGCTATTGGTAGGAACATGGAAATATCTACACCGCTATCTGTACGAACAAGGAAATATCTACACAGCTATATGTATGAACATGGAAATAGCTACACCGCTATCTGCATGAACATGGAAATATCTACACCACTATCTGTATGAACATGGAAATATCTACACCGCTATCTGTATGAACATGGATATATCTACACAGCCATCGGGATGAACATGGGAATATCTACACCGCTATCTGTATGAACATGGAAATATCTACACCGCTATCTGGGTAAACATGCATACATCTTCACCGCTATCTGTATAAACATGGAAATATCTACACCGCTATCTGTATGAACATGGAAATAGCTACACCGCCATCTGTATGAACTTGGAAATATCTACACTGCTATCTGTATGAACATGGATATATCTACACTGCCATCTGGATGACCATGGAAATATCTACACCGCTATCTGTGTAAACATGCATACATCTTCACCGCTATCTGTTTAAACATGGAAATATCTACACCGCTATCTGTATGAACATGGAAATATCTACACCGCTATCTGTATGAACATGGAAATATCTACACCGCTATCTGTTTGAACATGGAAATATCTACACCGCTATCTGTATGAAGATGGAAATAACTACAACGCTATCTGTGTAAACATGCATACATCTTCACCGCTATCTATATAAACATGGAAATATCTACACTGCTTTCTGTATGAACGTGGAAATATCTACACCGCTATCTGTTTGAACTTGGAAATATCTACACCGCTATCTGCATGAAAATGGAAATTTCTACACAGCAATCTGCATATACATGGAAATATCTACAAAGCTATCTCTTTACACATGGAAATAACTACAGCGCTATCTCTATAAACATACAAATATCTACACCGCCATCTGTATGAACACGGAAATATCTGCACCGCCATCTGTATGAACATATAAATATCTACTACGCCATCTTAAATTAAGATGGAAATATCTACACCGCTATGTGTGTAAACATGCTTACATCTTCACCGCTATCTGTATAAACATGGAAATATCTACACCGCTATCTGTATGAACATGGAAATATCTGCACCGCCATCTGTATGAACATGGAAATATCTGCACCGCCATCTGTATGAACATGGAAATATCTGCACCGCCATCTGTATGAACATGGAAATATCTGCACCGCCATCTGTATGAACATGGAAATATCCGCACCGCCATGTGTATGAACATATAAATATCTACACCGCCATCTGTATTTAGCTGGAGATATCTCCACCGCTATATGTATAAACTTGGAAATATCTACACCGCTATCTGTATAAACATGGAAATACCTACACCGCTATCTGTATAAACATGGAAATACCTACACCGCTACCTGTATAAACATGGAAATGTCAGCACCGCTATCGGTATGAACATGGAAATATCTACACCGCTATCTCTATGAACATGGAAATATCTACACCGCTATCTGTATGAACATGGAAATATCTACACCACTATCTGTAGGAACATGGAAATATCTACACCGCTATATGTATGAACATGGATATATCTACACAGTCATCTGGATGAACACGGAAATATCTAAACCGCTATCTGCATGAACATGGAAATATCTACACCGCTATATGTATGAACATGGATATATCTACACAGTCATCTGGATGAACACGGAAATATCTACACTGCTATCTGTATGAACATGGAAATATCTACACCACTATCTGTGTAAATATGCATACATCT
Source organism: Gorilla gorilla gorilla (assembly GCF_029281585.2). Classification (NCBI taxonomy): domain Eukaryota; kingdom Metazoa; phylum Chordata; class Mammalia; order Primates; family Hominidae; genus Gorilla; species Gorilla gorilla. The sequence goes on from NC_073247.2 coordinate 2,332,012, forward strand.
TCACCGCAATCTGTATAAACATGGAAATATCTACACCGCTATCTGTATGAACATGGAAATATCTACACCGCTATCTGTTTGAACATGGAAATATCTACACCGCTATCTGCATGAAAATGGAAATATCTACACAGCTATCTGCATATACATGGAAATATCTACACAGCTATCTCTTTACACATGGAAAAAATTACACCGCTATCTGTATGAACATGGAAATATCTTCACCGCCATCTGTATGAACATGGAAATAGCTGCTCCGACATCTGTATGAACATATACATATCTACACGGCCATCTGTATTAAGATGTTGATATCTACACTGATATCTGTATAAACATGGAAATATCTACACCGCTATCTGTATAAACATGGCAATATCTACACCGCTATCTGTATAAACATGGAAATATCTACACCGCTACCTGTATAAACATGGAAATATCAGCACCGCTGTCTGTATGAACATGGAAATATCAGCCCCTCTATCTGTATGAACATGGAGACATCTACACCGCTATCTGTATGAACATGGAAATATCTACACAGCTATCTGAATGAACATGGAAATAACTTCACCGCCATCTGTATGAACATGGATATATCTACACAGCCATCTGGATGAACATGGATATATCTACACAGCCCTCTGGATGAACATGGAAATATCCACACTGCTATCTGTGTAAACATGCATACATCTTCACCGCTATCTGTATAAACATGGAAATATCTACACCGCTATCTGTATGAACATGGAAATATCTACACCGCTATCTGTTTGAAGATAGAAATATATACACCGCTATCTGCATGAACATGGAAATATCTACACAGCTATCTGCATGAAAATGGAAATATCTACACAGCTATCTGCATATACATGGAAATATCTACACAGCTACCTCTTTACACATGTAAATAACTACACCGCTATCTGTATGAACATGGAAATATCTACACCGCTATCTGTTTGAACATGGAAATAACTACACCGCTATCTGCATGAAAATGGAAATACCTACAAAGCTATCTGCATATACATGGAAATATCTACACACCTATCTCTTTACACGTGGAAATATCTACACCGCTCTATCTATAAACATGGAAATATCTACACCGCCATCTGTATGAACATGGAAATATCTGCAAAGCCATCTGTATGAACATATAAATATCTACACCTCCATCTGTATTAAGAAGGAAATATCTAAACCGCTATCTGTATAAACATGGAAATATCTACACCGCTATCTGAATAAACATAGAAATATCTACACCGCTCTCTGTATAAACATGGAAATATCAGCACGGCTATCTGTATGAACATGGAAATATCAGCCCCTCTATCTGTATGAACATGGAAGTATCTACACCGCTATCTCTATGAACATGGAAATATCTAAACCGCTATCTGCATGAAAATGGAAATATATACACAGCTATCTGCATATACATGGAAATATCTACAAAGCTATCCCTTTACACGTGGAAATAAGTACAGTGCTATCTCTATAAACATGGAAATAGCTGCACCGCCATCTGTATGAACATGGAAATATCTACACCGCTATCTGTATGAACATCGAAATATCTACACCGCTATCTGCATATAGATGGAAATATCTACACTGCTATCTGCATATACATGGAAATATCTACACAGCTATCTCTTTACACATGGAAATAACTCCACCGCTATCTGTATGAACATGGAAATATCTACACCGCCATCTGTATGAACATGGAAATATCTGCACCGCCATCTGTATGAACATATAAATATCTACACCGCCAACTGTATTAAGATGGAGATATCTACACTGCTATCTGTATAAACATGGAAATATCTACACCGCTATCTGTATAAACATGGAAATATCTACACCGCTATCTGTATAAACATGGAAATATCTACACCGCTACCTGTATAAACATGGAAATATCAGCACCGCTATCTGAATGAACATGGAAATATCTACACTGCTATCTGTATGAACATGGATATATCTACACAGCCCTCTGGATGAACATGGAAATATCCACACCGCTATCTGTGTAAACATGCATACATCTTCACCACTATCTGTATAAACATGGAAATATCTACACCGCTATATCTATAAACATGGAAATATCTACACCACCATCTGTATGAACATGGAAATATCTGCACCGCCATCAGTTTGAACATATAAATATCTACACTGCCATCTGTATTAAGAAGGAAATATCTAAATCGCTATCTGTATAAACACGGAAATATCAGCACCGCACTCTGTATGAAAATGGAAATATCTACACCGCTATCTGTATGAACATGGAAATATCTACACTGCTATCTGTATGAACATGGAAATAGCTACACCGTTATGTGTATGAAAATGGAAATAGCTACACCGCTATCTGTATGAACATGGAAATACCTACACCGCTATCTGTATGAACATGGATATATCTACACAGCCATCTGGATGAACATGGAAATATCTACACCGCTATCTGTATGAACATGGAAATATCTACACCTCTGTCTGTATGAACATGGATATATCTACACAGCCATCTGGATGAACATGGAAATATCTACACCGCTATCTGTGTAAACATGCATACATCTTCACCACTATCTGTATAAACATGGAAATATCTGCACCGCTATCGGTATGAACATGGAAATATCTACACCGCTATCTGTTTGAACATGGAAATATCTACACCGCTATCTGCATGAAAATGGAAATATCTTCAAAGCTATCTGCATATACATGGAAATATCTACACAGCTATCTCTTTACACATGGAAATAACTACACCGCTATATCTATAGATATGGAAATATCAACACCGCCATCTTTATGAACATGGAAATATCTGCACCGCCATCTGTATGAACATATAAATATCTACACCGCCATCTGTATTAAGAAGGAAATATCTAAACCGCTATCTGTATAAACATGGAAAAATCTACACCGCCATCTGTATGAACATGGAAATATCTACACCGCCATCTGTATGAACATGGAAATATCTGCACCGCCATCTGTATGAACATATAAATAGCTACACCGCCATCTGTATTAAGATGGAGATATGTACACCGCTATCTGTATAAACATGGAAATATCTACACCGCAATCTGTGTAAACATGGAAATATCTACACCGCTATCTGTATAAACATGGAAATATCTACACCGCTACCTGTATAAACATGGAAATATCAGCACCGCTATCTGTATGAACATGGAAATATCTACACCGCTATCTGTATGAACATGGAAATATCTACACCGCTATCTGTATGAACATGGATATATATACACAGCCCTCTGGATGAACATGGAAATATCCACACCGCTATCTGTGTAAACATGCATACATCTTCACCGCTATCTGTATAAACATGGAAATATCTACACCGCTATCCTTATGAATATGGAAATATCTACACCGCTATCTGTTTGAAGATGGAAATATATACACCGCTATCTGCATGAAAATGGATATATCTACACAACTATCTGCATATAGATGGAAATATCTACACAGCTATCTCTTTACACATGGAAATAACTACACCGCTATCTCTATAAACATGGAAATATCTACACCGCCATCTGTATGAACATGGAAATATCTGCACCGCCATCTGTATGAACATATAAATATCTACACCGCCATCTGTATTAAGATGGAGATATCTACACCGCTATCTGCATAAACATGGAAATATCAACACCGCTATCTCTATAAACATGGAAATATCTACACCGCTATCTGTATAAACATGGAAATATCTACACCGCTACCTGTATAAACATGGAAATATCTACACCGCTATCTCTATGAACATGGAAATATCTACACCGCTATCTGTTTGAAGATGGAAATATATACACAGCTATCTGCATGAAAATGGAAATATCTACACAGCTATCTGCATATAGATGGAAATATCTACACAGCTATCTCTTTACACATTGAAATATCTACACCGCTATCTGAATGAACATGGAAATATCAGCACCGCTATCTGTATGAACATGGAAATACCTACACCGCTATCTGTATGAACATGGAAATATCTACACCGCTATCTGTATGAACATGGATATATCTACACAGCCCTCTGGATGAACATGGAAATATCCACACCGCTATCTGTGTAAACATGCATACATCTTCACCGCTATCTGTATAAACATGGAAAGATCTACACCGCTATCTCTATGAACATGGAAATATCTACACCGCTATCTGTTTGAAGATGGAAATATCTACACCGCTATCTGTATGAACATGGAAATATCTACACCGCTATCTGTATGAACATGGAAATAGCTACACCGCTATCTGTATGAACATGTAAATAGCTACACCGCTATCTGTTTGAACATGGATATATCTACAGAGCCATCTGGATGAACATGGAAATTTCTACACAGCTATCTGTATGAACATGGAAATATATACACCGCTATCTGTGTAAACATGCATACATCTTCACCGCTATCTGTATAAACATGGAAATATCTACACCGCTATCTGTATGAACATGGAAATATCTACACCGCTATCTGTATAAACATGGAAATTTCTACACCGCTACCTGTATAAACATGGAAATATCAGCACCGCTATCGGTAGGAACATGGAAATATCTACACCGCTATCTGTACGAACATGGAAATATCTACACCGCTATCTGTATGAACATGGAAATAGCTACACCGCTATCTGTATGAACATGGAAATATCTACACCACTATCTGTATGAACATGGAAATATCTACACCGCTATCTGTATGAACATGGATATATCTACACAGCCATCTGGATGAACATGGAAATATCTACACCGCTATCTGTATGAACATGGAAATATCTACACCGCTATCTGTGTAAACATGCATACATCTTCACCGCTATCTGTATAAACATGGAAATATCTACACCGCTATCTGTATGAACATGGAAATAGCTACACCGCTATCTGTATGAACATGGAAATATCTACACCGCTATCTGTATGAACATGGATATATCTACACAGCCATCTGGATGAACATGGAAATATCTACACTGCTATCTGTGTAAACATGCATACATCTTCACCGCTATCTGTATAAACATGGAAATATCTACACCGCTATCTGTATGAACATGGAAATATGTACACCGCTATCTGTATGAACATTGAAATATCTATGCCGCTATCTGTTTGAACATGGAAATATCTACACCGCTATCTGTATGAAGATGGAAATATCTACAACGCTATCTGTGTAAACATGCATACATCTTCACCGCTATCTATATAAACATGGAAATATCTACACTGCTTTCTGTATGAACGTGGAAATATCTACACCGCTATCTGTTTGAACATGGAAATATCTGCACCGCTATCTGTATGAACATGGAAATATCTACACCGCTATCTGCATGAAAATGGAAATATCTACACAGCGATCTGCATATACATGGAAATATATACAAAGGTATCTCTTTACACATGGAAATAACCACAGCCCTATCTCTATAAACATACAAATATCTACACTGCCATTTGTATGAACACGGAAATATCTGCACCGCCATCTGTACGAACATATAAATATCTACTCCCCCATCTATATTAAGATGGAAATATCTACACCGCTATGTGTGTAAACATGCTTACATCTTCACTGCTATCTGTATCAACATGGAAATATCTACACTGCTGTCTGCATATACATTTAAATATGTACACTGCTATCTCTTTACACATGGAAATAACTACACCGTTACCTGTATGAACATGGAAATATCTACACCGCCATCTGTATGAACATGGAAATATCTGCACCGCCATCTGTATGAAAATATAAATATCTACACCGCCATCTGTATTAAGATAGATATATCTCCACTGCTATCTGTATAAACATGGAAATATCTACACTGCTATCTGTATAAACATGGAAATATCTACACCGCTATCTGTATAAACATGGAAATATCTACACAACTACCTGTATAAACATGGAAATATCAGCACCGCTATCTGTATGAACATGGAAATATCTTCACCGCTATCTGTATGAACATGGAAATATCTACACCGCTATCTGTATGAACATGGAAATATCTGCACCGCTATCTGTATGAACATGGAAATATCTACACCGCTATCTGTTTGAACATGGAAATATCTACACCGCTGTCTGCTTGAAAATGGAAATATCTACACAGCTATCTGCATATACATGGAAATATCTACACAGCTATCTCTTTACACATGGAAATAACTACACCGCAATCTCTATAAACATGGAAATATCTACACCGCCATCTGTATGAACATGGAAATATCTGCACCGCCATCTGTATGAACATATAAATATCTACACCGCCATCTGTATTAAGATGGAGATATCTACACCGCTATCTGTATAAACATGGAAATATCTACACCGCTATCTGTATAAACATGGAAATATCTACACAGCTATCTGTATGAACATGGAAATATCTACACCGCTACCTGTATTAACATGGAAATATCAGCACCGCTATCGGTATGAACATGGAAATATCTACACCGCTATCTGTATGAACATGGATATATCTACACCGCCATCTGTATGAACATGGAAATATCTTTACCGCCAACTGTATGAACATGGATATATCTACACAGCCATCAGTATAAACATGGAAATATCTTTTCTGCCATCTGTATGAACATGGATATATCTACACAGCCATCTGTATGAACATGGAAATATCTACACCGCTATCTGTATGAACATGGAAATATCTACACCGCTATCTGTGTGAACATGGATATATCTACACAGCCATCTGGATGAACATGGAAATATCCACACCGCTATCTGTGTAAACATGCATAGATCTTCACCGCTATCTGTATAAACATGGAAATATCTACACCGCTATCTGTATGAACATGGAAATATCTACACCGCTATCTGTATGAACATGGAAATATCTACACCGCTATCTGTTTGAAGATGGAAATATATACACCGCTATCTGCATGAAAATGTAAATATCTACACAGCTATCTGCATATACATGGAAATATCTACACAGCTATATCTTTACACATGGAAATAACTACACCGCTATCTGTATGAACATGGAAATATCTACACCGCCATCTGTATGAACATGGAAATATCTGCACCACCATCTGTATGAACATATAAATATCTATACCGCCATCTGTATTTAGATGGAGATATCTAGACCGCTATCTGTATAAACATGGAAATATCTACACCGCTATCTGTATAAACATGGAAATATCTACACCGATATCTGTATAAACATGGAAATTTCTACACCGCTACCTGTATAAACATGGAAATATCAGCACTGCTATCTGTATGAACATGGAAATATCTACACCGCTATCTGTACGAACATGGAAATATCTACACCGCTATCTGTATTAACATGGAAATAGCTACACCGCTATCTGTATGAACATGGAAATAGCTACACCACTATCTGTATGAACATGGAAATATCTACACCGCTATCTGTATGAACATGGATATATCTACACAGCCATCTGGATGAACATGGAAATATCTACACCGATATCTGTATGAACATGGAAATATCTACACCGCTATCTGTGTAAACATGCATACATCTTCACCGCTATCTGTTTAAACATGGAAATATCTACACCGCTATCTGTATGAACATGGAAATAGCTACACCGCTATCTGTATGAACATGGATATATCTACACAGCCATCTGGATGAACATGGAAATATCTACACTGCTATCTGTGTAAACATGCATACATCTTCACCGCTATCTGTATAAACATGGAAATATCTACACCGCTATCTGTATGAACATGGAAATATCTACACCGCTATCTGTATGAACATTGAAATATCTACGCCGCTATCTGTTTGAACATGGAAATATCTACACTGCTATCTGTATGAAGATGGAAATATCTACAACGCTATCTGTGTAAATATGCATACAACTTCACCGCTATCTATATAAACATGGAAATATCTACACTGCTTTCTGTATGAACGTGGAAATATCTACACCGCTATCTGTTTGAACATGGAAATATCTACACCGCTATCTGCATGAAAATGGAAATATCTACACAGCGATCTGCATATACATGGAAATATCTACAAAGGTATCTCTTTACACATGGAAATAACCACAGCGCTATCTCTATAAACATACAAATATCTACACTGCCATTTGTATGAACACGGAAATATCTGCACCGCCATCTGTATGAACATATAAATATCTACTCCGCCATCTATATTAAGATGGAAATATCTACACCGCTATGTGTGTAAACATGCTTACATCTTCACTGCTATCTGTATAAACATGGAAATATCTACACTGCTGTCTGCATATACATTTAAATATGTACACTGCTATCTCTTTACACATGGAAATAACTACACCGTTACCTGTATGAACATGGAAATATCTACACCGCCATCTGTATGAACATGGAAATATCTGCACCGCCATCTGTATGAAAATATAAATATCTACACCGCCATCTGTATTAAGATAGATATATCTCCACTACTATCTGTATAAACATGGAAATATCTACACCGCAATCTGTATAAACATGGAAATATCTTTTCTGCCATCTGTATGAACATGGATATATCTACACAGCCATCTGTATGAACATGGAAATATCTACACCGCTATCTGTATGAACATGGAAATATCTACACCGCTATCTGTGTGAACATGGATATATCTACACAGCCATCTGGATGAACATGGAAATATCTACACCGCTATCTGTGTAAACATGCATAGATCTTCACCGCTATCTGTATAAACATGGAAATATCTACACCGCTATCTGTATGAACATGGAAATATCTACACGGCTATCTGTATGAACATGGAAATAGCTACACCGCTATCTGTATGAACATGTAAATAGCTACACCGCTATCTGTTTGAACTTGGATATATCTACAGAGCCATCTGGATGAACATGGAAATTTCTACACAGCTATCTGTATGAACATGGAAATATATACACCGCTATCTGTGTAAACATGCATACATCTTCACCGCTATCTGTATAAACATGGAAATATCTACACCGCTATCTGTATGAACATGGAAATATCTACACCGCTATCTGTATAAACATGGAAATTTCTACACCGCTACCTGTATAAACATGGAAATATCAGCACCGCTATCGGTAGGAACATGGAAATATCTACACCGCTATCTGTACGAACATGGAAATATCTACACCGCTATCTGTATGAACATGGAAATAGCTACACCGCTATCTGTATGAACATGGAAATATCTACACCACTATCTGTATGAACATGGAAATATCTACACCGCTATCTGTATGAACATGGATATATCTACACAGCCATCTGGATGAACATGGAAATATCTACACCGCTATCTGTATGAACATGGAAATATCTACACCGCTATCTGTGTAAACATGCATACATCTTCACCGCTATCTGTATAAATATGGAAATATCTACACCGCTATCTGTATGAACATGGAAATAGCTACACCGCTATCTGTATGAACATGGAAATATCTACACCGCTATCTGTATGAACATGGATATATCTACACAGCCATCTGGATGAACATGGAAATATCTACACTGCTATCTGTGTAAACATGCATACATCTTCACCGCTATCTGTATAAACATGGAAATATCTACACCGCTATCTGTATGAACATGGAAATATCTACACCGCTATCTGTATGAACATTGAAATATCTATGCCGCTATCTCTTTGAACATGGAAATATCTACACCGCTATCTGTATGAAGATGGAAATATCTACAACGCTATCTGTGTAAACATGCATACATCTTCACCGCTATCTATATAAATATGGAAATATCTACACTGCTTTCTGTATGAACGTGGAAATATCTACACCGCTATCTGTTTGAACATGGAAATATCTACACCGCTATCTGCATGAAAATGGAAATATCTACACAGCGATCTGCATATACATGGAAATATCTACAAAGGTATCTCTTTACACATGGAAATAACCACAGCGCTATCTCTATAAACATACAAATATCTACACTGCCATTTGTATGAACACGGAAATATCTGCACCGCCATCTGTACGAACATATAAATATCTACTCCGCCATCTATATTAAGATGGAAATATCTACACCGCTATGTGTGTAAACATGCTTACATCTTCACTGCTATCTGTATCAACATGGAAATATCTACACTGCTGTCTGCATATACATTTAAATATGTACACTGCTATCTCTTTACACATGGAAATAACTACACCGTTACCTGTATGAACATGGAAATATCTACACCGCCATCTGTATGAACATGGAAATATCTGCACCGCCATCTGTATGAAAATATAAATATCTACACCGCCATCTGTATTAAGATAGATATATCTCCACTGCTATCTGTATAAACATGGAAATATCTACACTGCTATCTGTATAAACATGGAAATATCTACACCGCTATCTGTATAAACATGGAAATATCTACACAACTACCTGTATAAACATGGAAATATCAGCACCGCTATCTGTATGAACATGGAAATATCTTCACCGCTATCTGTATGAACATGGAAATATCTACACCGCTATCTGTATGAACATGGAAATATCTGCACCGCTATCTGTATGAACATGGAAATATCTACACCGCTATCTGTTTGAACATGGAAATATCTACACCGCTGTCTGCTTGAAAATGGAAATATCTACACAGCTATCTGCATATACATGGAAATATCTACACAGCTATCTCTTTACACATGGAAATAACTACACCGCAATCTCTATAAACATGGAAATATCTACACCGCCATCTGTATGAACATGGAAATATCTGCACCGCCATCTGTATGAACATATAAATATCTACACCGCCATCTGTATTAAGATGGAGATATCTACACCGCTATCTGTATAAACATGGAAATATCTACACCGCTATCTGTATAAACATGGAAATATCTACACAGCTATCTGTATGAACATGGAACTATCTACACCGCTACCTGTATTAACATGGAAATATCAGCACCGCTATCGGTATGAACATGGAAATATCTACACCGCTATCTGTATGAACATGGATATATCTACACCGCCATCTGTATGAACATGGAAATATCTTTACCGCCAACTGTATGAACATGGATATATCTACACAGCCATCAGTATAAACATGGAAATATCTTTTCTGCCATCTGTATGAACATGGATATATCTACACAGCCATCTGTATGAACATGGAAATATCTACACCGCTATCTGTATGAACATGGAAATATCTACACCGCTATCTGTGTGAACATGGATATATCTACACAGCCATCTGGATGAACATGGAAATATCTACACCGCTATCTGTGTAAACATGCATAGATCTTCACCGCTATCTGTATAAACATGGAAATATCTACACCGCTATCTGTATGAACATGGAAATATCTACACCGCTATCTGTATGAACATGGAAATATCTACACCGCTATCTGTTTGAAGATGGAAATATATACACCGCTATCTGCATGAAAATGTAAATATCTACACAGCTATCTGCATATACATGGAAATATCTACACAGCTATATCTTTACACATGGAAATAACTACACCGCTATCTGTATGAACATGGAAATATCTACACCGCCATCTGTATGAACATGGAAATATCTGCACCACCATCTGTATGAACATATAAATATCTACACCGCCATCTGTATTAAGATGGAGATATCTAGACCGCTATCTGTATAAACATGGAAATATCTACACCGCTATCTGTATAAACATGGAAATATCTACACCGATATCTGTATAAACATGGAAATTTCTACACCGCTACCTGTATAAACATGGAAATATCAGCACTGCTATCTGTATGAACATGGAAATATCTACACCGCTATCTGTACGAACATGGAAATATCTACACCGCTATCTGTATTAACATGGAAATAGCTAAACCGCTATCTGTATGAACATGGAAATAGCTACACCACTATCTGTATGAACATGGAAATATCTACACCGCTATCTGTATGAACATGGATATATCTACACAGCCATCTGGATGAACATGGAAATATCTACACCGATATCTGTATGAACATGGAAATATCTACACCGCTATCTGTGTAAACATGCATACATCTTCACCGCTATCTGTTTAAACATGGAAATATCTACACCGCTATCTGTATGAACATGGAAATAGCTACACCGCTATCTGTATGAACATGGATATATCTACACAGCCATCTGGATGAACATGGAAATATCTACACTGCTATCTGTGTAAACATGCATACATCTTCACCGCTATCTGTGTAAACATGGAAATATCTACACCGCTATCTGTATGAACATGGAAATATCTACACCGCTATCTGTATGAACATTGAAATATCTACGCCGCTATCTGTTTGAACATGGAAATATCTACACCGCTATCTGTATGAAGATGGAAATATCTACAACGCTATCTGTGTAAATATGCATACAACTTCACCGCTATCTATATAAACATGGAAATATCTACACTGCTTTCTGTATGAACGTGGAAATATCTACACCGCTATCTGTTTGAACATGGAAATATCTACACCGCTATCTGCATGAAAATGGAAATATCTACACAGCGATCTGCATATACATGGAAATATCTACAAAGGTATCTCTTTACACATGGAAATAACCACAGCGCTATCTCTATAAACATACAAATATCTACACTGCCATTTGTATGAACACGGAAATATCTGCACCGCCATCTGTATGAACATATAAATATCTACTCCGCCATCTATATTAAGATGGAAATATCTACACCGCTATGTGTGTAAACATGCTTACATCTTCACTGCTATCTGTATAAACATGGAAATATCTACACTGCTGTCTGCATATACATTTAAATATGTACACTGCTATCTCTTTACACATGGAAATAACTACACCGTTACCTGTAAGAACATGGAAATATCTACACCGCCATCTGTATGAACATGGAAATATCTGCACCGCCATCTGTATGAAAATATAAATATCTACACCGCCATCTGTATTAAGATAGGTATATCTCCACTACTATCTGTATAAACATGGAAATATCTACACCGCAATCTGTATAAACATGGAAATATCTTTTCTGCCATCTGTATAAACATGGATATATCTACACAGCCATCTGTATGAACATGGAAATATCTACACCGCTATCTGTATGAACATGGAAATATCTACACCGCTATCTGTGTGAACATGGATATATCTACACAGCCATCTGGATGAACATGGAAATATCTACACCGCTATCTGTGTAAACATGCATAGATCTTCACCGCTATCTGTATAAACATGGAAATATCTACACCGCTATCTGTATGAACATGGAAATATCTACACCGCTATCTGTATGAACATGGAAATATCTACACCGCTATCTGTTTGAAGATGGAAATATATACACCGCTATCTGCATGAAAATGTAAATATCTACACAGCTATCTGCATATACATGGAAATATCTACACAGCTATATCTTTACACATGGAAATAACTACACCGCTATCTGTATGAACATGGAAATATCTACACCGCCATCTGTATGAACATGGAAATATCTGCACCGCCATCTGTATGAACATATAAATAACTACACCGCCATCTGTATTAAGATGGAGATATCTAGACCGCTATCTGTATAAACATGGAAATATCTACACCGCTATCTGTATAAACATGGAAATATCTACACCGATATCTGTATAAACATGGAAATGTCTACACCGCTACCTGTATAAACATGGAAATATCAGCACTGCCATCTGTATGAACATGGAAATATCTACACCGCTATCTGTACGAACATGGAAATATCTACACCGCTATCTGTATTAACATGGAAATAGCTACACCGCTATCTGTATGAACATGGAAATATCTACACCACTATCTGTATGAACATGGAAATATCTACACCGCTATCTGTATGAACATGGATATATCTACACAGCCATCTGGATGAACATGGAAATATCTACACCGATATCTGTATGAACATGGAAATATCTACACCGCTATCTGTGTAAACATGCATACATCTTCACCGCTATCTGTTTAAACATGGAAATATCTACACCGCTATCTGTATGAACATGGAAATAGCTACACCGCTATCTGTATGAACATGGAAATATCTGCACCGCTATCTGTATGAACATGGAAATATCTACACCGCTATCTGAACATGGAAATATCTACACCGCTATCTGCATGAAAATGGAAATATCTGCACTGCTATATGCATATACATGGAAATATCTACACAGCTATCTCTTTACACATGGAAATAACTACACCGCTATCTGTATGAACATGGAAATATCTACACCGCCATCTGTATGAACATGGAAATATCTGCACCGCCGTCTCTATGAACATATAAATATCTACACCGCCATCTGTATTAAGATGGAGATATCTACACCGCTATCTGTATAAACATGGAAATATCCACACCACTATCTGTATAAACATGGAAATATCTACAGCGCTACCTGTATAAACATGGAAATATCAGCACCGCTATCTGTATGAACATGGAAATATCTACACCGCTATCTGTATGAACATGGAAATATCTACATCGCTATCTGTAGGAACATGGATATATCTACACAGCCCTCTGGATGAACATGGAAATATCCACACCGCAACTGTGTAAACATGCATACATCTTCACCGTTATCTGTATAAACATGGAAATAACTACACCGCTATCTGTATGAACATGGAAATATCTTAACCGCCATCTGTATGAACATGGATATAGCTACACAGCCATCTGGATGAACATGGAAATATCTACACCGCTATCTGTATGAACATGGAAATATCTACACCCCTATCTGTGTAAACATGCATACATCTTCACCGCTACCTGTATAAACTTGGAAATATCGACACTGCTATCTGTATGAACATGGAAATATCTACACCGCTATCTGTTTGAACATGAAAATATCTACACCGCTCTCTGCATGAAAATGGAAATATCTACACAGAGATCTGCATATACATGGAAATATCTACAAAGATATCTCTTTACACATGGAAATAAGTACAGCGCTATCTCTATAAACATGGATAAAGCTACACCGCCATCTGTATGAACTTGGAAATATCTGCACCGCCATCTGTATGAACATTTAAATATCTACACCGCCATCTATATTAACATGGAGATATCTACACCGCTATCTGTATAAACCTGGAAATATCTACACCGCTATCTGTATAAACATGGAAATATCTACACCGCTATCTGTATAAACATGGAAATATCAGCACCGCTATCTGTATGAACATGGAAATATCTACACCGCTATCTCTATGAACATGGAAATATCTACACCGCTATCTGTATGAACATGGAAATATCTACACCGCTATCTGTATGAACATGGGAATATCTACACCGCTATCTGTATGAACATGGATTTATCTACACAGCCCTCTGGATGAACAAGGAAATATCCACACCGCTATCTGTGTAAACATGCATACATCTTCACAGCTATCTGTAGAAACATGGAAATATCTACACCACTATCTGTATGAACATGGAAATATCTACACCACTATCTGTTTGACGATGGAAATATATACACCGGTAGCTGCATGGAAATGGAAATATCTACACAGTTATCTGCATATACATGGAAATATCTACACAGCTATCTCTTTACACATGGAAATAACTACACCGCTATCTGTATGAACATGGAAATATCTACACCGCCATCTGTATGAACATGGAAATATCTGCACCACCATCTGTATGAGCATATAAATATCTACACCGCCATCTGTATTAAGATGGAGATATCTACACCGCTATCTGAATAAACATGGAAATATCTACACCGCTATCTATATAAACATG
Organism: Gorilla gorilla gorilla; assembly: GCF_029281585.2. Lineage (NCBI taxonomy): Eukaryota > Metazoa > Chordata > Mammalia > Primates > Hominidae > Gorilla > Gorilla gorilla. The sequence continues at coordinate 2,348,062 of NC_073247.2, forward strand.
GAAATATCTACTCCGCTATCTGTACAAACATGGAAATATCTACACCGCTACCTGTATAAACATGGAAATATCAGCACCGCTATCTGTATGAACATGGAAATATCTACACCGCTATCTGTATGAACATGGAAATATCTACACCGCTATCTGTATGAACATGGAAATATCTACAAAGCTATCTGAATGAACATGGAAATATCTACACTGCTATCTGTTTGAACATGTACATATCTACACCACTATCTGCATGAAAATGGAAATATCTACAAAGCTATCTGCATATACAATGAAATATCTACACAGCTATCTCTTTACACATGGAAGTAACTACACCGCTATATCTATAAACATGGAAATATCTACACCGCCATCTGTATGAACATGGAAATATCTGCACCGCCATCTGTATGAACATATAAATATCTACACCGCCATCTGTATTAAGAGGGAAATATCTACACCGCTATCTGTATAAACATGGAAATATCTACACCGCTATCTGTATGAACATGGAAATGTCTACACCGCTATCTGTATCAACATGGAAATATCTACACCGCTATCTGTATGAACTTGGAAATAGCTACACCAATATCTGAATGAACATGGAAATATCTACACCGCTATCTGTATGAACATGGATATATCTACACAGCCATCTGGATGAACATGGAAATATCTACACCGATATCTGTATGAACATGGAAATATCTACACCACTCTCTGTATGAACATGGATATATCTTCACAGCCATCTGGATGAACATGGAAATATCTACACCGCTATCTGTATAAAAATGGAAATATCAGCAGTGCTATCTGTATGAACATGGAAATATCTACACAGCTATCTGTATGCACATGGAAATATCTACACTGCTATCTGTATGCACATGGAAATATCTACACCGCTATCTGTGTAAACATGCATACATCTTCACCGCTATCTGTATAAACATGGAAATATCTACAACGCTATCTGTATGAACATGGAAATATCTACACCGCTATCTGTTTGAACATGGAAATATCTACACCGCTATCTGTATAAACTTGGAAATATCTACACAGCTATCTCTATGAACATGGAAATTTCTACACCGCTATCTGTATGAACATGGAAATTGCTACACCGCTATCAGTATGAACATGGAAATATCAACACCACTACCTGTATGAACATGGAAATATCTACACCGCTATCTGTATGAACATGGATATATCTACACAGCCATCTGGATGAACACGGAAATATCTACACTGCTATCTGTATGAACATGGAAATATCTACACCACTATCTGTGTAAATATGCATACATCTTCACCGCAATCTGTATAAACATGGAAATATCTACACCGCTATCTGTATGAACATGGAAATATCTACACCGCTATCTGTTTGAACATGGAAATATCTACACCGCTATCTGCATGAAAATTGAAATATCTACACAGCTATCTGCATATACATGGAAATATCTACACAGCTATCTCTTTACACATGGAAATAACTCCACCGCTATCAGTATGAACATGGAAATATCTTCACCGACATCTGTATGAACATGGAAATAGGTGCACCGACATCTGTATGAACATATACATATCTACACGGCCATCTGTATTAAGATGGAGATATCTACACCGATATCTGTATAAACATGGAAATATCTACACCGCTATCTGTATAAACATGGCAATATCTTCACCGCTATCTGTATAAACATGGAAATATCTACACCGCTACCTGTATAAACATGGAAATATCAGCACCGCTGTCTGCATGAACATGGAAATATCAGCCCCTCTATCTGTATGAACATGGAGACATCTACGCCGCTATCTGTATGAACATGGAAATATCTACACAGCTATCTGAATGAACATGGAAATAACTTCACCGCCATCTGTATGAACATGGATATATCTACACAGCCATCTGGATGAACATGGATATATCTACATAGCCCTCTGGATGAACATGGAAATATCCACAATAGTATCTCTGTAAACATGCATACATCTTCACCGCTATCTGTATAAACATGGAAATATCTACACCGCTATCTGTATGAACATGGATATATCTACACAGCCATCTGGATGAACACGGAAATATCTACACTGCTATCTGTATGAACATGGAAATATCTACACCACTATCTGTGTAAATATGCATACATCTTCACCGCAATCTGTATAAACATGGAAATATCTACACCGCTATCTGTATGAACATGGAAATATCTACACCGCTATCTGTTTGAACATGGAAATATCTACACCGCTATCTGCATGAAAATGGAAATATCTACACAGCTATCTGCATATACATGGAAATATCTACACAGCTATCTCTTTACACATGGAAATAACTCCACCGCTATCAGTATGAACATGGAAATATCTTCACCGACATCTGTATGAACATGGAAATAGGTGCACTGACATCTGTATGAACATATACATATCTACACGGCCATCTGTATTAAGATGGAGATATCTACACCGATATCTGTATAAACATGGAAATATCTACACCGCTATCTGTATAAACATGGCAATATCTTCACCGCTATCTGTATAAACATGGAAATATCTACACCGCTACCTGTATAAACATGGAAATATCAGCACCGCTGTCTGCATGAACATGGAAATATCAGCCCCTCTATCTGTATGAACATGGAGACATCTACACCGCTATCTGTATGAACATGGAAATATCTACACAGCTATCTGAATGAACATGGAAATAACTTCACCGCCATCTGTATGAACATGGATATATCTACACAGCCATCTGGATGAACATGGATATATCTACATAGCCCTCTGGATGAACATGGAAATATCCACACTAGTATCTCTGTAAACATGCATACATCTTCACCGCTATCTGTATAAACATGGAAATATCTACACCGCTATCTGTATGAACATGGAAATATCTACACCGCTATCTGTTTGAACATGGAAATATCTACACCGCTATCTGCATGAAAATGGAAATATCTACACAGCTATCTGCATATACATGGAAATATCTACACAGCTATCTCTTTACACATGGAAATAACTCCACCGCTATCAGTATGAACATGGAAATATCTTCACCGCCATCTGTATGAACATGGAAATAGGTGCACCGACATCTGTATGAACATATACATATCTACACGGCCATCTGTATTAAGATGAAGATATCTACACCGATATCTGTATAAACATGGAAATATCTACACCGCTATCTGTATAAACATGGCAATATCTACACCGCTATCTGTATAAACATGGAAATATCTACACCGCTACCTGTATAAACATGGAAATATCAGCACCGCTGTCTGTATGAACATGGAAATATCAGCCCCTCTATCTGTATGAACATGGAGACATCTACACCGCTATCTGTATGAACATGGAAATATCTACACAGCTATCTGAATGAACATGGAAAAAACTTCACCGCCATCTGTATGAACATGGATATATCTACACAGCCATCTGGATGAACATGGATATATCTACACAGCCCTCTGGATGAACATGGAAATATCCACACTAGTATCTGTGTAAACATGCATACATCTTCACCGCTATCTGTATAAACATGGAAATATCTACACCGCTATCTGTGTAAACATGCATAGAACTTCACCGATATCTGTATAAACATGGAAATATCTACACCGCTATCTGTATGAACATGGCAACATCTACACCGCTATCTGTATGAACATGGAAATATCTACACCGCTATCTGTTTGAACATGGAAATATCTACACCGCTATCTGCATGAATATGGTAATATCTACAATGCTATCTGCATATACATTTAAATATCTACACAGCTATCTCTTTACACATGGAAATAACTACACCGCTATCTGTATGAACATGGAAATATCTACACCGCCATCTGTATGAACATGGAAATATCTGCACCGCCATCTGTATGAACATATAAATATCTACACCGCCATCTGTATTAAGATGGAGATATCTACACTTCCATCTGTATAAACATGGAAATATCTACACCGCCATCTGTACGAACATATAAATATCTACACCGCCATCTGTATTAAGAAGGAGATATCTAAACCGCTATCTGTATAAACATGGAAATATCTACACCGCTGCCTGTATGAACATGGAAATATCAGCACCGCTATCTGTATGAACATGGAAATATCTACACCGCTATCTGTATGAACATGGAAATAGCTACACCGCTATCTGTATGAACATGGAAATAGCTACACCGCTATCTGTATGAACATGGATATATCTACAGAGCCATCTGGATGAACATGGAAATATCTACACAGCTATCAGTATGAACATGGAAATATATACACCGCTATCTGTGCAAACATGCATACATCTTCACCGCTATCTGTATAAACATGGAAATATCTACACCGCTATCTGTATGAACATGGAAATATCTACACCGCTATCTGTATAAACATGGAAATTTCTACACCGCTACCTGGATAAACATGGAAATATCAGCACCGCTATCGGTAGGAACATGGAAATATCTACACCGCTATCTGTACAAACATGGAAATATCTACACAGCTATATGTATGAACATGGAAATAGCTACACCGCTATCTGTATGAACATTGAAATATCTACACCACTATCTGTATGAACATGGAAATATCTACACCGCTATCTGTATGAACATGGATATATCTACACAGCCATCTGGATGAACATGGAAATATCTACACCGCTATCTGTATGAACATGGAAATATCTACACCGCTATCTGGGTAAACATGCATACATCTTCACCGCTATCTGTATAAACATGGAAATATCTACACCGCTATCTGTATGAACATGGAAATAGCTACACCGCTATCTGTATGAACATGGAAATATCTACACCGCTATCTGTATGAACATGGATATATCTACACTGCCATCTGGATGAACATGGAAATATCTACACCGCTATCTGTGTAAACATGCATACATCTTCACCGCTATCTGTATAAACATGGAAATATCTACACCGCTATCTGTATGAACATGGAAATATCTACACCGCTATCTGTATGAACATGGAAATATCTACACCGCTATCTGTCTGAACATGGAAATATCTACAACGCTATCTGTATGAAGATGGAAACATCTACAACGCTATCTGTGTAAACATGCATACATCTTCACCGCTATCTATATAAACATGGAAATATCTACACTGCTTTCTGTATGAACGTGGAAATATCTACACCGCTATCTGTTTGAACATGGAAATATCTACACCGCTATCTGCATGAAAATGGAAATATCTACACAGCGATCTGCATATACATGGAAATATCTACAAAGCTATCTCTTTACACATGGAAATAACTACAGCGCTATCTCTATAAACATACAAATATCTACACCGCCATCTGTATGAACACGGAAATATCTGCACCGCCATCTGTATGAACATATAAATATCTACTCCGCCATCTATATTAAGATGGAAATATCTACACCGCTATGTGTGTAAACATGCTTACATCTTCACCGCTATCTGTATAAACATGGAAATATCTACACCGCTATCTTTATGAACATGGAAATATCTACACCGCTATCTGTATGAACATTTAAATATCTACACCGCTATCTGTTTGAACATGGAAATATCTACACCACTATCTGCATGAAAATGGAAATATCTACACTGCTATCTGCATATACATTTAAATATGTACACTGCTATCTCTTTACACATGGAAATAACTACACCGTTACCTGTATGAACATGGAAATATCTACACCGCCATCTGTATGAACATGGAAATATCTGCACCGCCATCTTTATGAAAATATAAATATCTACACCGCCATCTGTATTAAGATAGAGATTTCTCCACTGCTATCTGTATAAACATGGAAATATCTATACCACTACCTGTATAAACATGGAAATATCAGCACCGCTATCTGTATGAACATGGAAATATCTTCACCGCTATCTGTATGAACATGGAAATATCTACACCGCTATCTGTATGAACATGGAAATATCTACACCGCTATCTGTATGAACATGGAAATATCTACACCGCTATCTGTTTGAACATGGAAATATCTACACCGCTGTCTGCATGAAAATGGAAATATCTACACAGCTATCTGCACATACATGGAAATATCTACACATCTATCTCTTTACACATGGAAATAACTACACCGCTATCTCTATAAACATGGAAATATCTACACCGCCATCTGTATGAACATGGAAATATCTGCACCGCCATCTGTATGAACATATAAATATCTACACCGCCATCTGTATTAAGATGGAGATATCTACACCGCTATCTGAATAAACATGGAAACATCTACACCGCTATCTGTATAAACATGGAAATACCTACACCGCTATCTGTATGAACATGGGAATATCTACACCTCTGCCTGTATAAACATGGAAATATCAGCACTGCTATCTGTATGAACATGGAAATATCTACACCGCTATCTGTATGAACATGGAAATATCTACACCGCTATCTGCATGAACATGGAAATAGCTACACCGCTATGTGTATGAACATGGAAATATCTACACAGCCATCTGGATGAACATGGAAATATCTACTCCGCTATCTGTGTAAACATGAATAGATATTCACCGCCTTCTGTATAAACATGGAAATATCTACACCGCTATCTGTATGAACATGGAAATATCTACACCGCTATCTGTTTGAACATGGAAATATCTACTCCGCTATCTGCATGAAAATGGAAATATCTACACTGCTATCTGCATATACATGGAAATATCTACACAGCTATCTCTTTACACATGGAAATAACTACACCGCTATCTGTATGAACATGGAAATATCTACACCGCCATCTGTATGAACATGGAAATATCTGCACCGCCATCTGTATGAACATATAAATATCTACACCGTCATGTGTGTTAAGATGGAGATATCTCCACTGCTATCTGTATAAACATGGAAATATCTACACCGCTATCTGTATAAACATGGAAATATCTACACCGCTATCTGTATAAACATGGAAATATCTACACCACTACCTGTATAAACATGGAACTATCAGCACCGCTGTCTGTATGAACATGGAAATATCTACACCGCTATCTGTATGAACATGGAAATATCTACACCGCTATCTGTATGAACATGGAAATATCTACACCGCTATCTGAATGAACATGGAAATATCTACACCGCTATCTGTTTGAACATGGAAATATCTACACCGCTGTCTGCATGAAAATGGAAATATCTACATAGCTATCTGCATATACATGGAAATATCTACACAGCTATCTCTTTACACATGGAAATAACTACACCGCTATATCTATAAACATGGAAATATCTACACCGCCATCTGTATGAACATGGAAATATCCGCACCGCCATCTGTATGAACATATAAATATCTACACTGCCATCTGTATTAAGAAGGAGATATCTACACCGCTATCTGTATAAACATGGAAATATCTACACCGCTATCTGTATAAACATGGAAATATCTACACCGCTCCCTGTATAAACATGGAAATATCAGCACTACTATCTGTATGAACATGGAAATATCTACACAGCTATCTGTATGAACATGGAAATATCTACACTGCTATCTGTGTAAACATGCATACACCTTCACTGCTATCTGTATAAACATGGAAATATCTACAACGCTATCTGTATGAACATGGAAATATCTACACCGCTATCTGTTTGAACATGGAAATATCTAAACCGCTCTCTGCATGAAAATAGAAATATCTACACAGCTATCTGCATATACATGGAAATATCTTCAAAGCTATCTCTTTACACATGGAAATAACTACACCGCTGTCTCTATAAACACGGAAATATCTACACTGCCATCTGTATGAACATGGAAATATCTGCACCGCCATCTGTATAAACATATAAATATCTACACCGCCATCTATATTTCGATGGAGATATCTACACCGCTATCTGTATAAACTTGGAAATATCTACACCGCTATCTGTATAAACATGGAAATACCTACACCGCTATCTGTATAAACATGGAAATACCTACACCGCTACCTGTATAAACATGGAAATGTCAGCACCGCTATCGGTATGAACATGGAAATATCTACACCGCTATCTCTATGAACATGGAAATATCTACACCGCTATCTGTATGAACATGGAAAAATCTACACCACTATCTGTAGGAACGTGGAAATATCTACACCGCTATCAGCATGAACATGGATATATCTACGCAGCCATCTGGATGAACATGGAAATATCTACACCGCTATCTGCATGAACATGGAAATATCTACACCGCTATCTGTGTAAACATGCATACATCTTCACCGCAATCTGTATAAGCATGGAAATATCAACACCGCTATCTGTATGAACGTGGAAATATCTACACCGCTATCTGTTTGAACATGGAAATATCTAAACCGCAATCAGCATGAAAATGGAAATATCTACACAGCTATCTGCATATACATGGAAATATCTACACATCTATCTCTTTACACATGTAAATATCTACACCGCTATCTGTATGAACATGGAAATGTCTGCACCGCCATCTGTATGAACATATAAATATCTACACTGCCATCTGTATTAAGATGGAGATATCTACACCGCTATCTGTATAAACATGGAAATATCAGCACGGCTATCTGTATGAACATGGAAATATCAGCCCCTCTATCTGTATGAACATGGAAGAATCTACACCGCTATCTCTATGAACATGGAAATATCTAACCCGCTATCTGCATGAAAATGGAAATATATACACAGCTATCTGCGTATACATGGAAATATCTACACAGCTATCTCTTTACACATGGAAATAACTACACCGCTATCTGTATGAACATGGAAATATCTTCCCCGCCATCTGTAGGAACATGGATATATCTACACAGCAATCTGGATGAACATGGAAATATCTACACCGCTATCTGTATGAACATGGAAATATCTACACCGCTATCTGTGTAAACATGCATACATCTTCACCGCTATCTGTATAAACATGGAAATATCTACACTGTTATCTGTATGAACATGGAAATATCTACACCGCTATCTGTTTGAACATGGAAATATCTACACCGCTATCTGCATGAAAATGGAAATATCTACTCAGCGATCTCCATATACATGGAAATATGTACAAAGCTATCTCTTTACACGTGGAAATAAGTACAGCGCTATCTCTATAAACATGGAAATAGCTGCACCGCCATCTGTATGAACATGGAAATATCTGCACCGCCATCTGTATGAACATATAAATATCTACACCGCTATCTGTATAAACATGGAAATATCTACACCGCTACCTGTATAAACATGGAAATATCAGCACCGATATCTGTATGAACATGGATATATCTACACCGCTATCTGTATGAACATGGAAATATCTACACCGCTATCTGTATGAACATGGATATATCTACACAGCCCTCTGGATGAACATGGAAATATCCACACCGCTATCTGTGAAAACATGCATACATCTTCACCGCTATCTGTATAAACATGGAAATATCTACACCGCTATCTGTATGAACATGGAAATATCTACACCGCTATCTGTTTGAAGATGGAAATATATACATCGCTATCTGCATGAAAATGGAAATATCTACACAGCTCTCTGCATATAGATGGAAATATCTACACAGCAATCTCTTTACACATGGAAATAACTACACCGCTGTTTGTATGGACATGGACATATCTACACCGCCATCTGTATGAACATGGAAATATCTGCACGGCCATCTGTATGAACACATAAATATCTACACCACCATCTGTATTAAGATGGAGATATCTATACCGCTATCTGAATAAACATGGAAATATCTACACCGATATCTGTATGAACATGGAAATATCTACACTGCTATCTGTATGAACATGGAAATAGCTACACCGTTATCTGTATGAACATGGAAATATCTACACCGCTATCTGTATGAACCTGGATATATCTACACAGCCATCTGGATGAACATGGAAATATCTACACCGCTATCTGTGTAAACATGGAAATATCTACACTGCTATCTGTATGAATATGGAAATATCTGCACCGCTATCTGTATGAACATGGAAATATCTACACCGCTATCTGTACGAACATCAAATATCTACACCGCTATCTGCATATAGATCGAAATATCTACACTGCTATCTGCATATACATGGAAATATCTACACAGCAATCTCTTTACACATGGAAATAACTACACCGCTATCTGTATGAACATGGAAATATCTACACCGCCATCTGTATGAACATGGAAATATCTGCACCGCCATCTGTATGAACATATAAATATCTACACCGCTATCTGTATTAAGATGGAGATATCTACACCGCTATCTGTAGAAACATGGAAATATCTACACCGCTATCTGTATAAACATGGAAATATCTACACCGCTATCTATATAAACATGGAAATACCTACGCCGCTACCTGTATAAACATGGAAATATCAGCACCGCTATCTGTATGAACATGGAAATATCTACACTGCTATCTGTATGAACATGGAAATATCTACACCGTTATCTGTATAAACATGGAAATATCAGCACCGCTATCTGTATGAACATGGATATAACTACACCGCTATCTGTATAAACATGGAAATATCTACACCGCTATCTGTATGAACATGGATATATCTACACAGCCCTCTGGATGAACATGGAAATATCCACACCGCTATCTGTGTAAACATGCATACATCTTCACCGCTATCTGTATAAACATGGAGATATCTACACCGCTATCTGTATGAACATGGAAATATCTACACCGCTATCTGTTTGAAGATGGAATTATATACACCGCTATCTGCATGAAACTGGAAATATCTACACAGCTATCTGCATATAGATGGAAATATCTACACAGCTATCTCTTTACACATGGAAATAACTACACCGCTATCTGTATGAACATGGAAATATCTACACCGCCATCTGTATGAAGATGGAAATATTGGCACCGCCATCTGTATGAACATATAAATATCTACACCGCCATCTCTATTAAGATGGAGATATCTACACCGCTATCTGAATAAACACGGTAATATCTACACCGCTATCTGTATAAACATGGAAATATCTACACCGCTATCTGTATAAACATGGAAATATCTACACCGCTACCTGTATAAACATGGAAATATCAGCACCGCTATCTGTATGTACCTGGAAATATCTACACCACTATCTGTATGAACATGGAAATATCTACTAAGCTATCTGAATGAACATGGAAATATCTACACCGCTATCTGTTTGAACATGTAAATATCTACACCGCTATCAGCAGGAAAATGGAAATATCGGCAAAGCTATCTGCATATACATGGAAATATCTACACAGCTATCTCTTTACACATGGAAATAACTACACCGCTATATCTATAAACATGGAAATATCTACACCACCATCTGTATGAACATGGAAATATCTGCACCGCCATCTGTTTGAACATATAAATATCTACACCGCCATCTGTATTAAGAAGGAAATATCTAAACCGCTATCTGTATAAACACGGAAATATCAGCACCGCTATCTGTATAAACATGGAAATACCTACACCGCTATCTGTATGAACATGGAAATATCTGCACCGCTATCTGTATGAAAATGGAAATATCTACACCGCTATCTGTATGAACATGGAAATATCTACACAGCTATCTCTTTACACATGGAAATAACTGCACCGCTATCTGTATGAACATGGAAATATCTACACCGCCATCTGTATGAACATGGAAATATCTGCACCGCCATCTGTATGAACATATAAATATCTACACCGCCATCTGTATTAAGATGGAGATATCTACACCGCTATCTGTATAAACATGGAAATATCAACACCGCTACCTGTATAAACATGGAAATATCTACACCCCTATCTGTATAAACATGGAAATATCTACACCGCTACCTGTATAAACATGGAAATATCAGCACCGCTATCTGTATGAACATGGAAATATCTACACCGCTATCTGTATGAACATGGAAATATCTACACCGCTATCTGTATGAACATGGATATACGTACACAGCCCTCTGGATGAACATGGAAATCTCTACACCGCTATCTGTGTAAACATGCATACATCTTCACCGCTATCTGTATAAACATGGAAATATCTACACCGCTATCTCTATGAACATGGAAAAATCTACACCGCTATCTGTTTGAAGATGGAAATATATACACAGCTATCTGCATGAAAATGGAAATATCTACACAGCTATCTGCATATAGATGGAAATATCTACACAGCTATCTCTTTACACATTGAAATATCTACACAGCTATCTGAATGAACATGGAAATATCAGCACCGCTATCTGTATGAACATGGAAATACCTACACCGCTATCTGTATGAACATGGAAATACCTACACTGCTATCTGTATGAACATGGATATATCTACACAGCCCTCTGGATGAACATGGAAATATCCACACCGCTATCTGTGTAAACATGCATACATCTTCACCGCTACTTGTATAAACATGGAAATATCTACACCGCTATCTGTATGAACATGGAAATATCTACACCGCTATCTGTTTGAAGATGGAAATATATACATCGCTATCTGCATGAAAATGGAAATATCTACACAGCTATCTGCATATAGATGGAAATATCTACACAGCAATCTCCTTACACATGGAAATAACTACACCGCTATCTGCATGAACATGGACATATCTACACCGCCATCTGTATGCACATGGAAATATCTGCACGGCCATCTGTATGAACATATAAACATCTACACAGCCATCTGTATTAAGATGGAGATATATACACCGCTATCTGAATAAACATGGAAATATCTACACCGCTATCTGTATGAACATGGAAATATCTACACTGCTATCTGTATGAACATGGAAATAGCTACACCGTTATCTGTATGAACATGGAAATAGCTACACCGCTATCTGTATGAACATGGAAATATCTACACCGCTATCTGTATGAACATGGATATATCTACACAGCCATCTGGATGATCATGGAAATATCTACACCGCTATCTGTATGAACATGGAAATATCTACACCGCTATCTGTATGAACATGGATATATCTACACAGCCATCTGGATGAACATGGAAATATCTACACCGCTATCTGTGTAAACATGCATACATCTTCACCGCTATCTGTATAAACATGGAAATATCTACTCTGCTATCTGTATGAACATGGAAATATCTGCACCGCTATCTGTATGAACATGGAAATATCTACACCGCCATCTGTTTGAACATGGAAATATCTACACCGCTATCTGCATGAAAATGGAAATATCTACACTGCTATCTGCATATACATGAAAATATCTACACAGCTATCTCTTTACACATGGAAATAACTACACCGCTATCTGTATGAACATGGAAATATCTACACCGCCATCTGTATGAACATGGAAATATCTGCACCGCCATCTGTATGAACATATAAATATCTACACCGCCATCTGTATTAAGATGGAGATATCTACACCGTATCTGTATAAACATGGAAATATCTACACCGCTATCTGTCTAAACATGGAAATATCTACACCGCTATCTGTATAAACTTGGGAATATCTACACCGCTACCTGTATAAACATGGAAATATCAGCACCGCTATCTGTATGAACATGGAAATATCTACACTGCTATCTGTATGAACATGGAAATATCTACACCACTATCTGTATGAACATGGATATACCTAAACAGCCCTCTGGATGAACATGGAAATATCCACACCGCTATCTGTGTAAACATGCATACATCTTCACCGCTATCTGTATACACATGGAAATATCTAAACCGCTATCTCTATGAACATGGGAATATCTACACCGCTATCTGTTTGAAGATGGAAATATATACACCGCTATCTGCATGAAAATGGAAATATCTACACAGCTATGTGCATATAGATGGAAATATCTACACAGCTATCTCTTTACACATGGAAATAACTACACCGCTATCTGTATGAACATGGAAATATCTACTCCGCCATCTGTATGAACATGGAAATATCTGCTCCGCCATCTGTATGAACATATAAATATCTACACCGCCATCTCTATTAAGATGGAGATATCTACACCGCTATCTGAATAAACATGGAAATATCTACACCGCTATCTGTATGAACATGGAAATATCTACACTGCTATCTGTATGAACATGGAAATAGCTACACCGTTATCTGTATGAACATGGAAATAGCTACACCGCTATCTGTATGAACATGGAAATATCTACACCGCTATCTGTATGAACATGGATATATCTACACAGCCATCTGGATGAACATGGAAATATCTACACCGCTATCTGTATGAACATGGATATATCTACACAGCCATCTGGATGAACATGGAAATATCTACACCGATATCTGTATGATCATGGAAATATCTACACCGCTATCTGTATGAACATGGATATATCTACACAGCCATCTGGATGAACATGGAAATATTTACACCGCTATCTGTGTAAACATGCATACCTCTTCACCGCTATCTGTATAAACATGGAAATATCTACACTGCTATCTGTATGAACATGGAAATATCTGCACCGCTATCTGTATGAACATGGAAATATCTACACCGCTATCTGTTTGAACATGGAAATATCTACACCGCTATCTGCATGAAAATGGAAATATCTACACTGCTATCTGCATATACATGGAAATATCTACACAGCTATCTCTTTACACATGGAAATAACTACACCGCTATCTGTACGAACATGGAAATATCTACACCGCCATCTGTATGAACATGGAAATATCTGCACCGCCATCTGCATGAACATATAAATATCTACTCCGCCATCTGTATTAAGATGGAGATGTCTACACGGCTATCTGTATAAACATGGAAATATCTACACCGCTATCTGTATAAACATGGAAATATCTACACCGCTATCTGTATAAACATGGAAATATCTACACCGCTATCTGTATAAACATGGAAATATCAGCACCACTATCTGTATGAACATGGAAATATCTACACTCCTATCTGTATGAACATGGAAATATCTACACCGCTATCTGTATGAACATGGATATATCTACACAGCCCTCTGGATGAACATGGAAATATCCACAACGCTATCTGTGTAAACATGCATACATCTTCACCGCTATCTGTATAAACATGGAAATATCTACACCGCTATCTCTATGAACATGGAAATATCTACAAAGCTATCTGAATGAACATGGAAATATCTACACCGCTATCTGCATGAACATGGAAATATCTACAAAGCTATCTGAATGAACATGGAAATATCTACACCGTTATCTGTTTGAACATGTAAATATCTACACCGCTATCTGCATGAAAATGGAAATATCTACAAAGCTATCTGCATATACATGGAAATATCTGCACAGCTATCTCTTTACACATGGAAATAACTACACCGCTATATCTATAAACATGGAAATATCTACACCACCATCTGTATGAACATGGAAATATCTGCACCGCCATCTGTTTGAACATATAAATATCTACACCGCCATCTGTATTAAGAAGGAAATATCTAAACCTCTATCTGTATAAACACGGAAATATCAGCACCGCTCTCTGTATGAAAATGGAAATATCTACACCGCTATCTGTATGAACATGGAAATATCTACACTGCTATCTGTATGAACATGGAAATAGCTACACCGTTATGTGTATGAAAATGGAAATAGCTACACCGCTATCTGTATGAACATGGAAACAGCTACACCGCTATCTGTATGAACATGGAAATATCTACACCGCTATCTGTATGAACATGGATATATCTACACAGCCATCTGGATGAACATGGAAATATCTACACCGCTATCTGTATGAACATGGAAATATCTACACCGCTATCTGTATGAACATGGATATATCTACACAGCCATCTGAATGAACATGGAAATATCTACACCGCTATCTGTTTAAACATGCATACATCTTCACCACTATCTGTATAAACATGGAAATATCTGCACCGCTATCGGTATGAACATGGAAATATCTACACCGCTATCTGTATGAACATGGAAATACCGACACCGCTATCTGTTTGGACATGGAAATAACTACACTGCTATCTGCATGAAAATGGAAATATCTACACTGCTATCTGCATATACATTTAAATATCTACACAGCCATCTCTTTACACATGGAAATAACTACACCACTATCTGTATGAACATGGAAATAACTACACAGCCATCTGGATGAACATGGAAATACCAGCACCGCTATCTGTATTAACATGGAAATATCTACACCGCTATCTGTATGAACATGGAAATATCTACACCGCTATCTGTGTAAACATGCACACATCTTCACCGCTATCTGTGTAAACATGGAAATATCTACACCGCTATCTGTATGAACATGGAAATATCTACAACACTATCTGTTTGAAGATGGAAATATATACACCGCTATCTGCATGAAAATGGAAATATCTACACCGCTCTCTGCATATAGATGGAAATATCTACACAGCAATCTCTTTACACTTGAAATAACTACACCGCTATTTGTATGAACATGGACATATCTACACCGCCATGTGTATGAACATGGAAATATCTGCACGGCCATCTGTATGAACATATAAATATCTACACCGCCATCTGAATTAAGATGGAGATATCTACACCGCTATCTGAATAAACATGGAAATATATACACCGATATCTGTATGAACATGGAAATATCTACACCGCTACCTGTATAAACATGGAAATATCAGCACCGCTATCTGTATGAACCTGGAAATATCTACACCGCTATCTGCATGAACATGGAAATATCTACAAAGCTATCTGAATGAACATGGGAATATCTACACAGCTATCTCTTTACACATGGAAATAACTACACTGCTATATCTATAAACATGGAAATATCTACACCACCATCTGTATGAACATGGAAATATCTGCACCGCCATCTGTTTGAACATATAAATATCTACACCGCCATCTGTATTAAGAAGGAAATATCTAAACCGCTATCTGTATAAACACGGAAATATCGGCACCGCTCTCTGTATGAAAATGGAAATATCTACACCGCTATCTGTATGAACATGGAAATATCTACACTGCTATCTGTATGAACATGGAAATAGCTACACCGTTATGTGTATGAAAATGGAAATAGCTACACCGCTATCTGTATGAACATGGAAATATCTACACCGCTGTCTGTATGAACATGGATATATCTACACAGCAATCTGGATGAACATGGAAATATCTACACCGCTATCTGTATAAACATGGAAATATCAGCACCGCTATTGGTAGGAACATGGAAATATCTACACCGCTATCTGTACGAACATGTAAATATCTACACAGCTATATGTATGAACATGGAAATAGCTACACCGCTATCTGTATGAACATGGAAATATCTACACCACTATCTGTATGAACATGGAAATATCTACACCGCTATCTGTATGAACATGGATATATCTACACAGCCATCGGGATGAACATGGGAATATCTACACCGCTATCTGTATGAACATGGAAATATCTACACCGCTATCTGGGTAAACATGCATACACCTTCACCGCTATCTGTATAAACATGGAAATATCTACACCGCTATCTGTATGAACATGGAAATAGCTACACCGCTATCTGTATGAACATGGAAATATCTACACCGCTATCTGTATGAACATGGATATATCTACACTGCCATCTGGATGAACATGGAAATATCTACACCGCTATCTGTGTAAACATGCATACATCTTCACCGCTATCTGTATAAACATGGAAATATCTACACCGCTATCTGTATGAACATGGAAATATCTACACCGCTATCTGTATGAACATGGAAATATCTACACCGCTATCTGTTTGAACATGGAAATATCTACACCGCTATCTGTATGAAGATGGAAATATCTACAACGCTATCTGTGTAAACATGCATACATCTTCACCGCTATCTATATAAACATGGAAATATCTACACTGCTTTCTGTATGAAAGTGGAAATATCTACACCGCTATCTGTTTGAACATGGAAATATCTACACCGCTATCTGCATGAAAATGGAAATATCTACACAGCGATCTGCATATACATGGAAATATCTACAAAGCTATCTCTTTACACATGGAAATAACTACAGCGCTATCTCTATAAACATACAAATATCTACACCGCCATCTGTATGAACACGGAAATATCTGCACCGCCATCTGTATGTACATATAAATATCTACTCCGCCATCTTAAATTAAGATGGAAATATCTACACCGCTATGTGTGTAAACATGCTTACATCTTCACCGCTATCTGTATAAACATGGAAATATCTACACCGCTATCTTTATGAACATGGAAATATCTACACCGCTATCTGTATGAACATTTAAATATCTACACCACTATCTGTTTGAATATGGAAATATCTACACCGCAATCTGTATGAACATGGAAATATCAGCACCGCTATCTGTATGAACCTGGAAATATCTACACCGCAATCTGTATGAACATGGAAATATCTACACCGCTATCTGCATGAACATGGAAATACCTACAAAGATATCTGAATGAACATGGAAATATCTACACCGCTATCTGTTTGAACATGTAAATATCTACACCGCTATCTGCATGAAAATGGAAATATCTACAAAGCTATCTGCATATACATGGAAATATCTACACAGCTATCTCTTTACACATGGAAATAACTACACCGCTATATCTATAAACATGGAAATATCTACACCACCATCTGAATGAACATGGAAATATCTGCACCGCCATCTGTTTGAACATATAAATATCTACACTGCCATCTGTATTAAGAAGGAAATATCTAAACCGCAATCTGTATAAACACGGAAATATCAGCACCGCACTCTGTATGAAAATGGAAATATCTACACCGCTGTCTGTATTAACATGGAAATATCTACACTGCTATCTGTATGAACATGGAAATAGCTACACCGTTATGTGTATGAAAATGGAAATAGCTACACCGCTATCTGTATTAACATGGAAATATCTACACCGCTATCTGTGTAAACATGCATACATCTTCACCACTATCTGTATAAACATGGAAATATCTGCACCGCTATCTGTATGAACATGGAAATACCTACACCGCTATCTGTTTGGACATGGAAATATCTACACCGCTATCTGCATGAAAATGGAAATATCTACACTGCTATCTGCATATACATTTAAATATCTACACAGCTACATCTTTACACATGGAAATAACTACACCACTATCTGTATGAACATGAAAATAACTACACCGCCATCTGTATGAACATGGAAATATCTGCACCGCCATCTGTATGAACATATAAATATCTACACCGCCATCTGTATTAAGATGGAGATATCTACACTGCTATCTGTATAAACATGGAAATATCTACACCGCCATCTGTATGAACATATAAATACACCGCCATCTGTATTAAGAAGGAAATATCTAAACCGCTATCTGTATAAACATGGAAATATCTACACCGCTGCCTGTATAAACATGGAAATATCAGCACCTCTCTCTGTATGAACATGTAAATATCTACACCGCTATCTGTTTGAACATGGAAATATCTACACAGCTATCTGCATGAAAATGGAAATATCTACAAAGCTATCTGCATATACATGGAAATATCTACACAGCTATCTCTTTACACATGGAAATAACTACACCGCTATATCTATAAACATGGAAATATCTACACCGCCATCTGTATGAACATGGAAATATCTGCACCTCCATCTGTATGAACATATAAATATCTACACCGCCATCTGTATTAAGAAGGAAATATCTAAACCGCTATCTGTATAAACATGGAAATATCTTCACCGCCATCTGTATGAACATGGAAATATCTACACCGCCATCTGTATGAACATGGAAATATCTGCACCGCCATCTGTATGAACATATAAATATCTACACCGCCATCTGTATTAAGATGGAGATATCTACACCGCTATCTGTATAAACATGGAAATATCTACACCGCTATCTGTATAAACATGGAAATATCTACACCGCTATCTGTATAAACGTGGAAATATCTACACCGCTACCTGTATAAACATGGAAATATCAGCACCGCTATCTGTATGAACACGGAAATATCTACACCGCTATCTGTATGAACATGGAAATATCTACACCTCTATCTGTATGAACGTGGATATATCTACACAGCCCTCTGGATGAACATGGAAATATCCACACCGCTATCTGTGTAAACATGCATACATCTTCACCGCTATCTGTATAAACATGGAAATATCTACACCGCTATCTCTATGAACATGGAAATATCTACACCGCTATCTGTTTGAAGATGGAAATATATACACCGCTATCTGCATGAAAATGGAAATATCTACACAGCTATCTGCATATAGATGGAAATATCTACACAGCTATCTCTTTACACATGGAAATAACTACACCGCTATCTG
This sequence comes from Gorilla gorilla gorilla, assembly GCF_029281585.2. Lineage (NCBI taxonomy): Eukaryota > Metazoa > Chordata > Mammalia > Primates > Hominidae > Gorilla > Gorilla gorilla. The sequence continues at coordinate 2,368,750 of NC_073247.2, forward strand.
TATGAACATGGAAATATCTACGCCGCCATCTGTTTGAACATGGAAATATCTGGACCGCCATCTGTATGAACATATAAATATCTACACCGCCATCTGTATTAAGATGGAGATATCTACACCGCTATCTGTATAAACATGGAAATATCAACACCGCTATCTGTATAAACATGGAAATATCTACACCGCTATCTGTATAAACATGGAAATATCTACACCGCTACCTGTATAAACATGGAAATATCAGCACCGCTATCTGTATGAACATGGAAATATCTACACCGCTATCTGTATGAACATGGATATATCTACACCGCTATCTGTATGAACATGGATATACGTACACAGCCCTCTGGATGAACATGGAAATCTCTACACCGCTATCTGTGTAAACATGCATACATCTTCACCGCTATCTGTATAAACATGGAAATATCTACACCGCTATCTCTATGAACATGGAAATATCTACACCGCTATCTGTTTGAAGATGGAAATATATACACAGCTATCTGCATGAAAATGGAAATATCTACACAGCTATCTGCATATAGATGGAAATATCTACACAGCTATCTCTTTACACATTGAAATATCTACACCGCTATCTGAATGAACATGGAAATATCAGCACCGATATGTGTATGAACATGGAAATAACTACACCGCTATCTGTATGAACATGGAAATATCTACACCGCTATCTCTATGAACATGGAAATATCTACACCGCTATCTGTATGAACATGGAAATATCTACACCGCTATCTGTGTAAACATGCATACATCTTCACCGCTATCTGCATGAAAATGGAAATATCTACACAGCGATCTGCATATACATGGAAATATCTACAAAGCTATCTCTTTACACGTGGAAATAAGTACAGCGCTATCTCTATAAACATGGAAAGAGCTACACAGCCATCTGTATGAACATGGAAATATCTGCATCGCCATCTGTATGAACATATAAATATCTACACCGCCATCTATATTAAAATGGAGATATCTACACCGCCATCTGTATTAAGATGGAGATATCTACACCGCTATCTGAATAAACATGGAAATATCTACACCGCTATCTGTATGAACATGGAAATATCAACACCACTACCTGTATGAACATGGAAATATCTACACCGCTATCTGTATGAACATGGATATATCTACACAGCCATCTGGATGAACACGGAAATATCTACACTGCTATCTGTATGAACATGGAAATATCTACACCACTATCTGTGTAAATATGCATACATCTTCACCGCAATCTGTATAAACATGGAAATATCTACACCGCTATCTGTATGAACATGGAAATATCTACACCGCTATCTGTTTGAACATGGAAATATCTACACCGCTATCTGCATGAAAATGGAAATATCTACACAGCTATCTGCATATACATGGAAATATCTACACAGCTATCTCTTTACACATGGAAATAACTCCACCGCTATCTGTATGAACATGGAAATATCTTCACCGCCATCTGTATGAACATGGAAATAGGTGCACCGACATCTGTATGAACATATACATATCTACACGGCCATCTGTATTAAGATGGAGATATCTACACCGATATCTGTATAAACATGGAAATATCTACACCGCTATCTGTATAAACATGGCAATATCTACACCGCTATCTGTATAAACATGGAAATATCTACACCGCTACCTGTATAAACATGGAAATATCAGCACCGCTGTCTGTATGAACATGGAAATATCAGCCCCTCTATCTGTATGAACATGGAGATATCTACACCGCTATCTGTATGAACATGGAAATATCTACACAGCTATCTGAATGAACATGGAAATAACTTCACCGCCATCTGTATGAACATGGAAATATCTACACAGCCATCTGGATGAACATGGATATATCTACACAGCCCTCTGGATGAACATGGAAATATCCACACTGCTATCTGTGTAAACATGCATACATCTTCACCACTATCTGTATAAACATGGAAATATCTACACCGCTATCTGTATGAACATGGAAATATCTACACCGCTATCTGCTTGAAGATGGAAATATATACACCGCTATCTGCATGAAAATGGAAATATCCACACAGCTATCTGCATGAAAATGGAAATATCTACACAGCAATCTGCATATACATGGAAATATCTACACAGCTATCTCTTTACATGTAAATAACTACATCGCTATCTGTATGAACACGGAAATATCTGCACCGCCATCTGTATGAACATATAAATATCTACACTGCCATCTGTATTAAGATGGAGATATCTACACCGCTATCTAAATAAACATGGAAATATCTACACCGCTATCTGTATAAACATGGAAATATCAGCACCGCTATCTGTATGAACATGGAAATATCAGCCCCTCAATTTGTATGAACATGGAGATATCTACACCGCCATCTGTATGAACATGGATATATCTACACAGCCATCTGGAGGAACATGGAAATATCTACACCGCTATCTGAATGAACATGGAGATATCTACACCGCTATCTGTATGAACATGGATATATCTACACAACCATCTGGATGAACATGGAAATATCTACACCGCTATCTGTGTTAACATGTATACATCTTCACCGCTATCTGTATAAACATGGAAATATCTACACCGCTATCTGTATGAACGTGGAAATATCTGCACCGCTATCTGTATGAACATGGACATATCTACACCGCTATCTGTTTGAACATGGAAATATCTACACAGCTATCTCTTTACATATGGAAATAACTACACCGCTATCTGTATGAACATGGAAATATCTACACCGCCATCTGTATAAACATGGAAATATCTACACCGCTATCTCTATGAACATGGAAATATCTACACCGCTATCTGAATGAACATGGAGATATCTACACCGCTATCTGTATGAACATGGATATATCTACACAACCATCTGGATGAACATGGAAATATCTACACCGCTATCTGTGTTAACATGTATACATCTTCACCGCTATCTGTATAAACATGGAAATATCTACACCGCTATCTGTATGAACGTGGAAATATCTGCACCGCTATCTGTATGAACATGGACATATCTACACCGCTATCTGTTTGAACATGGAAATATCTACACAGCTATCTCTTTACATATGGAAATAACTACACCGCTATCTGTATGAACATGGAAATATCTACACCGCCATCTGTATAAACATGGAAATATCTACACCGCTATCTCTATGAACATGGAAATATCTACACCGCTATCTGTATGAACATGGAAATATCTACACCGCTATCTGTGTAAACATGCATACATCTTCACCGCTATCTGCATGAAAATGGAAATATCTACACAGCGATCTGCATATACATGGAAATATCTACAAAGTTATCTCTTTACACGTGGAAATAAGTACAGCGCTATCTCTATAAACATGGAAATAGCTACACAGCCATCTGTATGAACATGGAAATATCTGCATCGCCATCTGTATGAACATATAAATATCTACACCGCCAGCTATATTAAAATGGAGATATCTACACCGCCATCTGTATTAAGATGGAGATATCTACACCGCTATCTGAATAAACATGGAAATATCTACACCGCTATCTGTATGAACATGGAAATATCAACACCACTACCTGTATGAAAATGGAAATATCTACACCGCTATCTGTATGAACATGGATATATCTACACAGCCATCTGGATGAACACGGAAATATCTACACTGCTATCTGTATGAACATGGAAATATCTACACCACTATCTGTGTAAATATGCATACATCTTCACCGCAATCTGTATAAACATGGAAATATCTACACCGCTATCTGTATGAACATGGAAATATCTACACCGCTATCTGTTTGAACATGGAAATATCTACACCGCTATCTGCATGAAAATGGAAATATCTACACAGCTATCTGCATATACATGGAAATATCTACACAGCTATCTCTTTACACATGGAAATAACTCCACCGCTATCTGTATGAACATGGAAATATCTTCACCGCCATCTGTATGAACATGGAAATAGGTGCACCGACATCTGTATGAACATATACATATCTACACGGCCATCTGTATTAAGATGGAGTATCTACACCGATATCTGTATAAACATGGAAATATCTAAACCGCTATCTGTATAAACATGGCAATATCTACACCGCTACCTGTATAAACATGGAAATATCAGCACCGCTGTCTGTATGAACATGGAAATATCAGCCCCTCTATCTGTATGAACATGGAGACATCTACACCGCTATCTGTATGAACATGGAAATATCTACACAGCTATCTGAATGAACATGGAAATAACATCACCGCCATCTGTATGAACATATAAATATCTACACTGCCATCTGTATTAAGAAGGAGATATCTACACCGCTATCTGTATAAACATGGAAATATCTACACCGCTATCTGTATAAACATGGAAATATCTACACCGCTCCCTGTATAAACATGGAAATATCAGCACTGCTATCTGTATGAACATGGAAATATCTACACAGCTATCTGTATGAACATGGAAATATCTACACTGCTATCTGTATGCACATGGAAATATCTACACCGCTATCTGTGTAAACATGCATACATCTTCACCGCTATCTGTATAAACATGGAAATATCTACAACGCTATCTGTATGAACATGGAAATGTCTACACCGCTATCTGTTTGAACATGGAAATATCTAAACCGCTATCTGCATGAAAATAGAAATATCTACACAGCTATCTGCATATACATGGAAATATCTTCAAAGCTATCTCTTTACACATGGAAATAACTACACCGCTATCTCTATAAACACGGAAATATCTACACTGCCATCTGTATGAACATGGAAATATCTGCACCGCCATCTGTATAAACATATAAATATCTACACCGCCAACTGAATTTAGATGGAGATATCTACACCGCTATCTGTATAAACTTGGAAATATCTACCCTGCTATCTGTATAAACATGGAAATACCTACACCGCTACCTGTATAAACATGGAAATGTCAGTACCGCTATCTGTATGAACATCGAAATATCTACACCACTATCTGTAGGAACATGGAAATATCTACACCGCTATCAGCATGAACATGGATATATCTACGCAGCCATCTGGATGAACATGGAAATATCTACACCGCTATCTGCATGAACATGGAAATATCTACACCGCTATCTGTTTAAACATGCATACATCTTCACCGCAATCTGTATAAGCATGGAAATATCAACACCGCTATCTGTATGAACGTGGAAATATCTACACCGCTATCTGTTTGAACATGGAAATATCTAAACCGCTATCAGCATGAAAATGGAAATATCTACACAGCTATCTGCATATACATGGAAATATCTACACATCTATCTCTTTACACATGTAAATAACTACACCGCTATCTGTATGAACATGGAAATGTCTGCACCGCCATCTGTATGAACTTATAAATATCTACACCGCCATCTGTATTAAGATGGAGATATCTACACCGCTATCTGTATAAACATGGAAATATCAACACCGCTATCTGAATAAACATAGAAATATCTACACCGCTCTCTGTATAAACATGGAAATATCAGCACGGCTATCTGTATGAACATGGAAATATCAGCCCCTCTATCTGTATGAACATGGAAGTATCTACACCGCTATCTCTATGAACATGGAAATATCTAAACAGCTATCTGCATGAAAATGGAAATATATACACAGCTATCTGCATATACATGGAAATATCTACACAGCTATCTCTTTACACATGGAAATAACTACACCGCTATCTGTATGAACATGGAAATATCTTCACCGCCGTCTGTAGGAACATGGATATATCTACACAGCAATCTGGATGAACATGGAAATATCTACACCGCTATCTGTATGAACATGGAAATATCTACACCGCTATCTGTGTAAACATGCATACATCTTCACCGCTATCTGTATAAACATGGAAATATCTACACTGTTATCTGTATGAACATGGAAATATCTACACCGCTATCTGTTTGAACATGGAAATATCTACACGGCTATCTGCATGAAAATGGAAATATCTACACAGCTCTCTGCATATAGATGGAAATATCTACACAGCAATCTCTTTACACATGGAAATAACTACACCGCTATTTGTATGGACATGGACATATCTACACCGCCATCTGTATGAACATGGAAATATCTGCACGGCCATCTGTACGAACACATAAATATCTACACCACCATCTGTTTTAAGATGGAGATATCTACACCGCTATCTGAATAAACATGGAAATATCTACACCGATATCTGTATGAACATGGAAATATCTACACTGCTATCTGTATGAACATGGAAATAGCTACACCGTTATCTGTATGAACATGGAAATATCTACACCGCTATCTGTATGAACCTGGATATATCTACACAGCCATCTGGATGAACATGGAAATATCTACACCGCTATCTGTGTAAACATGGAAATATCTACACTGCTATCTGTATGAATATGGAAATATCTGCACCGCTATCTGTATGAACATGGAAATATCTACACCGCTATCTGTATGAACATGGAAATACCGACACCGCTATCTGTTTGGACATGGAAATAACTACACCGCTATCTGCATGAAAATGGAAATATCTACACTGCTATCTGCATATACATTTAAATATCTACACAGCTATCTCTTTACACATGGAAATAACTACACCACTATCTGTATGAACATGGAAATAACTACACAGCCATCTGGATGAACATGGAAATACCAGCACCACTATCTGTATGAACATGGAAATATCTACACCGCTATCTGTATGAACATGGAAATATCTACACCGCTATCTGTGTAAACATGCATACGTCTTCACCGCTATCTGTATAAACATGGAAATATCTACACTGCTATCTGTATGAACATGGAAATATCTGCACCGCTATCTGTATGAACATGGAAATATCTACACCGCTATCTGTTTGAACATGGAAATATCTACACCGCTATCTGCATGAAAATGGAAATATCTACACTGCTATCTGCATATACAAGGAAATATCTACACCGCTATCTCTTTACACATGGAAATAACTACACCGCTATCTGTACGAACATGGAAATATCTACACCGCCATCTGTATGAACATGGAAATATCTGCACCGCCATCTGTATGAACATATAAATATCTACTCCGCCATCTGTATTAAGATGGAGATGTCTACACGGCTATCTGTATAAACATGGAAATATCTACACCGCTATCTGTATAAACATGGAAATATCTACACCGCTATCTGTATAAACATGGAAATATCTACACCTCTACCTGTATAAACATGGAAATATCAGCACCGCTATCTGTATGAACATGGAAATATCTACACTGCTATCTGTATGAACATGGAAATATCTACACCGCTATCTGTATGAACATGGATATATCTACACAGCCCTCTGGATGAACATGGAAATATCCACACCGCTATCTGTGTAAACATGCATAAATCTTCACCGCTATCTGTATAAACATGGAAATATCTACACCGCTATCTCTATGAACATGGAAATATCTACACCGCTATCTGTTTGAAGATGGAAATATATACACCGCTATCTGCATGAAAATGGAAATATCTACACAGCTATCTGCATATAGATGGAAATATCTACACAGCTATCTCTTTACACATGGAAATATCTACACCGCTATCTGTATGAACAGGGAAATACCTACACCGCCATCTGTATGAACATGGAAATATCTGCACCGCCATCAGTATGAACATATAAATACCTAAACCGCCATCTCTATTAAGATGGAGATATCTACACCGCTATCTGAATAAACATGGAAATATCTACACCGCTATCTGTATAAACATGGAAATATCTACACAGCTATCTGTATAAACATGGAAATATCTACACCGCTACCTGTATAAACATGGAAATATCAGCACCGCTATCTGTATGAACCTGGAAATATCTACACCGCTATCTGTATGAACATGGAAATATCTACACCGCTATCTGCATGAACATGGAAATATCTACAAAGCTATCTGAATGAACATGGAAATATCTACACCACTATCTGTTTGAACATGTAAATATCTACACCGCTATCTGCATGAAAATGGAAATATCTACAAAGCTATCTGCATATACATGGAAATATCTACACAGCTATCTCTTTACACATGGAAATAACTACACCGCTATATCTATAAACATGGAAATATCTACACCACCATCTGTATGAACATGGAAATATCTGCACCGCCATCTGTTTGAACATATAAATATCTACACCGCCATCTGTATTAAGAAGGAAATATCTAAACCGCTATCTGTATAAACACGGAAATATCAGCACCGCTCTCTGTATGAAAATGGAAATATCTACACCGCTATCTGTATGAACATGGAAATATCTACACTGCTATCTGTATGAACATGGAAATAGCTACACCGTTATGTGTATGAAAATGGAAATAGCTACACCGCTATCTGTATGAACATGGAAATATCTACACCGCTATCTGTATGAACATGGATATATCTACACAGCCATCTGGATGAACATGGAAATATCTACACCGCTATCTGCGTAAACATGCATACATCTTCATCACTATCTGTATAAACATGGAAATATCTGCACCGCTATCGGTATGAACATGGAAATATCTACACCGCTATCTGTATGAACATGGAAATACCGACACCGCAATCTGTTTGGACATGGAAATAACTACACCGCTATCTGCATGAAAATGGAAATATCTACACTGCTATCTGCATATACATTTAAATATCTACACAGCTATCTCTTTACACATGGAAATAACTACACCACTATCTGTATGAACATGGAAATAACTACACAGCCATCTGGATGAACATGGAAATACCAGCACCGCTATCTGTATGAACATGGAAATATCTACACCGCTATCTGTATGAACATGGAAATATCTACACCGCTATCTGTGTAAACATGCATACATCTTCACCGCTATCTGTGTAAACATGGAAATATCAACACCGCTATCTGTATGAACAAGGAAATATCTACAACACTATCTGTTTGAAGATGGAAATATATACATCGCTATCTGCATGAAAATGGAAATATCTACACAGCTCTCTGCATATAGATGGAAATATCTACACAGCAATCTCTTTACACTTGAAATAACTACACCGCTATTTGTATGAACATGGACATATCTACACCGCCATGTGTATGAACATGGAAATATCTGCACGGCCATCTGTATGAATATATAAATATCTACACCGCCATCTGAATTAAGATGGAGATATCTACACCGCTATCTGAATAAACATGGAAATATCTACACCGATATCTGTATGAACATGGAAATATCTACACCGCTGTCTGTATGAACATGGATATATCTACACAGCCATCTGGATGAACATGGAAATATCTACACCGCTATCTGTATGAACATGGAAATATCTACACCGCTATCTGTATGAACATGGATATATCTACACAGCCATCTGAATGAACATGGAAATATCTACACCGCTATCTGTGTAAACATGCATACATCTTCACCACTATCTGTATAAACATGGAAATACCTGCACCGCTATCGGTATGAACATGGAAATATCTACACCGCTATCTGTATGAACATGGAAATACCGACACCGCTATCTGTTTGGACATGGAAATAACTACACCGCTATCTGCATGAAAATGGAAATATCTACACTGCTATCTGCATATACATTTAAATATCTACACAGCTATCTCTTTACACATGGAAATAACTACACCACTATCTGTATGAACATGGAAATAACAACACAGCCATCTGGATGAACATGGAAATACCAGCACCGCTATCTGTATGAACATGGAAATATCTACACCGCTATCTGTATGAACATGGAAATATCTACACCGCTATCTGTATGAACATGGATATATCTACACAGCCCTATGGATGAACATGGAAATATCCACACCGCTATCTGTGTAAACATGCATACATCTTCACCGCTATCTGTGTAAACATGGAAATATCTACACCGCTATCTGTATGAACATGGAAATATCTACAACACTATCTGTTTGAAGATGGAAATATATACATCGCTATCTGTATGAAAATGGAAATATCTACACAGCTCTCTGCATATAGATGGAAATATCTACACAGCAATCTCTTTACACTTGAAATAACTACACCGCTATTTGTATGAACATGGACATATCTACACCGCCATGTGTATGAACATGGAAATATCTGCACGGCCATCTGTATGAACATATAAATATCTACACCGCCATCTGAATTAAGATGGAGATATCTACACCGCTATCTGAATAAACATGGAAATATCTACACCGATATCTGTATGAACCTGGAAATATCTACACCGCTATCTGTATGAACATGGAAATATCTACACCGCTATCTGCATGAACATGGAAATATCTACAAAGCTATCTGAATGAACATGGAAATATCTACACCGCTATCTGTTTGAACATGTAAATATCTACACCGCTATCTGCATGAAAATAGAAATATCTACAAAGCTATCTGCATATACATGGAAATATCTACACAGCTATCTCTTTACACATGGAAATAACTACACCGCTATATCTATAAACATGGAAATATCTACACCACCATCTGTATGAACATGGAAATATCTGCACCGCCATCAGTTTGAACATATAAATATCTACACCGCCATCTGTATTAAGAAGGAAATATCTAAACCGCTATCTGTATAAACACGGAAATATCGGCACCGCTCTCTGTATGAAAATGGAAATATCTACACCGCTATCTGTATGAACATGGAAATATCTACACTGCTATCTGTATGAACATGGAAATAGATACACCGTTATGTGTATGAAAATGGAAATAGCTACACCGCTATCTGTATGAACATGGAAATATCTACACCGCTGTCTGTATGAACATGGATATATCTACACAGCCATCTGGATGAACATGGAAATATCTACACCGCTATCTGTATGAACATGGAAATATCTACACCGCTATCTGTATGAACATGGATATATCTACACAGCCATCTGGATGAACATGGAAATATCTACACCGCTATCTGTGTAAACATGCATACATCTTCACCACTATCTGTATAAACATGGAAATATCTGCACCGCTATCGGTATGAACATGGAAATATCTACACCGCTATCTGTATGAACATGGAAATACCGACACCGCTATCTGTTTGGACATGGAAATAACTACACCGCTATCTGCATGAAAATGGAAATATCTACACTGCTATCTGCATATACATTTAAATATCTACACAGCTATCTCATTACACATGGAAATAACTACACCACTATCTGTATGAACATGGAAATAACTACACAGCCATCTGGATGAACATGGAAATACCAGCACCGCTATCTGTATGAACATGGAAATATCTACACCGCTATCTGTATGAACATGGAAATATCTACACCGCTATCTGTATGAACATGGATATATCTACACAACCCTCTGGATGAACATGGAAATATCCACACCGCTATCTGTGTAAACATGCATACATCTTCACCGCTATCTGTGTAAACATGGAAATATCTACACCGCTATCTGTATGAACATGGAAATATCTACAACACTATCTGTTTTAAGATGGAAATATATACATCGCTATCTGCATGAAAATGGAAATATCTACACAGCTCTCTGCATATAGATGGAAATATCTACACAGCAATCTCTTTACACTTGAAATAACTACACCGCTATTTGTATGAACATGGACATATCTACACCGCCATGTGTATGAACATGGAATTATCTGCACTGCCATCTGTATGAACATATAAATATCTACACCTCCATCTGTATTAAGATGGAGATATCTACACCGCTATCTGAATAAACATGGAAATATCTACACCGCTATCTGTATGAACATGGATATATCTACACAGCCATCTGGATGAACATGGAAATATCTACACCGCTATCTGTGTAAACATGCATACATCTTCACCGCTATCTGTATAAACATGGAAATATCTACACTGCTATCTGTATGAACTTGGAAATATCTGCACCGCTATCTGTATGAACATGGAAATATCTACACCGCTATCTGTATGAGCATGGAAATATCTACACCGCTATCTGCATATAGATGGAAATATCTACACTGCTATCTGCATATACATGGAAATATCTTCACAGCTATCTCTTTACACATGGAAATAACTACACCGCTATCTGTATGAACATGGAAATATCTACACCGCCATCTGTATGAACATGGAAATATCTGCACCGCCATCTGTATGAACATATAAATATCTACACCGCCATCTGTATTAAGATGGAGATATCTACACCGCTATCTGTATAAACATGGAAATATCTACACCGCTATCTGTATAAACATGTAAATATGTACACCGCTATCTGTATAAACATGGAAATATCTACACCGCTACCTGTATAAACATGGAAATATCAGCACCGCTATCTGAATGAACATGGAAATATCTACACTGCTATCTGTATGAACATGGAAATATCTACACCGCTATCTGTATGAACATGGATATATCTACACAGCCCTCTGGATGAACATGGAAATATCCACACCGCTATCTGTGTAAACATGCATACATCTTCACCACTATCTGTGTAAACATGGAAATATCTACACCGCTATCTCTATGAACATGGAAATAACTACACCGCTATCTGTTTGAAGATGGAAATATATACACCGCTATCTGCATGAAAATGGAAATATCTACACAGCTATCTGCATATAGATGGAAATATCTACACAGCTATCTCTTTACACATGGAAATAACTACACCGCTATCTGTATGAACATGGAAATATCTACACCGCTATCTGTATAAACATGGAAATATCTACACCGCTATCTGTATAAACATGGAGATATCTACACCGCTACCTGTATAAACATGGAAATATCAGCACCGCTGTCTGTATGAACATGGAAATATCTACACTGCTATCTGTATGAACATGGAAATATCTACACCGCTATCTGTATGAACATGGATATATCTACACAGCCCTCTGGATGAACATGGAAATATCCACACCGCTATCTGTGTAAACGTGCATACATCTTCACCGCTATCTGTAAAAACATGGAAATACCTACACCGCTATCTCTATGAACATGGAAATATCTACACCGCTATCTGTTTGAAGATGGAAATATATACACCGCTATCTGCATGAAAATGGAAATATCTACACAGCTATCTGCATATAGATGGAAATATCTACACAGCTATCTCTTTACACATGGAAATAACTACACCGCTATCTCTATGAACATGGAAATATCTACACCGCCATCTGCATGAACATGGAAATATCTGCAAAGCCATCTGTATGAACATATAAATATCTACACCGCCATCTCTATTAAGATGGAGATATCTACACCGCTATCTGAATAAACATGGAAATATCTACACCGCTATCTGTATAAACATGGAAATATCTACACCGCTATCTGTATAAACATGGAAATATCTACACCGCTACCTGTATAAACATGGAAATATCAGCACCGCTATCTGTATGAACCTGGAAATATCTACACCGCAATCTGTATGAACATGGAAATATCTACACCGCTATCTGCATGAACATGGAAATATCTACAAAGCTATCTGAATGAACATGGAAATATCTACACCGTTATCTGTTTGAACATGTAAATATCTACACCGCTATCTGCATGAAAATGGAAATATCTACAAAGCTATCTGCATATACATGGAAATATCTACACAGCTATCTCTTTACACATGGAAATAGCTACACCGCTATATCTATAAACATGGAAATATCTACACCACCATCTGTATGAACATGGAAATATCTGCACCGCCATCTGTTTGAACATATAAATATCTACACCGCCATCTGTATTAAGAAGGAAATATCTAAACCGCTATCTGTATAAACACGGAAATATCAGCACCGCACTCTGTATGAAAATGGAAATATCTACACCGCCATCTGTATTAACATGGAAATATCTACACTGCTATCTGTATGAACATGGAAATAGCTACACCGTTATGTGTATGAAAATGGAAATAGCTACACCGCTATCTGTATGAACATGGAAATATCTACACCGCTATCTGTATGAACATGGATATATCTACACTGCCATCTGGATGAACATGGAAATATCTACACCGCTATCTGTATGAACATGGAAATATCTACACCGCTATCAGTATGAACATGGATATATCTACACAGCCATCTGGATGAACATGGAAATATCTACACCGCTATCTGTGTAAACATGCATACATCTTCACCACTATCTGTATAAACATGGAAATATCTGCACCGCTATCGGTATGAACATGGAAATATCTACACCGCTATCTGTATGAACATGGAAATACCGACACCGCTATCTGTTTGGACATGGAAATATCTACACCGCTATCTGCATGAAAATGGAAATATCTACACTGCTATCTGCATATACATTTAAATATCTACACAGCTATCTCTTTACACATGGAAATAACTACACCACTATCTGTATGAACATGAAAATAACTACACCGCCATCTGTATGAACATGGAAATATCTGCACGGCCATCTGTATGAACATATAAATATCTACACCGCCATCTGTATTAAGATGGAGATATCTACACTGCTATCTCTATAAACATGGAAATATCTACACCGACATCTGTATGAACATATAAATACACCGCCATCTGTATTAAGAAGGAAATATCTAAACCGCTATCTGTATAAACATGGAAATACCTTCACCGCCATCTGTATGAACATGGAAATATCTACACCGCCATCTGTATGAACATGGAAATATCTGCACCGCCATCTGTATGAACATATAAATATCTACACCGCCATCTGTATTAAGATGGAGATATCTACACCGCTATCTGTATAAACATGGAAATATCTACACCGCTATCTGTATAAACATGGAAATATCTACACCGCTATCTGTATAAACATGGAAATATCTACACCGCTACCTGTATAAACATGGAAATATCAGCACCGCTATCTGTATGAACATGGAAATATCTACACCGCTATCTGTATGAACATGGAAATATCTACACCGCTATCTGTATGAACATGGATATATCTACACAGCCATCTGGATGAACATGGAAATATCTACACCGCTATCTGTGTAAACATGCATACATCTTCACCGCTATCTGTATAAACATGGAAATATCTACACTGCTATCTGTATGAACATGGAAATATCTGCACCGCTATCTGTATGAACATGGAAATATCTACACCGCTATCTGTACGAACATCAAATATCTACACCGCTATCTGCATATAGATGGAAATATCTACACTGCTATCTGCATATACATGGAAATATCTACACAGCTATCTCTTTACACATGGAAATAACTACACCGCTATCTGTATGAACATGGAAATATCTGCACCACCATCTGTATGAACATATAAATATCTACACCGCCATCTGTATTAAGATGGAGATATCTACACCGCTATCTGTGTAAACATGGAAATATCTACACCGCTATCTGTATAAACATGGAAATATCTACACCGCTATCTGTATAAACATGGAAATATCTACACCGCTACCTGTATAAACATGGAAATATCAGCACCGCTATCTGTATTAACATGGAAACATCTACACTGCTATCTGTATGAACATGGAAATATCTACACCGCTATCTGTACGCACATGGATATATCTACACAGCCCTCTGGATGAACATGGAAATATCCTCACCGCTATCTGTGTAAACATGCATACATCTTCACCGCTATCTGTATAAACATGGAAATATCTACACCGCTATCTCTATGAACAGGAAATATCTACACCGCTATCTGTTTGAAGATGGAATTATATACACCGCTATCTGCATGAAAATGGAAATATCTACACAGCTATCTGCATATAGATGGAAATATCTACACAGCTATCTCTTTACACATGGAAATAACTACACCGCTATCTGTATGAACATGGAAATATCTACACCGCCATCTGTATGAACATGGAAATATCTGCACCGCCATCTGTATGAACATATAAATATCTACACCGCCATCTCTATTAAGATGGAGATATCTACACCGCTATCTGAATAAAAATGGTAATATCTACACCGCTATCTGTATAAACATGGAAATATCTACACCGCTATCTGTATAAACATGGAAATATCTACACCGCTACCTGTATAAACATGGAAATATCAGCACCGCTATCTGTATGTACCTGGAAATATCTACACCGCTATCTGTATGAACATGGAAATATCTACAAAGCTATCTGAATGAACATGGAAATATCTACACCGCTATCTGTTTGAACATGTAAATATCTACACCGCTATCTGCAGGAAAATGGAAATATCTGCAAAGCTATCTGCATATACATGGAAATATCTACACAGCTATCTCTTTACACATGGAAATAACTACACCGCTATATCTATAAACATGGAAATATCTACACCACCATCTGTATGAACATGGAAATATCTGCACCGCCATCTGTTTGAACATATAAATATCTTCACCGCCATCTGTATTAAGAAGGAAATATCTAAACCGCTATCTGTATAAACACGGAAATATCAGCACCGCTATCTGTATAAACATGGAAATATCTACACCGCTATCTGTATGAACATGGAAATATCTGCACCGCTATCTGTATGAAAATGGAAATATCGACACCGCTATCTGTTTGAACATGGAAATATCTACACAGCTATCTCTTTACACATGGAAATAACTACACCGCTATCTGTATGAACATGGAAATATCTACACCGCCATCTGTATGAACATGGAAATATCTGCACCGCCATCTGTATGAACATATAAATATCTACACCGCCATCTGTATTAAGATGGAGATATCTACATCTCCATCTGTATAAACATGGAAATATCAACACCGCTACCTGTATAAACATGGAAATATCTACATCCCTATCTGTATAAACATGGAAATATCTACACCGCTACCTGTATAAACATGGAAATATCAGCACCGCTATCTGTATGAACATGGAAATATCTACACCGCTATCTGTATGAACATGGAAATATCTACACCGCTATCTGTATGAACATGGATATACGTACACAGCCCTCTGGATGAACATGGAAATCTCTACACCGCTATCTGTGTAAACATGCATACATCTTCACCGCTATCTGTATAAACATGGAAATATCTACACCGCTATCTCTATGAACATGGAAAAATCTACACCGCTATCTGTTTGAAGATGGAAATATATACACAGCTATCTGCATGAAAATGGAAATATCTACACAGCTATCTGCATATAAATGGAAATATCTACACATCTATCTCTTTACACATTGAAATATCTACACCGCTATCTGAATGAACATGGAAATATCAGCACTGCTATCTGTATGAACATGGAAATACCTACACCGCTATCTGTATGAACATGGAAATATCTACACCGCTATCTGTATGAACATGGATATATCTACACAGCCCTCTGGATGAACATGGAAATATCCATACCGCTATCTGTGTAAACATGCATACATCTTCACCGCTATCTGTATAAGCATGGAAATATCTACACCGCTATCTGTATGAACATGGAAATATCTACACCGCTATCTGTTTGAAGATGGAAATATATACATCGCTATCTGCATGAAAATGGAAATATCTACACAGCTATCTGCATATAGATGGAAATATCTACACAGCAATCTCTTTACACATGGAAATAACTACACCGCTATCTGTATGAACATGGACATATCTACACCGCCATCTGTATGAACATGGAAGTATCTACACGGCCATCTGTATGAACATATAAACATCTACACAGCCATCTGTATTAAGATGGAGATATCTACACCGCTATCTGAATAAACATTTAAATATCTACACCGCTATCTGTATGAACATGGAAATATCTACACTGCTATCTGAATGAACATGGAAATAGCTACACCGTTATCTGTATGAACATTTAAATAGCTACACCGCTATCTGTATGAACATGGAAATATCTACACCGCTATCTGTATGAACATGGATATATCTACACAGCCATCTGGATGAACATGCAAATATCTACACCGCTATCTGTATGAACATGGAAATATCTACACCGCTATCTGTATGAACATGGATATATCTACACAGCCATCTGGATGAACATGGAAATATCTACAC
Source organism: Gorilla gorilla gorilla (assembly GCF_029281585.2). Taxonomy (NCBI): domain Eukaryota; kingdom Metazoa; phylum Chordata; class Mammalia; order Primates; family Hominidae; genus Gorilla; species Gorilla gorilla. The sequence continues at coordinate 2,387,097 of NC_073247.2, forward strand.
CGCTATCTGTGTAAACATGCATACGTCTTCACCGCTATCTGTATAAACATGGAAATATCTACACTGCTATCTGTATGAACCTGGAAATATCTGCACCGCTATCTGTATGAACATGGAAATATCTACACCGCCATCTGTGTGAACATGGAAATATCTACACCGCTATCTGTATGAAAATGGAAATATCTACACTGCTATCTGCATATACATGAAAATATCTACACAGCTATCTCTTTACACATGGAAATAACTACACTGCTATCTGTATGAACATGGAAATATCTACACCGCCATCTGTATGAAAATGGAAATATCTGCACCGCCATCTGTATGAACATATAAATATCTACACCGCCATCTGTATTAAGATGGAGATATCTACACCGTATCTGTATAAACATGGAAATATCTACACCGCTATCTGTCTAAACATGGAAATATCTACACCGCTATCTGTATAAACATGGGAATATCTACACCGCTACCTGTATAAACATGGAAATATCAGCACCGCTATCTGTATGAACATGGAAATATCTACACTGCTATCTGTATGAACATGGAAATATCTACACCACTATCTGTATGAACATGGATATATCTACACAGCCCTCTGGATGAACATGGAAATATCTACACCGCTATCTGTGTAAACATGCATACATCTTCACCGCTATCTGTATACACATGGAAATATCTACACCGCTATCTCTATGAACATGGGAATATCTACACCGCTATCTGTTTGAAGATGGAAATATATACACCGCTATCTGCATGAAAATGGAAATATCTACACAGCTATGTGCATATAGATGTAAATATCTACACAGCTATCTCTTTACACATGGAAATAACTACACCGCTATCTGTATGAACATGGAAATACCTACACCGCCATCTGTATGAACATGGAAATATCTGCACCGCCATCTGTATGAACATATAAATATCTACACCGCCATCTCTATTAAGATGGAGATATCTACACCGCTATCTGAATAAACATGGAAATATCTACACCGCTATCTGTATAAACATGGAAATATCTACACCGCTATCTGTATAAAAATGGAAATTTCTACACCGCTACCTGTATAAACATGGAAATATCAGCACCGCTATCTGTATGAACCTGGAAATATCTACACCGCTATCTGTATGAACATGGAAATATCTACACCGCTATCTGTATGAACATGGAAATATGTACACCGCTATCTGTTTGAACATGGAAATATCTACACCGCTGTCTGCATTAAAATGGAAATATCTACACAGCTATCTGCATATACATGGAAATATCTACACAGCTATCTCTTTACACATGGAAATAACTACACCGCTATCTCTATAAACATGGAAATATCTACACCGCCATCTGTATGAACATGGAAATATCTGCACCGCCATCTGTATGAACATATAAATATCTACACCGCCATCTGTATTAAGATGGAGATATCTACACCGCTATCTGTATAAAGATGGAAATATCTACACCGCTATCTGTATAAACATGGAAATATCTACACAGCTATCTGTATAAACATGGAAATATCTACACCGCTACCTGTACAAACATGGAAATATCAGCACCGCTATCGGTATGAACATGGAAATATCTACACCGCTATCTGTATGAACTTGGATATATCTACACCGCCATCTGTATGAACATGGAAATATCTTTACCGCCATCTGTATGAACATGGATATATCTACACAGCCATCTGTATGAACATGGATATATCTACACCGCTATCTCTATGAACATGGAAGTAGCTACACCGCTATCTGTTTGAACATGGAAATATCTATACCGCTATCTGCATGAAAATGGAAATATGTACACTATCTGCATATACATGGAAATATCTACACAGCTATCTCTTTACACATGGAAATAACTACACCGCTATATCTATAAAAATGGAAATATCTACACCGCCATCTGTATGAACATGGAAATATCTGCACCGACGTCAGTATGAACATACACATATCTAGACGGCCATCTGTATTAAGATGGAGATATCTTCACCGCAATCTGTATAAGCATGGAAATATCTACACCGCTATCTGTATAAACATGGAATTATCTACAACGCTATCTGTATAAACATGGATATATCTACACCGCTACCTGTATAAACAAGGAAATATCAGCACCGCTATCTGTTTGAACATGGAAATATCAGCCCCTCTATCTGTATGAACATGGAGATATCTACACCGCTATCTGTATGAACATGGAAATATCTTCACCGCCATCTGTATGAGCATGGATATATCTACACAGCCATCTGGATGAACATGGAAATATCTACACCGCTATCTGTGTAAACATGCATACATCTTCACCGCTATCTGTATAAACATGGAAATATCTACACCGCTATCTGTATGAACATGGAAATATATACACCGCTATCTGTGTAAACATGCATACATCTTCACCGCTATCTGTATAAACATGGAAATATCTACACCGCTATCTGTTGGAACATGGAAATATCTACACCGCTATCTGCATGAAAATGGAAATACCTACAAAGCTATCTGCATATACATGGAAATATCTACACACCTATCTCTTTACACGTGGAAATATCTACACCGCTCTATCTATAAACATGGAAATATCTACACCGCCATCTGTATGAACATGGAAATATCTGCAAAGCCATCTGTATGAACATATAAATATCTACACCGCCATCTGTATTAAGAAGGAAATATCTAAACCGCTATCTGTATAAACATGGAAATATCTACACCGCTGCCTGTATAAACGTGGAAATATCAGCACCGCTATCTGTATGAACATGGAAATATCTACACTGCTATCTATTAACACATGGAAATAAGTACACCGCTATCTCTATAAACATGGAAATATCTACACCGCCATCTGTATGAACATGGAAATATCTGCACCACCATCTGTATGAACATATAAATATCTACACCGCCATCTGTATTAAGATGGAGATATCTACACCGCTATCTGAATAAACATGGAAATATCTACACCGCTATCTGTATAAACATGGAAATATCTACACCGCTATCTGTATAAACATGGAAATACCAGCACCGCTATCTGTATGAAGATGGAAATATCTAGACCGCTATCTTTATGAACATGGAAATATCTACACAGCTATCTGTATGAACATGGAAATGTCTACAAAGCTATCTGAATGAACATGGAAATATCTACACCTCTATCTGTTTGAACATGTAAATATCTACACCGCTACCTGTATAAACATGGAAATATCTACACCGCTATCTGTATAAAAATGGAAATTTCTACACCGCTACCTGTATAAACATGGAAATATCAGCACCGCTATCTGTATTAACCTGGAAATATCTACACCGCTATCTGTATGAACATGGAAATATCTACACCGCTATCTGTATGAACATGGAAATATGTACACCGCTATCTGTTTGAACATGGAAATATCTACACCGCTGTCTGCATTAAAATGGAAATATCTACACAGCTATCTGCATATACATGGAAATATCTACACAGCTATCTCTTTACACATGGAAATAACTACACCGCTATCTCTATAAACATGGAAATATCTACACCGCCATCTGTATGAACATGGAAATATCTGCACCGCCATCTGTATGAACATATAAATATCTACACCGCCATCTGTATTAAGATGGAGATATCTACACCGCTATCTGTATAAAGATGGAAATATCTACACCGCTATCTGTATAAACATGGAAATATCTACACAGCTATCTGTATAAACATGGAAATATCTACACCGCTACCTGTACAAACATGGAAATATCAGCACCGCTATCGGTATGAACATGGAAATATCTACACCGCTATCTGTATGAACTTGGATATATCTACACCGCCATCTGTATGAACATGGAAATATCTTTACCGCCATCTGTATGAACATGGATATATCTACACAGCCATCTGTATGAACATGGATATATCTACACCGCTATCTCTATGAACATGGAAGTAGCTACACCGCTATCTGTTTGAACATGGAAATATCTATACCGCTATCTGCATGAAAATGGAAATATGTACACTATCTGCATATACATGGAAATATCTACACAGCTATCTCTTTACACATGGAAATAACTACACCGCTATATCTATAAACATGGAAATATCTACACCGCCATCTGTATGAACATGGAAATATCTGCACCGACGTCAGTATGAACATACACATATCTAGACGGCCATCTGTATTAAGATGGAGATATCTTCACCGCAATCTGTATAAGCATGGAAATATCTACACCGCTATCTGTATAAACATGGAATTATCTACAACGCTATCTGTATAAACATGGATATATCTACACCGCTACCTGTATAAACAAGGAAATATCAGCACCGCTATCTGTTTGAACATGGAAATATCAGCCCCTCTATCTGTATGAACATGGAGATATCTACACCGCTATCTGTATGAACATGGAAATATCTTCACCGCCATCTGTATGAACATGGATATATCTACACAGCCATCTGGATGAACATGGAAATATCTACACCGCTATCTGTGTAAACATGCATACATCTTCACCGCTATCTGTATAAACATGGAAATATCTACACCGCTATCTGTATGAACATGGAAATATATACACCGCTATCTGTGTAAACATGCATACATCTTCACCGCTATCTGTATAAACATGGAAATATCTACACCGCTATCTGTTGGAACATGGAAATATCTACACCGCTATCTGCATGAAAATGGAAATACCTACAAAGCTATCTGCATATACATGGAAATATCTACACACCTATCTCTTTACACGTGGAAATATCTGCACCGCTCTATCTATAAACATGGAAATATCTACACCGCCATCTGTATGAACATGGAAATATCTGCAAAGCCATCTGTATGAACATATAAATATCTACACCGCCATCTGTATTAAGATGGAGATATCTACACCGCTATCTGAATAAACATGGAAATATCTACACCGCTATCTGTATAAACATGGAAATATCTACACCGCTATCTGTATAAACATGGAAATACCAGCACCGCTATCTGTATGAAGATGGAAATATCTAGACCGCTATCTTTATGAACATGGAAATATCTACACCGCTATCTGTATGAACATGGAAATGTCTACAAAGCTATCTGAATGAACATGGAAATATCTACACCTCTATCTGTTTGAACATGTAAATATCTACACCGCTATCTGCATGAAAATGGAAATATCTACAAAGCTATCTGCATATACATGGAAATATCTACAAAGCTATCCCTTTACACATGGAAATAACTACACCGCTATATCTATAAACATGGAAATATCTACACCGCCATCTGTATGAAAATGGAAATATCTGCACCAACATTAGTATGAACATATACTTATCTAGACGGCCATCTGTATTAACATGGAGATATCTTCACCGCAATCTGTATAAGCATGGAAATATCAACACCGCTATCTGTATAAACATGGAAATATCTACACCTCTATCTGCATAAACATGGATATATCTACACCGCTACCTGTATAAACAAGGAAATATCACCACCGCTATCTGTTTGAACATGGAAATATCAGCCCGTCTATCTGTATGAACATGGAGATATCTACACCGCTATCTGTATGAACATGGAAATATCTTCACTGCCATCTGTATGAACATGGATATATCTACACAGCCATCAGGACGAACATGGAAATATCTTCACTCCTATCTGTATGAACATGGATATAGCTACACCGCTATCTGTATGAACATGGAAATATCTTCACCGCCATCTGTATGAACATGGATATATCTACACAGCCGTCTGGATGAACATGGAAATATCTACACCGCTATCTGTATGAACATGGAAATAGCTACACCGCTATCTGTATGAACATGGAAATATCTACACCGCAATCTGTATGAACATGGTAATATCTACACCGCTATCTGAATGAACATGGAAATATCTTCACCGCCATCTGTATGAACATGGATATATCTACAGAGCCATCGGGATGAACATGGAAATATCTACACAGCTATCTGTATGAACATGGAAATATATACACCGCTATCTGTGTAAACATGCATACATCTTCACTGCTATCTGTATGAACATGGATATATCTACACAGCCATCTGGATGAACATGGAAATATCTACACCGCTATCTGTGTAAACATGCATACATCTTCACCGCTATCTGTATAAACATGGAAATATCTACACTGCTATCTGTATGAACATGGAAATATCTGCAACGCTATCTGTATGAACATGGAAATATCTACACCGCTATCTGAACGAACATCAAATATCTACACCGCTATCTGCATATAGATGGAAATATCTACACAGCTATCTGCAAATACATGGAAATATCTACACAGCTATCTCTTTACACATGGAAATAACTATATCGCTATCTGTATGAACATGGAAATATCTTCACCGCCATCTGTATGAACATGGAAATAGCTGCACCGACATATGTATGAACATATACATATCTACACGGCCATCTGTATTAAGATGGAGATATCTAAACCGATATCTGTATAAACATGGAAATATCTACACCGCTATCTGTATAAACATGGCAATATCTACACCGCTATCTATATAAACATGGAAATATCTACACCGCTACCTGTATAAACATGGAAATATCAGCACCGCTGTCTGTATGAACATGGAAATATCAGCCCCTCTATCTGTATGAACATGGAGACATCTACACCGCTATCTGTATGAACATGGAAATATCTACACAGCTATCTGAATGAACATGGAAATAACTTCACCGCCATCTGTATGAACATGGATATATCTACACAGCCATCTGGATGAACATGGATATATCTACACAGCCCTCTGGATGAACATGGAAATATCCACACTGCTATCTGTGTAAACATGCATATATCTTCACCGCTATCTGTATAAACATGGAAATATCTACACCGCTATCTGTATGAACATGGAACTATCTACACCGCTATCTGTTTGAAGATGGAAATATATACACCGCTATCTGCATGAAAATGGAAATATCTACACAGCTATCTGCATGAAAATGGAAATATCTACACAGCTATCTGCATATACATGGAATTATCTACACAGCTATCTCTTTACACATGTAAATAACTACACCGCTATCTGTATGAACATGGAAATATCTACACCGCCATCTGTATGAACATGGAAATATCTGCACCGCCATCTGTATGAACATATAAATATCTACACTGCCATCTGTATTAAGATGGAGATATCTACCCCGCTATCTGAATAAACATGGAAATATCTACACCGCTATCTGTATAAACATGGAAATATCAGCACCGCTATGTGTATGAACATGGAAATATCAGCCTCTCAATCTGTATGAACATGGAGATATCTACACCGCCATCTGTATGAACATGGATATATCTACGCAGCCATCTGGAGGAACATGGAAATATCTACACCGATATCTGTATGAACATGGAGATATCTACACCGCTATCTGTATGAACATGGATATATCTACACAGCAATCTGGATGAACATGGAAATATCTACACCGCTATCTGTATGAACATGGAGATATCTACACCGCTATCTGTATGAACATGGAGATATCTACACCGCTATCTGTATGAACATGGAAATATCTGCACCGCTATCTGTATGAACATGGAAAATCTACACCGCTATCTGTTTGAACATGGAAATATCTACACAGCTATCTCTTTACACATGGAAATAACTACACCGCTATCTGTATGAACATGGAAATATCTACACCGCCATCTGTATGAACATGGAAATATCTGCACCGCCATCTGTATGAACATATAAATATCTACACCGCCATCTGTATTAAGATGGAGATATCTACACCGCTATCTGTATAAACATGGAAATATCAACACCGCTATCTGTATAAACATGGAAATATCTACACCGCTATCTGTATAAACATGGAAATATCTACACCGCTACCTGTATAAACATGGAAATATCAGCACCGATATCTGTATGAACATGGATATATCTACACCGCTATCTGTATGAACATGGAAATATCTACACCGCTATCTGTATGAACATGGATATATCTACACAGCCCTCTGGATGAACATGGAAATATCCACGCCGCTATCTGTGAAAACATGCATACATCTTCACCGCTATCTGTATAAACATGGAAATATCTACACCGCTATCTGTATGAACATGGAAATATCTACACCGCTATCTGTTTGAAGATGGAAATATATACATCGCTATCTGCATGAAAATGGAAATATCTACACAGCTCTCTACATGTAGATGGAAATATCTACACAGCAATCTCTTTACACATGGAAATAACTACACCGCTATATGTATGAACATGGACATATCTACACCGCCATCTGTATGAACATGGAAATATCTGCACGGCCATCTGTATCAACATATAAATATCTACACCACCATCTGTATTAAGATGGAGATATCTACACCGCTATCTGAATAAACATGTAAATATCTACAGCGATATCTGTATGAACATGGAAATATCTACACTGCTATCTGTATGAACATGGAAATAGCTACACCGTTATCTGTATGAACATGGAAATATCTACACCGCCATCTGTATGAACATGGATATATCTACACAGCCATCTGGTTGAACATGGAAATATCTACACCGCTATCTGTGTAAACATGGAAATATCTACACTGCTATCTGTATGAACATGGAAATATCTGCACCGCTATCTCTATGAACATGGAAATATCTACACCGCTATCTTTACGAACATCAAATATCTACACCGCTATCTGCATATAGATGGAAATATATACACTGCTATCTGCATATACATGGAAATATCTACACAGCTATCTCTTTACACATGGAAATAACTACACCGTTATCTGTATGAACATGGAAATATCTACACCGCCATCTGTATGAACATGGAATTATCTGCACCACCATCTGTATGAACATATAAATATCTACACCGCCATCTGTATTAAGATGGAGATATCTACACCGCTATCTGTATAAACATGGAAATATCTACATCGCTATCTGTATAAACATGGAAATATCTACACCGCTATCTGTATAAACATGGAAATATCTACGCCGCTACCTGTATAAACATGGAAATATCAGCACCGCTATCTGTATGAACATGGAAATATCTACACTGCTATCTGTATGAACATGGAAATATCTACACCGCTATCTCTATAAACATGGAAATATCAGCACCGCTATCTGTATGAACATGGATATATCTACACCGCTATCTGTATGAAAATGGAAATATCTACACCACTATCTGTATGAACATGGATATATCTACACAGCCCTCTGGATGAACATGGAAGTATCCACACCGCTATCTGTGTAAACATGCATACATCTTCACCGCTATCTGTATAAACATGGAAATATCTACACCGCTATCTGTATGAACATGGAAATATCTACACCGCTATCTGTTAGAAGATGGAAATATATACATCGCTATCTGCATGAAAATGGAAATATCTACACAGCTCTCTGCATATAGATGGAAATATCTACACAGCAATCTCTTTACACATGGAAATAACTACTCCGCTATTTGTATGAACATGGACATATCTACACCGCCATCTGTATGAACATGGAAATATCTGCACCGCCATCTGTTTGAACATATAAATATCTACACTGACATCTGTATTAAGAAGGAAATATCTAAACCGCTATCTGTATAAACACGGAAATATCAGCACCGCACTCTGTATGAAAATGGAAATATCTACACCGCTATCTGTATGAACATGGAAATATCTACACTGATATCTGTATGAACATGGAAATAGCTACACCGTTATGTGTATGAAAATGGAAATAGCTACACCGCTATCTGTATGAACATGGAAATATCTACCCCGCTATCTGTATGAACATGGATATATCTACACAGCCATCTGGATGAACATGGAAATAACTACACCGCTATCTGTATGAACATGGAAATATCTACACCTGTATCTGTATGAACATGGATATATCTACACAGCCATCTGGATGAACATGGAAATATCTACACCGCTATCTGTGTAAACATGCATACATCTTCACCACTATCTGTATAAACATGGAAATATCTGCACCGCTATCGGTATGAACATGGAAATATCTACACCGCTATCTGTATGAACATGGAAATACCTACACCGCTATCTGTTTGGACATGGAAATATCTACACCGCTATCTGCATGAAAATGGAAATATCTACACTGCTATCTGCATATACATTTAAATATCTACACAGCTATCTCTTTACACATGGAAATAACTACACCACTATCTGTATGAACATGGAAATAACTACACCGCCATCTGTATGAACATGGAAATATCTGCACCGCCATCTGTATGAACATATAAATATCTACACAGCCATCTGTATTAAGATGGAGATATCTACACTGCTATCTGTATAAACATGGAAATATCTACACCGCCATCTGTATGAACATATAAATACACCGCCATCTGTATTAAGAAGGAAATATCTAAACCGCTATCTGTATAAACATGGAAATATCTACACCGCTGCCTGTATAAACATGGAAATATCAGCACCGCTATCTGTATGAACATGGAAATATCTACACCGCTATCTGTTTGAACGTGGAAATATCTTCACCGCTATCTGCATGAAAATGGAAATATCTTCAAAGCTATCTGCATATACATGGAAATATCTACACAGCTATCACTTTACACATGGAAATAACTACACCGCTATATCTATAAACATGGAAATATCTACACCGCCATCTTTATGAACATGGAAATATCTGCACCGCCATCTGTATGAACATATAAATATCTAAACCGCCATCTGTATTAAGAAGGAAATATCTAAACCGCTATCTGTATAAACATGGAAATATCTACACCGCAATCTGTATGAACATGGAAATATCTACACCGCTATCTGCATGAACATGGAAATATCTATAAAGCTATCTGAATGAACATGGAAATATCTACACCGCTATCTGTTTGAACATGTAAACATCTACACCGCTATCTGCATGAAAATGGAAATATCTACAAAGCTATCTGCATATACATGGAAATATCTACACAGCTATCTCTTTACACATGGAAATAACTACACCGCTATATCTATAAACATGGAAATATCTACACCACCATCTGTATGAACATGGAAATACCTTCACCGCCATCTGTTTGAACATATAAATATCTACACCGCCATCTGTATTAAGAAGGAAATATCTAAACCGCTATCTGTATAAACACGGAAATATCAGCACCGCACTCTGTATGAAAATGGAAATATCTACACCGCTATCTGTATGAACATGGAAATATCTACACTGCTATCTGTATGAACATGGAAATAGCTACACCGTTATGTGTATGAAAATGGAAATAGCTACACCGCTATCTGTATGAACATGGAAATATCTACACCGCTATCTGTATGAACATGGATATAACTACACAGCCATCTGGATGAACATGGAAATATCTACACCGCTATCTGTATGAACATGGAAATATCTACACCGCTATCAGTATGAACATGGATATATCTACACAGCCATCTCGATGAACATGGAAATATCTACACCGTTATCTGTGTAAACATGCATACATCTTCACCACTATCTGTATAAACATGGAAATATCTGCACCGCTATCGGTATGAACATGGAAATATCTACATCGCTATCTGTGTGAACATGGAAATACCTACACCGCTATCTGTTTGGACATGGAAATATCTACACCGCTATCTGCATGAAAATGGAAATATCTCCACTGCTATCTGCATATACATTTAAATATCTACACAGCTATCTCTTTACACATGGAAATAACTACACCACTATCTGTATGAACATGGAAATAACTACACCGCCATCTGTATTAACATGGAAATATCTGCACCGCCATCTGTATGAACATATAAATATCTACACCGCCATCTGTATTAAGATGGAGATATCTACACTGCTATCTGTATAAACATGGAAATATCTACACCGCCATCTGTATGAACATATAAATACACCGCCATCTGTATTAAGAAGGAAATATCTAAACCGCTATCTGTATAAACATGGAAATATCTACACCGCTGCCTGTATAAACATGGAAATATCAGCACCGCTATCTGTATGAACATGGAAATATCTACAACGCTATCTGTTTGAACATGGAAATATCTACACCGCTATCTGCATGAAAATGGAAATATCTACAAAGCTATCTGCATATACATGGAAATATCTACACAGCTATCTCTTTACACATGGAAATAACTACACCGCTATCTGTATGAATATGGAAATATCTACACCGCCATCTGTATAAACATGGAAATATCTGCACCGCCATCTGTATGAACATATAAATATCTACACCGCCATCTGTATTAAGATGGAGATATCTACACCGCTATCTGTATAAACATGGAAATATCTACACCGCTATCTGTATAAACATGGAAATATCTACACCGCTATCTGTATAAACATGGAAATATCTACACCGCTACCTGTATAAACGTGGAAATATCAGCACCGCTATCTGTATGAACATGGAAATATCTACACTGCTATCTGTATGAACATGGAAATATCTACACCGCTATCTGTATGAACATGGATATATCTACACAGCCCTCTGGATGAACATGGAAATATCCACACCGCTATCTGTGTAAACATGCATACATCTTCACCGCTATCTGTATAAACATGGAAATATCTACACCGCTATCTCTATGAACATGGAAATATCTACACCGCTATCTGTTTGAAGATGGAAATATATACACCGCTATCTGCATGAAAATGGAAATATCTACACAGCTATCTGTATGAACATGGAAATATCTACACTGCTATCTGTATGAACATGGAAATAGCTACACCGTTATGTGTATGAAAATGGAAATAGCTACACCGCTATCTGTATGAACATGGAAATATCTACCCCGCTATCTGTATGAACATGGATATATCTACACAGCCATCTGGATGAACATGGAAATATCTACACCTCTATCTGTATGAACATGGATATATCTACACAGCCATCTGGATGAACATGGAAATATCTACACCGCTATCTGTGTAAACATGCATACATCTTCACCACTATCTGTATAAACATGGAAATATCTGCACCGCTATCGGTATGAACATGGAAATATCTACACCGCTATCTGTATGAACATGGAAATACCTACACCGCTATCTGTTTGGACATGGAAATATCTACACCGCTATCTGCATGAAAATGGAAATATCTACACTGCTATCTGCATATACATTTAAATATCTACACAGCTATCTCTTTACACATGGAAATAACTACACCACTATCTGTATGAACATGGAAATAACTACACCGCCATCTGTATGAACATGGAAATATCTGCACCGCCATCTGTATGAACATATAAATATCTACACAGCCATCTGTATTAAGATGGAGATATCTACACTGCTATCTGTATAAACATGGAAATATCTACACCGCCATCTGTATGAACATATAAATACACCGCCATCTTTATTAAGAAGGAAATATCTAAACCGCTATCTGTATAAACATGGAAATATCTACACCGCTGCCTGTATAAACATGGAAATATCAGCACCGCTATCTGTATGAACATGGAAATATCTACACCGCTATCTGTTTGAACGTGGAAATATCTTCACCGCTATCTGCATGAAAATGGAAATATCTTCAAAGCTATCTGCATATACATGGAAATATCTACACAGCTATCACTTTACACATGGAAATAACTACACCGCTATATCTATAAACATGGAAATATCTACACCGCCATCTTTATGAACATGGAAATATCTGCACCGCCATCTGTATGAACATATAAATATCTAAACCGCCATCTGTATTAAGAAGGAAATATCTAAACCGCTATCTTTATAAACATGGAAATATCTACACCGCAATCTGTATGAACATGGAAATATCTACACCGCTATCTGCATGAACATGGAAATATCTACAAAGCTATCTGAATGAACATGGAAATATCTACACCGCTATCTGTTTGAACATGTAAATATCTACACCGCTATCTGCATGAAAATGGAAATATCTACAAAGCTATCTGCATATACATGGAAATATCTACACAGCTATCTCTTTACACATGGAAATAACTACACCGCTATATCTATAAACATGGAAATATCTACACCACCATCTGTATGAACATGGAAATACCTTCACCGCCATCTGTTTGAACATATAAATATCTACACCGCCATCTGTATTAAGAAGGAAATATCTAAACCGCTATCTGTATAAACACGGAAATATCAGCACCGCACTCTGTATGAAAATGGAAATATCTACACCGCTATCTGTATGAACATGGAAATATCTACACTGCTATCTGTATGAACATGGAAATAGCTACACCGTTATGTGTATGAAAATGGAAATAGCTACACCGCTATCTGTATGAACATGGAAATATCTACACCGCTATCTGTATGAACATGGATATAACTACACAGCCATCTGGATGAACATGGAAATATCTACACCGCTATCTGTATGAACATGGAAATATCTACACCGATATCAGTATGAACATGGATATATCTACACAGCCATCTGGATGAACATGGAAATATCTACACCGTTATCTGTGTAAACATGCATACATCTTCACCACTATCTGTATAAACATGGAAATATCTGCACCGCTATCGGTATGAACATGGAAATATCTACATCGCTATCTGTGTGAACATGGAAATACCTACACCGCTATCTGTTTGGACATGGAAATATCTACACCGCTATCTGCATGAAAATGGAAATATCTCCACTGCTATCTGCATATACATTTAAATATCTACACAGCTATCTCTTTACACATGGAAATAACTACACCACTATCTGTATGAACATGGAAATAACTACACCGCCATCTGTATGAACATGGAAATATCTGCACCGCCATCTGTATGAACATATAAATATCTACACCGCCATCTGTATTAAGATGGAGATATCTACACTGCTATCTGTATAAACATGGAAATATCTACACCGCCATCTGTATGAACATATAAATACACCGCCATCTGGATTAAGAAGGAAATATCTAAACCGCTATCTGTATAAACATGGAAATATCTACACCGCTGCCTGTATAAACATGGAAATATCAGCACCGCTATCTGTATGAACATGGAAATATCTACACCGCTATCTGTTTGAACATGGAAATATCTACACCGCTATCTGCATGAAAATGGAAATATCTACAAAGCTATCTGCATATACATGGAAATATCTACACAGCTATCTCTTTACACATGGAAATAACTACACCGCTATCTGTATGAATATGGAAATATCTACACCGCCATCTGTATGAACATGGAAATATCTGCACCGCCATCTGTATGAACATATAAATATCTACACCGCCATCTGTATTAAGATGGAGATATCTACACCGCTATCTGTATAAACATGGAAATATCTACACCGCTATCTGTATAAACATGGAAATATCTACACCGCTATCTGTATAAACATGGAAATATCTACACCGCTACCTGTATAAACATGGAAATATCAGCTCCGCTATCTGTATGAACATGGAAATATCTACACTGCTATCTGTATGAACATGGAAATATCTACACCGCTATCTGTATGAACATGGATATATCTACACAGCCCTCTGGATGAACATGGAAATATCCACACCGCTATCTGTGTAAACATGCATACATCTTCACCGCTATCTGTATAAACATGGAAATATCTACACCGCTATCTCTATGAACATGGAAATATCTACACCGCTATCTGTTTGAAGATGGAAATATATACACCGCTATCTGCATGAAAATGGAAATATCTACACAGCTATCTGCATATAGATGGAAATATCTACACAGCTATCTCATTACACATGGAAATAACTACACCGCTATCTGTATGAACATGGAAATATCTACACCGCCATCTGTATGAACATGGAAATATCTGCACCGCCATCTGTATGAACATATAAATATCTACTCCCCCATCTCTATTAAGATGTAGATATCTACACCGCTATCTGAATAAACATGGAAATATCTAAACCGATATCTGTATGAACATGGAAATATCTACACTGCTATCTGTATGAACATGGAAATAGCTACACCGTTATCTGTATGAACATGGAAATAGCTACACCGCTATCTGTATGAACATGGAAATATCTACACCGCTATCTGAATGAACATGGATATATCTACACAGCCATCTGCATGAACATGGAAATATCTACACCGCTATCTGTATGAACATGGAAATATCTACACCGCTATCTGTATGAACATGGATATATCTACACAGCCATCTGGATGAAAATGGAAATATCTACACCGCTAGCTGTGTAAACATGCATACATCTTCACCGCTATCTGTATAAACATGGAAATATCTACACTGCTATCTGTATGAACATGGAAATATCTGCACCGCTATCTGTATGAACATGGAAATATCTACACCGCTATCTGTTTGAACATGGAAATATCTACACCGCTATCTGCATATAGATGGAAATATCTACACTGCTATCTGCATATACATGGAAATATCTACACAGCTATCTCTTTACACATGAAAATATCTTCACCGCCATCTGTATGAACATGGAAATATCTACACCGCCATCTGTATGAACATGGAAATATCTGCACCGCCATCTGTATGAACATATAAATATCTACACCGCCATCTGTATTATGATGGAGATATCTACACCGCTCTCCGTATAAACACGGAAATATCAGCACCGCACTCTGTATGAAAATGGAAATATCTACACCGCTATCTGTATGAACATGGAAATATCTACACTGCTATCTGTATGAACATGGAAATAGCTACACCGTTATGTGTATGAAAATGGAAATAGCTACACCGTTATGTGTATGAAAATGGAAATAGCTACACCGCTATCTGTATGAACATGGATATATCTACACAGCCATCTGGATGAACACGGAAATATCTACACCGCTATCTGTATGAACATGGAAATATCTACACTGCTATCAGTATGAACATGGATATATGTACACAGCCATCTGGATGAACATGGAAATATCTACACCGCTATCTGTGTAAACATGCATACATCTTCACCACTATCTGTATAAACATGGAAATATCTGCACCGCTATCGGTATGAACATGGAAATATCTACACCGCTATCTGTATGAACATGGAGATACCTACACCGCTATCTGTTTGGACATGGAAATATCTACACCGCTATCTGCATGAAAATGGAAATATCTCCAATGCTATCTGCATATACGTTTAAATATCTACACAGCTATCTCTTTACACATGGAAATAACTACACCAGTATCTGTATGAACATGGAAATAACTACACCGCCATCTGTATGAACATGGAAATATCTGCACCGCCATCTGTCTGAACATATAAATATCTACACCGCCATCTGTATTAAGATGGAGATATCTACACTGCTATCTGTATTAACATGGAAATATCTACACCGCCATCTGTATGAACATATAAATACACCGTCATCTGTATTAAGAAGGAAATATCTAAACCGCTATCTGTATAAACATGGAAATATCTACACCGCTGCCTGTATAAACATGGAAATATCAGCACCGCTATCTGTATGAACATGGAAATATCTACACCGCTATCTGTTTGAACATGGAAATATCTACACCGCTATCTGCATGAAAATGGAAATATCTACAAAGCTATCTGCATATACATGGAAATATCTACACAGCTATCTCTTTACACATGGAAATAACTACACCGCTATCTGTATGAACATGGAATTATCTACACCGCCATCTGTATGAACATGGGAATATCTGCACCGCCATCTGTATGAACATATAAATATCTACACCGCCATCTGTATTAAGATGGAGATATCTACACCGCTATCTGTATAAACATGGAAATATCTACACTGCTATCTGTATAAACATGGAAATATCTACACCGCTATCTGTATAAACATGGAAATATCTACACCGCTACCTGTATAAACATGGAAATATCAGCACCGCTATCTGTATGAACATGGAAATATCTACACTGCTATCTGTATGAACATGGAAATATCTACACCGCTATCTGTATGAACATGGATATATCTACACAGCCCTCTGGATGAACATGGAAATATCCACACCGCTATCTGTGTAAACATGCATACATCTTCACCGCTATCTGTATAAACATGGAAATATCTACACCGCTATCTCTATGAACATGGCAATATCTACACCGCTATCTGTTTGAAGATGGAAATATATACACCGCTATCTGCATGAAAATGGATATATCTACACAGCTATCTGCATATAGATGGAAATATCTACACAGCTATCTAATTACACATGGAAATAACTACACCGCTATCTGTATGAACATGGAAATATCTACACTGCCATCTGTATGAACATGGAAATATCTGCACCGCCATCTGTATGAACATATAAATATCTACACCGCCATCTCTATTAAGATGTAGATATCTACACCGCTATCTGAATAAACATGGAAATATCTACACCGATATCTGTATGAACATGGAAATATCTACACTGCTATCTGTATGAACATGGAAATAGCTACACCGTTATCTGTATGAACATGGAAATAGCTACACCGCTATCTGTATGAACATGGAAATATCTACACCGCTATCTGAATGAACATGGATATATCTACACAGCCATCTGCATGAACATGGAAATATCTACACCGCTATCTGTATGAACATGGAAATATCTACACCGCTATCTGTATGAACATGGATATATCTACACAGCCATCTGGATGAACATGGAAATATCTACACCGCTATCTGTGTAAACATGCATACATCTTCACCGCTATCTGTATAAACATGGAAATATCTACACTGCTATCTGTATGAACATGGAAATATCTGCACCGCTATCTGTATGAACATGGAAATATCTAGACCGCTATCTGTTTGAACATGGAAATATCTACACCGCTATCTGCATATAGATGGAAATATCTACACTGCTATCTGCATATACATGGAAATATCTACACAGCTATCTCTTTACACATGGAAATAACTACACCGCTATCTGTATGAACATGGAAATATCTACACCGCCATCTGTATGAACATGGAAATATCTGCACCGCCATCAGTATGAACATATAAATATCTACACCGCCATCTGTATTAAGATGGAGATATCTACACTGCTATCTGTATAAACATGGAAATATCTACACCGCCATCTGTATGAAAATATAAATACACCGCCATCTGTAATAAGAAGGAAATATCTAAACCGCTATCTGTATAAACATGGAAATATCTACACCGCTGCCTGTATAAACATGGAAATATCAGCACCGCTATCTGTATGAACATGGAAATATCTACACCGCTATCTGTTTGAACATGGAAATATCTACACCGCTATCTGCATGAAAATGGAAATATCTTCAAAGCTATCTGCATATACATGGAAATATCTACACAGCTATCTCTTTACACATGGAAATAACTACACCGCTATATCTATAAACATGGAAATATATACACCGCCATCTGTATGAACATGGAAATATCTGCACCGCCATCTGTATGAACATATAAATATCTACACCGCCATCTGTATTAAGAAGGAATTATCTAAACCGCTATCTGTATAAACATGGAAATATCTTCACCGCCATCTGTATGAACATGGAAATATCTACACCGCCATCTGTATGAACATGGAAATATCTGCACCGCCATCTGTATGAACATATAAATATCTACACTGCCATCTGTATTCAGATGGAGATATCTACACCGCTATCTTTATAAACATGGAAATATCTACACTGCCATCTGTATGAACATATAAATATCTACACCGCCATCTCTATTAAGATGTAGATATCTACACCGCTATCTGAATAAACATGGAAATATCTACACCGATATCTGTATGAACATGGAAATATCTACACTGCTATCTGTATGAACATGGAAATATCTACACCGTTATCTGAATGAACATGGAAATAGCTACACCGCTATCTGTATGAACATGGAAATATCTACACCGCTATCTGAATGAACATGGATATATCTACACAGCCATCTGCATGAACATGGAAATATCTACACCGCTATCTGTATGAACATGGAAATATCTACACCGCTATCTGTATGAACATGGATATATCTACACAGCCATCTGGATGAACATGGAAATATCTACACCGCTATCTGTGTAAACATGCATACATCTTCACCGCTATCTGTATAAACATGGAAATATCTACACTGCTATCTGTATGAACATGGAAATATCTGCACCGCTATCTGTATGAACATGGAAATATCTACACCGCTATCTGTTTGAACATGGAAATATCTACACCGCTATCTGCATATAGATGGAAATATCTACACTGCTATCTGCATATACATGGAAATACCTACACAGCTATCTCTTTACACATGGAAATATCTTCACCGCCATCTGTATGAACATGGAAATATCTACACCGCCATCTGTATGAACATGGAAATATCTGCACCGCCATCTGTATGAACATATAAATATCTACACCGCCATCTGTATTAAGATGGAGATATCTACACCGCTCTCTGTATAAACATGGAAATATCTACACCACTATCTGTATAAACATGGAAATATCTACACCGCTATCTGTATAAACATGGAAATATCTACACCACTACCTTTATAAACATGGAAATATCAGCACCGCTGTCTGTATGAACATGGAAATATCTACACTGCTATCTGTATGAACATGGAAATATCTACACCGCTATCTGTATGAACATGGATATATCTACACAGCCCTCTGGATGAACATGGAAATATCCACACCGCTATCTGTGTAAACATGCATACATCTTCACCGCTATCTGTATAAACATGGAAATATCTACACCGCTATCGGTATGAACATGGAAATATCTACATCGCTATCTGTGTGAACATGGAAATACCTACACCGCTATCTGTTTGGACATGGAAATATCTACACCGCTATCTGCATGAAAATGGAAATATCTCCACTGCTAACTGCATATACATTTAAATATCTACACAGCTATCTCTTTACACATGGAAATAACTACACCACTATCTGTATGAACATGGAAATAACTACACCGCCATCTGTATGAACATGGAAATATCTGCACCGCCATCTGTATGAACATATAAATATCTACAGCGCCATCTGTATTAAGATGGAGATATCTACACTGCTATCTGTATAAACATGGAAATATCTACACCGCCATCTGTATGAACATATAAATACACCGCCATCTGTATTAAGAAGGAAATATCTAAACCGCTATCTGTATAAACATGGAAATATCTACACCGCTGCCTGTATAAACATGGAAATATCAGCACCGCTATCTGTATGAAAATGGAAATATCTACACCGCTATCTGTTTGAACATGCAAATATCTACAACGCTATCTGCATGAAAATGGAAATATCTACAAAGCTATCTGCATATACATGGAAATATCTACACAGCTATCTCTTTACACATGGAAATAACTACACCGCTATCTGTATGAACATGGAAATATCTACACCGCCATCTGTATGAACATGGAAATATCTGCACCGCCATCTGTATGAACATATAAATATCTACACCGCCATCTGTATTAAGATGGAGATATCTACACCGCTATCTGTATAAACATGGAAATATCTACACCGCTATCTGTATAAACATGGAAATATCTACACCGCTATCTGTATAAACATGGAAATATCTACACCGCTACCTGTATAAACATGGAAATATCAGCACCGCTATCTGTATGAACATGGAAATATCTACACTGCTATCTGTATGAACATGGAAATATCTACACCGCTATCTGTATGAACATGGATATATCTACACAGCTCTCTGGATGAACATGGAAATATCCACACCGCTATCTGTGTAAACATGCATACATCTTCACCGCTATCTTTATAAACATGGAAATATCTACACCGCTATCTCTATGAACATGGAAATATCTACACCGCTATCTGTTTGAAGATGGAAATATATACACCGCTATCTGCATGAAAATGGAAATATCTACACAGCTATCTGCATATAGATGGAAATATCTACACAGCTATCTCATTACACATGGAAACAACTACACCGCTATCTGTATGAACATGGAAATATCTACACCGCCATCTGTATGAACATGGAAATATCTGCACCGCCATCTGTATGAACATATAAATATCTACTCCCCCATCTCTATTAAGATGTAGATATCTACACCGCTATCTGAATAAACATGGAAATATCTAAACCGATATCTGTATGAACATGGAAATATCTACACTGCTATCTGTATGAACATGGAAATAGCTACACCGTTATCTGTATGAACATGGAAATAGCTACACCGCTATCTGTATGAACATGGAAATATCTACACCGCTATCTGAATGAACATGGATATATCTACACAGCCATCTGCATGAACATGGAAATATCTACACCGCTATCTGTATGAACATGGAAATATCTACACCGCTATCTGTATGAACATGGAAATATCTACACAGCCATCTGGATGAACATGGAAATATCTACACCGCTATCTGTGTAAACATGCATACATCTTCACCGCTATCTGTATAAACATGGAAATATCTACACTGCTATCTGTATGAACATGGAAATATCTGCACTGCTATCTGTATTAACATGGAAATATCTAGACCGCTATCTGTTTGAACATGGAAATATCTACACCGCTATCTGCATATAGATGGAAATATCTACACTGCTATCTGCATATACATGGAAATATCTACACAGCTATCTCTTTACACATGGAAATAACTACACCGCTATCTGTATGAACATGGAAATATCTACACCGCAATATGTATGAACATGGAAATATCTGCACCGCCATGTGTATGAACATATAAATATCTACACCGCCATCTGTATTAAGATGGAGATATCTACACTGCTATCTGTATAAACATGGAAATATCTACACCGCCATCTGTATGAACATATAAATACACCGCCATCTGTATTAAGAAGGAAATATCTAAACCGCTATCTGTATAAACATGGAAATATCTACACCGCTGCCTGTGTAAACATGGAAATATCAGCACCGCTATCTGTATGAACATGGAAATATCTACACCGCTATCTGTTTGAACATGGAAATATCTACACCGCTATCTGCATGAAAATGGAAATATCTACAAAGCTATCTGCATATACATGGAAATATCTAAACAGCTATCTCTTTACACATGGAAATAACTACACCGCTATATCTATAAACATGGAAATATATACACCGCCATCTGTATGAACATGGAAATATCTGCACCGCCATCTGTATGAACATATAAATATCTACACCGCCATCTGTATTAAGAAGGAAATATCTAAACCGCTATCTGTATAAACATGGAAATATCTTCACCGCCATCTGTATCAACATGGAAATATCTACACCGCCATCTGTATGAACATGGAAATATCTGCACCGCCATCTGTATGAACATATAAATATCTACACCGCCATCTGTATTAAGATGGAGATATCTACACCGCTATCTTTATAAACATGGAAATATCTACACCGCTATCTGAATAAACATGGAAATATCTACACCGCTATCTGTATAAACATGGAAATATCTACACCACTACCTGTATAAACATGGAAATATCAGCACCGCTGTCTGTATGAACATGGAAGTATCTACACTGCTATCTGTATGAACATGGAAATATCTACACCGCTATCTGTATGAACATGGATATATCTACACAGCCCTCTGGATGAACATGGAAATATCCACAGCGCTATCTGTGTAAACATGCATACATCTTCACCGCTATCTGTATAAACATGGAAATATCTACACCGCTATCTCTATGAACATGGAAATATCTACACCGCTATCTGTTTCAAGATGGAAATATATACACCGCTATCTGCATGAAAATGGAAATATCTACACAGCTATCTGCATATAGATGGAAATATCTACACAGCTATCTCTTTACACATGGAAATAACTACACCGCTATCTGTATGAACATGGAAATATCTACGCCGCCATCTGTATCAACATGGAAATATCTGCACCGCCATCTGTATGAACATATAAATATCTACACCGCCATCTGTATTAAGATGGAGATATCTACATCGCTATCTGTATAAACATGGAAATATCAACACCGCTATCTGTATAAACATGGAAATATCTACACCGCTATCTGTATAAACATGGAAATATCTACACCGCTACCTGTATAAACATGGAAATATCAGCACCGCTATCTGTATGAACATGGAAATATCTACACCGCTATCTGTATGAACATAGAAAAATCTACACCGCTATCTGTATGAACATGGATATACGTACAAAGCCCTCTGGATGAACATGGAAATCTCTACACCGCTATCTGTGTAAACATGCATACATATTCACCGCTGTATGTATAAACATGGAAATATCTACACCGCTATCTCTATGAACATGGAAATATCTACACAGCTATCTGTTTGAAGATGGAAATATATACACAGCTATCTGCATGAAAATGGAAATATCTACACAGCTATCTGCATATAGATGGAAATATCTACACAGCTATCTCTTTACACATTGAAATATCTACACCGCTATCTGAATGAACATGGAAATATCAGCACCGCTATCTGTATGAACATGGAAATACCCACACCGCTATCTGTATGAACATGGAAATATCTACACCGCTATCTGTATGAACATGGATATATCTGCACAGCCCTCTGGATGAACATGGAAATATCCACACCGCTATCTGTGTAAACATGCATACATCTTCACCGCTATCTGTATAAACATGGAAATATCTACACCGCTATCTGTATGAACATGGAAATATCTACACTGCTATCTGTTTGAAGATGGAAATATATACATCGCTATCTGCATGAAAATGGAAATATCTACACAGATATCTGCATATAGATGGAAATATCTACACAGCAATCTCTTTACACATGGAAATAACTACACCGCTATCTGTATGAACATGGAAATAACTAAACCGCTCTCTGTATGAACATGGATTTATCTACACAGCCATCTGGATGAACATGGAAATACCTACACCGCTATCTGTGTAAACATGCATACATCTTCACCGCTATCTGTATAAACATGGAAATATCTACACTGCTATCTGTATGAACATGGAAATATCTGCACCGCTATCTGTATGAACATGGAAATATCTACACCGCTATCTGTGTGAACATGGAAATATCTACACCGCTATCTGCATGAAAATGGAAATATCTACACTGCTATCTGTATATACATGAAATATCTACACAGCTATCTCTTTACACATGGAAATAACTACACCGCAATCTGTATGAACATGGAAATATCTACACCGCCATCTGTATGAACATGGAAATATCTGCACCGCCATCTGTATGAACATATAAATATCTACACCGCCATCTGTATTAAGATGGAGATATCTACACCGCTATCTGTATAAACATGGAAATATCTACACCGCTATCTGTATAAACATGGAAATATCTACACCACTATCTGTATAAACATGGAAATATCTACACCGCTACCTGTATAAACATGGAAATATCAGCACCGCTATCTGTATGAACATGGAAATATCTACTCTGCTATCTGTATGAACATGGAAATATCTACACCGCTATCTGTATGAACATGGATATATCTACACAGACCTCTGGATGAACATGGAAATATCTACACCGCTATCTGTGTAAACATGCATACATCTTCACCGCTATCTGTATAAACATGGAAATATCTACACTGCTATCTGTATGAACATGGAAATATCTGCACCGCTCTCTGTACGAACATGGAAATATCTACACCGCTATCTGTTTGAACATGGAAATATCTACACCGCTATCTGCATATAGATGGAAATATCTACACTGCTATCTGCATATACATGGAAATATCTACACAGCTATCTCTTTACACATGGAAATAACTACAAAGCTATCTGTATGAACCTGGAAATATCTACACCGCCATCTGTATGAACATGGAAATATCTGCACCGCCATCTGTATGAACATATAAATATCTACACCGCCATCTGTATTAAGATGGAGATATCTACACGGCTATCTGTATAAACATGGAAATATTTACACCGCTATCTCTATAAACATGGAAATATCTACACCGCTATCTGTATAAACGTGGAAATATATACACCGCTACCTGTATAAACATGGAAATATCAGCACCGCTATCTGTATGAACATGGAAATATCTACACTGCTATCTGTATGAACATGGAAATATCTACACCGCTATCTGTATGAACACGGATATATCTACAGAGCCCTCTGGATGAACATGGAAATATCCACACCGCTATCTGTGTAAACATGCATACATCTTCACCGCTATCTGTATAAACATGGAAATATCTACACCGCTATCTCTATGAACATGGAAATATCTACACCGCTATCTGTTTGAAGATGGAAATATATACACCGCTATCTGCATGAAAATGGAAATATCTACACAGCTATCTGCATATAGATGGAAATATCTACACAGCTATCTCTTTACACATGGAAATAACTACACCGCTATCTGTATGAACATGGAAATACCTACACCGCCATCTGTATGAACATGGAAATATCTGCACCGCCATCTGTATGAACATATAAATATCTACACCGCCATCTCTATTAAGGTGGAGATATCTACACCGCTATCTGAATAAACATGGAAATATCTACACCGCTATCTGTATAAACATGGAAATATCTACACCGATATCTGTATAAACATGGAAATATCTACACCGCTACCTGTATAAACATGGAAATATCAGCACCGCTATCTGTATGAACCTGGAAATATCTACACCGCTATCTGTATGAACATGGAAATATCTACACCGCTATCTGCATGAACATGGAAATATCTACAAAGCTATCTGAATGAACATGGAAATATCTACACCGCTATCTGTTTGAACATGTAAATATCTACACCGCTATCTGCATGAAAATGGAAATATCTACAAAGCTATCTGCATATACATGGAAATATCTACACAGCTATCTCTTTACACATGGAAATAACTACACCGCTATATCTATAAACATGGAAATATCTACACCACCA
Source organism: Gorilla gorilla gorilla (assembly GCF_029281585.2). Taxonomy (NCBI): domain Eukaryota; kingdom Metazoa; phylum Chordata; class Mammalia; order Primates; family Hominidae; genus Gorilla; species Gorilla gorilla. Next base: position 2,414,515 of record NC_073247.2, read on the forward strand.
ATTGTATGAACATGGAAATATCTGCACCGCTATCTGTGTAAACATGCATACATCTTCACCGCTATCTGTATAAACATGGAAATATCTACACTGCTATCTGTATGAACATGGAAATATCTGCACCGCTATCTGTATGAACATGGAAATATCTACACCGCTATCAGTATGAACATGGATATATCTACACAGCCATCTGGATGAACATGGAAATATCTACACCGCTATCTGTGTAAACATGCATACATCTTCACCACTATCTGTATAAACATGGAAATATCTGCACCGCTATCGGTATGAACATGGAAATATCTACATCGCTATCTGTGTGAACATGGAAATACCTACACCGCTATCTGTTTGGACATGGAAATATCTACACCGCTATCTGCATGAAAATGGAAATATCTCCACTGCTATCTGCATATACATTTAAATATCTACACAGCTATCTCTTTACACATGGAAATAACTACACCACTATCTGTATGAACATGGAAATAACTACACCGCCATCTGTATGAACATGGAAATATCTGCACCGCCATCTGTATGAACATATAAATATCTACACCGCCATCTGTATTAAGATGGAGATATCTACATCGCTATCTGTATAAACATGGAAATATCAACACCGCTATCTGTATAAACATGGAAATATCTACACCGCTATCTGTATAAACATGGAAATATCTACACCGCTACCTGTATAAACATGGAAATATCAGCACCGCTATCTGTATGAACATGGAAATATCTACACCGCTATCTGTATGAACATGGAAAAATCTACACCGCTATCTGTATGAACATGGATATACGTACACAGCCCTCTGGATGAACATGGAAATCTCTACACCGCTATCTGTGTAAACATGCATACATATTCACCGCTGTATGTATAAACATGGAAATATCTACACCGCTATCTCTATGAACATGGAAATATCTACACCGCTATCTGTTTGAAGATGGAAATATATACACAGCTATCTGCATGAAAATGGAAATATCTACACAGCTATCTGCATATAGATGGAAATATCTACACAGCTATCTCTTTACACATTAAAATATCTACACCGCTATCTGAATGAACATGGAAATATCAGCACCGCTATCTGTATGAACATGGAAATACCCACACCGCTATCTGTATGAACATGGAAATATCTACACCGCTATCTGTATGAACATGGATATATCTACACAGCCCTCTGGATGAACATGGAAATATCCACACCGCTATCTGTGGAAACATGCATACATCTTCACCGCTATCTGTATAAACATGGAAATATCTACACCGCTATCTGTATGAACATGGAAATATCTACACCGCTATCTGTTTGAAGATGGAAATATATACATCGCTATCTGCATGAAAATGGAAATATCTACACAGATATCTGCATATAGATGGAAATATCTACACAGCAATCTCTTTACACATGGAAATAACTACACCGCTATCTGTATGAACATGGAAATAACTACACCGCCATCTGTATGAACATGGAAATATCTGCACCGCCATCTGTATGAACATATAAATACACTGCCATTTGTATTAAGAAGGAAATATCTAAACCGCTATCTGTATAAACATGGAAATATCTACACCGCTGCCTGTATAAACATGGAAATATCAGCACCGCTATCTGTATGAACATGGAAATATCTACACCGCTATCTGTAGGAACATGGAAATAGCTACACCGCTGCCTGTATAAACAAGGAAATATCAGCACCGCTATCTGTATGAACATGGAAATATCTACTCCACTATCTGTATGAACATGGATATATCTACACAGCCATCTGGATGAACATGGAAATATCTACACCACTATCTGTATGAACATGGAAATATCTACACCGCTATCTGTGTAAACAAGCACACATCTTCACCGCTATCTGTATAAACATGGAAATATCTACACAGCTATCTGTATTAACATGGAAATATCTACACCGCTATCTGTATGAACATGTAAATATCTACACCGCTATCTGTTTGAACATGGAAATATCTACACCGCTATCTGCATGAAAATGGAAATATCTACACTGCTATCTGCATATACATTGAAATATCTACACAGCTATCTCTTTACACATGGAAATAACTACACCGCTATCTGTATGAACCTGGAAATATCTACACCGCCATCTGTATGAACATGGAAATATCTGCACCGCCATCTGTATGAACATATAAATATCTACACCGCCATCTGTATTAAGATGGAGATATCTACACGGCTATCTGTATAAACATGGAAATATTTACACCGCTATCTGTATAAACATGGAAATATCTACACCGCTATCTGTATAAACATGGAAATATCTACACCGCTACCTGTATAAACATGGAAATATCAGCACCGCTATCTGTATGAACATGGAAATATCTACACTGCTATCTGTATGAACATGGAAATATCTACACCGCTATCTGTATGAACACGGATATATCTACACAGCCCTCTGGATGAACATGGAAATATCCACACCGCTATCTGTGTAAACATGCATACATCTTCACCGCTATCTGTATAAACATGGAAATATCTACACCGCTATCTCTATGAACATGGAAATATCTACACCGCTATCTGTTTGAAGATGGAAATATATACACCGCTATCTGCATGAAAATGGAAATATCTACACAGCTATCTGCATATAGATGGAAATATCTACACAGCTATCTCTTTACACATGGAAATAACTACACCGCTATCTGTATGAACATGGAAATACCTACACCGCCATCTGTATGAACATGGAAATATCTGCACCGCCATCTGTATGAACATATAAATATCTACACCGCCATCTCTATTAAGGTGGAGTTATCTACACCGCTATCTGTATAAACATGGAAATATCTACACCGCTATCTGTATAAACATGGAAATATCTACACCGCTACCTGTATAAACATGGAAATATCAGCACCGCTATCTGTATGAACCTGGAAATATCTACACCGCTATCTGTATGAACATGGAAATATCTACACCGCTATCTGCATGAACATGGAAATATCTGCAAAGCTATCTGAATGAACATGGAAATATCTACACCGCTATCTGTTTGAACATGTAAATATCTACACCGCTATCTGCATGAAAATGGAAATATCTACAAAGCTATCTGCATATACATGGAAATATCTACACAGCTATCTCTTTACACATGGATATAACTACACCGCTATATCTATAAACATGGAAATATCTACACCACCATCTGTATGAACATGGAAATATCTGCACCGCTATCTGTGTAAACATGCATACATCTTCACCGCTATCTGTATAAACATGGAAATATCTGCACCGCTATCTTTATGAACATGGAAATATCTACACCGCTATCAGTATGAACATGGATATATCTACACAGCCATCTGGATGAACATGGAAATATCTACACCGCTATCTGTGTAAACATGCATACATCTTCACCACTATCTGTATAAACATGGAAATATCTGCACCGCTATCGGTATGAACATGGAAATATCTACATCGCTATCTGTGTGAACATGGAAATACCTACACCGCTATCTGTTTGGACATGGAAATATCTACACCGCTATCTGCATGAAAATGGAAATATCTCCACTGCTATCTGCATATACATTGAAATATCTACACAGCTATCTCTTTACACATGGAAATAACTACACCACTATCTGTATGAACATGGAAATAACTACACCGCCATCTGTATGAAAATGGAAATATCTGCACCGCCATCTGTATGAACATATAAATATCTACACCGCCATCTGTATTAAGATGGAGATATCTACACTGCTATCTGTATAAACATGGAAATATCTACACCGCCATCTGTATGAACATATAAATACACCGCCATCTGTATTAAGAAGGAAATATCTAAACCGCTATCTGTATAAACATGGAAATATCTACACCACTGCCTGTATAAACATGGAAATATCAGCACCGCTATCTGTATGAACATGGAAATATCTACACCGCTATCTGTTTGAACATGGAAATACCTACACCGCTATCTGCATGAAAATGGAAATATCTACAAAGCTATCTGCATATACATGGAAATATCTACACAGCTATCTCTTTACACATGGAAATAACTACACCGCTATCTGTATGAACATGGAAATATCTACACCGCCATCTGTATGAACATGGAAATATCTGCACCGCCATCTGTATGAACATATAAATATCTACACCGCCATCTGTATTAAGATGGAGATATCTACACCGCTATCTGTATAAACATGGAAATATCTACACCGCTATCTGTATAAACATGGAAATATCTACACCGCTATCTGTATAAACATAGAAATATCTACACCGCTACCTGTATAAACATGGAAATATCAGCACCGCTATCTGTATGAACATGGAAATACCTACACTGATATCTGTATGAACATGGAAATATCTACACCGCTATCTGTATAAACATGGAAATATCTACACCGCTATCTGTATAAACATGGAAATATCTACACCGCTACCTGTATAAACATGGACATATCCGCACCGCTATCTGTATGAACATGGAAATATCTACACTGCTATCTGTATGAACATGGAAATATCTACACCGCTATCTGTATGAACATGGATATATCTACACAGCCCTCTGGATGAACATGGATATATCCACACCGCTATCTGTGTAAACATGCATACATCTTCACCGCTATCTGTATAAACATGGAAATATCTACACCGCTATCTCTATGAACATGGAAATATCTACACCGCTATCTGTTTGAAGATGGAAATATATACACCGCTATCTGCATGAAAATGGAAATATCTACACAGCTATCTAATTACACATGGAAATAACTACACCGCTATCTGTATGAACATGGAAATATCTACACTGCCATCTGTATGAACATGGAAATATCTGCACCGCCATCTGTATGAACATATAAATATCTACACCGCCATCTCTATTAAGATGTAGATATCTACACCGCTATCTGAATAAACATGGAAATATCTACACCGATATCTGTATTAACATTTAAATATCTACACTGCTATCTGTATGAACATGGAAATAGCTACACCGTTATCTGTATGAACATGGAAATAGCTACACCGCTATCTGTATGAACATGGAAATATCTACACCGCTATCTGAATGAACATGGATATATCTACACAGCCATCTGCATGAACATGGAAATATCTACACCGCTATCTGTATGAACATGGAAATATCTACACCGCTATCTGTATGAACATGGAAATATCTACACAGCCATGTGGATGAACATGGAAATATCTACACCGCTATCTGTGTAAACATGCATACATCTTCACCGCTATCTGTATAAACATGGAAATATCTACACTGCTATCTGTATGAACATGGAAATATCTGCACTGCTATCTGTATGAACATGGAAATATCTAGACCGCTATCTGTTTGAACATGGAAATATCTACACCGCTATCTGCATATAGATTGAAATATCTACACTGCTATCTGCATATACATGGAAATATCTACACAGCTATCTCTTTACACATGGAAATAACTACACCGCTATCTGTATGAACATGGAAATATCTACACGGCCATATGTATGAACATGGAAATATCTGCACCGCCATGTGTATGAACATATAAATATCTACACCGCCATCTGTATTAAGATGGAGATATCTACACTGCTATCTGTATAAACATGGAAATATCTACACCGCCATCTGTATGAACATATAAATACACCGCCATCTGTATTAAGAAGGAAATATCTAAACCGCTATCTGTATAAACATGGAAATATCTACACCGCTGCCTGTGTAAACATGGAAATATCAGCACCGCTATCTGTATGAACATGGAAATATCTACACCGCTATCTGTTTGAACATGGAAATATCTACACCGCTATCTGCATGAAAATGGAAATATCTACAAAGCTATCTGCATATACATGGAAATATCTACACAGCTATCTCTTTACACATGGAAATAACTACACCGCTATATCTATAAACATGGAACTATATACACCGCCATCTGTATGAACATGGAAATATCTGCACCGCCATCTGTATGAACATATAAATATCTACACCGCCATCTGTATTAAGAAGGAAATATCTAAACCGCTGTCTGTATAAACATGGAAATATCTTCACCGCCATCTGTATGAACATGGAAATATCTACACCGCCAACTGTATGAACATGGAAATATCTGCACCGCCATCTGTATGAACATATAAATATCTACACCGCCATCTGTATTAAGATGGAGATATCTACACCGCTATCTTTATAAACATGGAAATATCTACACCGCTATCTGAATAAACATGGAAATATCTACACCGCTATCTGTATAAACATGGAAATATCTACACCACTACCTGTATAAACATGGAAATATCAGCACCGCTGTCTGTATGAACATGGAAGTATCTACACTGCTATCTGTATGAACATGGAAATATCTACACCGCTATCTGTATGAACATGGATATATCTACACAGCCCTCTGGATGAACATGGAAATATCCACAGCGCTATCTGCGTAAACATGCATACATCTTCACCGCTATCTGTATAAACATGGAAATATCTACACCGCTATCTCTATGAACATGGAAATATCTACACCGCTATCTGTTTGAAGATGGAAATATATACACCGCTATCTGCATGAAAATGGAAATATCTACACAGCTATCTGCATATAGATGGAAATATCTACACAGCTATCTCTTTACACATGGAAATAACTACACCGCTATCTCTATGAACATGGAAATATCTACGCCGCCATCTGTATCAACATGGAAATATCTGCACCGCCATCTGTATGAACATATAAATATCTACACCGCCATCTGTATTAAGATGGAGATATCTACATCGCTATCTGTATAAATATGGAAATATCAACACCGCTATCTGTATAAACATGGAAATATCTACACCGCTATCTGTATAAACATGGAAATATCTACACCGCTACCTGTATAAACATGGAAATATCAGCACCGCTATCTGTATGAACATGGAAATATCTACACCGCTATCTGTATGAACATGGAAAAACCTACACCGCTATCTGTATGAACATGGATATACGTACACAGCCCTCTGGATGAACATGGAAATCTCTACACCGCTATCTGTATAAACATGGAAATATCTACACCACTACCTGTATAAACATGGAAATATCAGCACCGCTGTCTGTATGAACATGGAAGTATCTACACTGCTATCTGTATGAACATGGAAATATCTACACCGCTATCTGTATGAACATGGATATATCTACACAGCCCTCTGGATGAACATGGAAATATCCACAGCGCTATCTGTGTAAACATGCATACATCTTCACCGCTATCTGTATAAACATGGAAATATCTACACCGCTATCTCTATGAACGTGGAAATATCTACACCGCTATCTGTTTGAAGATGGAAATATATACACCGCTATCTGCATGAAAATGGAAATATCTACACAGCTATCTGCATATAGATGGAAATATCTACACAGCTATCTCTTTACACATGGAAATAACTACACCGCTATCTCTATGAACATGGAAATATCTACGCCGCCATCTGTATCAACATGGAAATATCTGCACCGCCATCTGTATGAACATATAAATATCTACACCGCCATCTGTATTAAGATGGAGATATCTACATCGCTATCTGTATAAACATGGAAATATCAACACCGCTATCTGTATAAACATGGAAATATCTACACCGCTATCTGTATAAACATGGAAATATCTACACCGCTACCTGTATAAACATGGAAATATCAGCACCGCTATCTGTATGAACATGGAAATATCTACACCGCTATCTGTATGAACATGGAAAAACCTACACCGCTATCTGTATGAACATGGATATACGTACACAGCCCTCTGGATGAACATGGAAATCTCTACACCGCTATCTGTGTAAACATGCATACATATTCACCGCTGTATGTATAAACATGGAAATATCTACACCGCTATCTCTATGAACATGGAAATATCTACACCGCTATCTGTTTGAAGATGGAAATATATACACAGCTATCTGCATGAAAATGGAAATATCTACACAGCTATCTGCATATAGATGGAAATATCTACACAGCTATCTCTTTACACATTAAAATATCTACACCGCTATCTGAATGAACATGGAAATATCAGCACCGCTATCTGTATGAACATGGAAATACCCACACCGCTATCTGTATGAACATGGAAATATCTACACCGCTATCTGTATGAACATGGATACATCTACACAGCCCTCTGGATGAACATGGAAATATCCGCACCGCTATCTGTGGAAACATGCATACATCTTCACCGCTATCTGTATAAACATGGAAATATCTACACCGCTATCTGTATGAACATGGAAATATCTACACCGCTATCTGTTTGAAGATGGAAATATATACATCGCTATCTGCATGAAAATGGAAATATCTACACAGATATCTGCATATAGATGGAAATATCTACACAGCAATCTCTTTACACATGGAAATAACTACACCGCTATCTGTATGAACATGGAAATAACTAAACCGCTCTCTGTATGAACATGGATTTATCTACACAGCCATCTGGATGAACATGGAAATACCTACACCGCTATCTGTGTAAACATGCATACATCTTCACCGCTATCTGTATAAACATGGAAATATCTACACTGCTATCTGTATGAACATGGAAATATCTGCACCGCTATCTGTATGAACATGGAAATATCTACACCGCTATCTGTGTGAACATGGAAATATCTACACCGCTATCTGCATGAAAATGGAAATATCTACACTGCTATCTGCATATACATGAAATATCTACACAGCTATCTCTTTACACATGGAAATAACTACACCGCAATCTGCATGAACATGGAAATATCTACACCGCCATCTGTATGAACATGGAAATATCTGCACCGCCATCTGTATGAACATATAAATATCTACACCGCCATCTGTATTAAGATGGAGATATCTACACCGCTATCTGTATAAACATGGAAATATCTACACCGCTATCTGTATAAACATGGAAATATCTACACCACTATCTGTATAAACATGGAAATATCTACACCGCTACCTGTATAAACATGGAAATATCAGCACCGCTATCTGTATGAACATGGAAATATCTACTCTGCTATCTGTATGAACATGGAAATATCTACACCGCTATCTGTATGAACATGGATATATCTACACAGACCTCTGGATGAACATGGAAATATCCACACCGCTATCTGTGTAAACATGCATACATCTTCACCGCTATCTGTATAAACATGGAAATATCTACACCGCTATCTCTATGAACATGGAAATATCTACACCGCTATCTGTTTGAAGATGGAAATATATACACCGCTATCTGCCTGAAAATGGAAATATCTACACAGCTATCTGCATATAGATGGAAATATCTACACAGCTATCTCATTACACATGGAAATAATTACACCGCTATCTGTATGAACATGGAAATATCTACACCGCCATCTGTATGAACATGGAAATATCTGCACCGCCATCTGTATGAACATATAAATATCTACACCGCCATCTCTATCAAGATGTAGATATCTACACCTCTATCTGAATAAACATGGAAATATCTACACCGATATCTGTATGAACATGGAAATATCTACACTGCTATCTGTATGAACATGGAAATAGCTACACCGTTCTCTGTATGAACATGGAAATAGCTACACCGCTATATGTATGAACATGGAAATATCTACACCGCTATCTGAAAGAACATGGATATATCTACTCAGCCATCTGCATGAACATGGAAATATCTACACCGCTATCTGTATGAATATGGAAATATCTACACCGCTATCTGTATGAACATGGATATATCTACACAGCCATCTGGATGAACATGGAAATATCTACACCGCTATCTGTGTAAACATGCATACATCTTCACCGCTATCTGTATAAACATGGAAATATCTACACTGCTATCTGTATGAACATGGAAATATCTGCACCGCTCTCTGTATGAACATGGAAATATCTACACCGCTATCTGTTTGAACGTGGAAATATCTACACCGCTATCTGCATATAGATGGAAATATCTACACTGCTATCTGCATATACATGGAAATATCTACACAGCTATCTCTTTACACATGGAAATAACTACACCGCTATCTGTATGAACATGGAAATATCTACACCGCCATCTGTATGAACATGGAAATATCTGCACCGCCATCTGTATGAACATATAAATATCTACACCGCCATCTGTATTAAGATGGAGATATCTACACCGCTATCTGTATAAACATGGAAATATCTACACCGCTATCTGTATAAACATGGAAATATCTATACCGCTATCTGTATAAACATGGAAATATCTACACCGCTACCTGTATAAACATGGAAATATCAGCACCGCTATCTGTATGAACATGGATATATCTACACAGCCCTCTGGATGAACATGGAAATATCCACACCGCTGTCTGTGTAAACATGCATACATCTTCAGCGCTATCTGTATAAACATGGAAATATCTACACCGCTATCTCTATGAACATGGAAATATCTACACCGCTATCTGTTTGAAGATGGAAATATATACACCGCTATCTGCATGAAAATGGAAATATCTACACAGCTATCTGCATATAGATGGAAATATCTACACAGCTATCCCTTTACACATGGAAATAACTACACCGCTATCTGTATGAACATGGAAATATCTACACCGCCATCTGTATGAACATGGAAATATCTGCACCGCCATCTGTATGAACATATAAATATCTACACCGCCATCTGTATTAAGATGGAGATATCTACACCGCTATCTGTATAAACATGGAAATATCTAAACCGCTATCTGTATAAACATGGAAATATCTACACCGCTATCTGTATAAACATGGAAATATCTACACCGCTACCTGTATAAACATGGAAATATCAGCACCGCTATCTGTATGAACATGGAAATACCTACACTGCTATCTGTATGAACATGGAAATATCTACACCGCTATCTGTATAAACATGGAAATATCTACACCGCTATCTGTATAAACATGGAAATATCTACACTGCTACCTGTATAAACATGGAAATATCAGCACCGCTATCTGTATGAACATGGAAATATCTACACTGCTATCTGTATGAACATGGAAATATCTACACCGCTATCTGTATGAACATGGATATATCTACACAGCCCTCTGGATGAACATGGAAATATCCACACCGCTATCTGTGTAAACATGCATACATCTTCACCGCTATCTGTATAAACATGGAAATATCTACACCGCTATCTCTATGAACATGGAAATATCTACACCACTATCTGTTTGAAGATGGAAATATATACACCGCTATCTGCATGAAAATGGAAATATCTACACAGCTATCTGCATATAGATGGAAATATCTACACAGCTATCTAATTACACATGGAAATAACTACACCGCTATCTGTATGAACATGGAAATATCTACACTGCCATCTGTATGAACATGGAAATATCTGCACCGCCATCTGTATGAACATATAAATATCTACACCGCCATCTCTATTAAGATGTAGATATCTACACCGCTATCTGAATAAACATGGAAATATCTACACCGATATCTGTATGAACATTTAAATATCTACACTGCTATCTGTATGAACATGGAAATAGCTACACCGTTATCTGTATGAACATGGAAATAGCTACACCGCTATCTGTATGAACATGGAAATATCTACACCGCTATCTGAATGAACATGGATATATCTACACAGCCATCTGCATGAACATGGAAATATCTACACCGCTATCTGTATGAACATGGAAATATCTACACCGCTATCTGTATGAACATGGAAATATCTACACAGCCATCTGGATGAACATGGAAATATCTACACCGCTATCTGTGTAAACATGCATACATCTTCACCGCTATCTGTATAAACATGGAAATATCTACACTGCTATCTGTATGAACATGGAAATATCTGCACTGCTATCTGTATGAACATGGAAATATCTAGACCGCTATCTGTTTGAACATGGAAATATCTACACCGCTATCTGCATATAGATTGAAATATCTACACTGCTATCTGCATATACATGGAAATATCTACACAGCTATCTCTTTACACATGGAAATAACTACACCGCTATCTGTATGAACATAGAAATATCTACACGGCCATATGTATGAACATGGAAATATCTGCACCGCCATGTGTATGAACATATAAATATCTACACCGCCATCTGTATTAAGATGGAGATATCTACACTGCTATCTGTATAAACATGGAAATATCTACACCGCCATCTGTATGAACATATAAATACACCGCCATCTGTATTAAGAAGGAAATATCTAAACCGCTATCTGTATAAACATGGAAATATCTACACCGCTGCCTGTGTAAACATGGAAATATCAGCACCGCTATCTGTATGAACATGGAAATATCTACACCGCTATCTGTTTGAACATGGAAATATCTACACCGCTATCTGCATGAAAATGGAAATATCTACAAAGCTATCTGCATATACATGGAAATATCTACACAGCTATCTCTTTACACATGGAAATAACTACACCGCTATATCTATAAACATGGAAATATATACACCGCCATCTGTATGAACATGGAAATATCTGCACCGCCATCTGTATGAACATATAAATATCTACACCGCCATCTGTATTAAGAAGGAAATATCTAAACCGCTGTCTGTATAAACATGGAAATATCTTCACCGCCATCTGTATGAACATGGAAATATCTACACCGCCATCTGTATGAACATGGAAATATCTGCACCGCCATCTGTATGAACATATAAATATCTACACCGCCATCTGTATTAAGATGGAGATATCTACATCGCTATCTGTATAAACATGGAAATATCAACACCGCTATCTGTATAAACATGGAAATATCTACACCGCTATCTGTATAAACATGGAAATATCTACACCGCTACCTGTATAAACATGGAAATATCAGCACCGCTATCTGTATGAACATGGAAATATCTACACCGCTATCTGTATGAACATAGAAAAATCTACACCGCTATCTGTATGAACATGGATATACGTACAAAGCCCTCTGGATGAACATGGAAATCTCTACACCGCTATCTGTGTAAACATGCATACATATTCACCGCTGTATGTATAAACATGGAAATATCTACACCGCTATCTCTATGAACATGGAAATATCTACACAGCTATCTGTTTGAAGATGGAAATATATACACAGCTATCTGCATGAAAATGGAAATATCTACACAGCTATCTGCATATAGATGGAAATATCTACACAGCTATCTCTTTACACATTGAAATATCTACACCGCTATCTGAATGAACATGGAAATATCAGCACCGCTATCTGTATGAACATGGAAATACCCACACCGCTATCTGTATGAACATGGAAATATCTACACCGCTATCTGTATGAACATGGATATATCTACACAGCCCTCTGTATGAACATGGAAATATTCACACCGCTATCTGTGTAAACATGCATACATCTTCACCGCTATCTGTATAAACATGGAAATATCTACACCGCTATCTGTATGAACATGGAAATATCTACACTGCTATCTGTTTGAAGATGGAAATATATACATCGCTATCTGCATGAAAATGGAAATATCTACACAGATATCTGCATATAGATGGAAATATCTACACAGCAATCTCTTTACACATGGAAATAACTACACCGCTATCTGTATGAACATGGAAATAACTAAACCGCTCTCTGTATGAACATGGATTTATCTACACAGCCATCTGGATGAACATGGAAATACCTACACCGCTATCTGTGTAAACATGCATACATCTTCACCGCTATCTGTATAAACATGGAAATATCTACACTGCTATCTGTATGAACATGGAAATATCTGCACCGCTATCTGTATGAACATGGAAATATCTACACCGCTATCTGTGTGAACATGGAAATATCTACACCGCTATCTGCATGAAAATGGAAATATCTACACTGCTATCTGCATATACATGAAATATCTACACAGCTATCTCTTTACACATGGAAATAACTACACCGCAATCTGTATGAACATGGAAATATCTACACCGCTATCTGTATGAACATGGAAATATCTGCACCGCCATCTGTATGAACATATAAATATCTACACCGCCATCTGTATTAAGATGGAGATATCTACATCGCTATCTGTATAAACATGGAAATATCAACACCGCTATCTGTATAAACATGGAAATATCTACACCGCTATCTGTATAAACATGGAAATATCTACACCACTACCTGTATAAACATGGAAATATCAGCACCGCTGTCTGTATGAACATGGAAGTATCTACACTGCTATCTGTATGAACATGGAAATATCTACACCGCTATCTGTATGAACATGGATATATCTACACAGCCCTCTGGATGAACATGGAAATATCCACAGCGCTATCTGTGTAAACATGCATACATCTTCACCGCTATCTGTATAAACATGGAAATATCTACACCGCTATCTCTATGAACATGGAAATATCTACACCGCTATCTGTTTGAAGATGGAAATATATACACCGCTATCTGCATGAAAATGGAAATATCTACACAGCTATCTGCATATAGATGGAAATATCTACACAGCTATCTCTTTACACATGGAAATAACTACACCGCTATCTCTATGAACATGGAAATATCTACGCCGCCATCTGTATCAACATGGAAATATCTGCACCGCCATCTGTATGAACATATAAATATCTACACCGCCATCTGTATTAAGATGGAGATATCTACATCGCTATCTGTATAAACATGGAAATATCAACACCGCTATCTGTATAAACATGGAAATATCTACACCGCTATCTGTATAAACATGGAAATATCTACACCGCTACCTGTATAAACATGGAAATATCAGCACCGCTATCTGTATGAACATGGAAATATCTACACCGCTATCTGTATGAACATGGAAAAATCTACACCGCTATCTGTATGAACATGGATATACGTACACAGCCCTCTGGATGAACATGGAAATCTCTACACCGCTATCTGTGTAAACATGCATACATATTCACCGCTGTATGTATAAACATGGAAATATCTACACCGCTATCTCTATGAACATGGAAATATCTACACCGCTATCTGTTTGAAGATGGAAATATATACACAGCTATCTGCATGAAAATGGAAATATCTACACAGCTATCTGCATATAGATGGAAATATCTACACAGCTATCTCTTTACACATTAAAATATCTACACCGCTATCTGAATGAACATGGAAATATCAGCACCGCTATCTGTATGAACATGGAAATACCCACACCGCTATCTGTATGAACATGGAAATATCTACACCGCTATCTGTATGAACATGGATATATCTACACAGCCCTCTGGATGAACATGGAAATATCCACACCGCTATCTGTGGAAACATGCATACATCTTCACCGCTATCTGTATAAACATGGAAATATCTACACCGCTATCTGTATGAACATGGAAATATCTACACCGCTATCTGTTTGAAGATGGAAATATATACATCGCTATCTGCATGAAAATGGAAATATCTACACAGATATCTGCATATAGATGGAAATATCTACACAGCAATCTCTTTACACATGGAAATAACTACACCGCTATCTGTATGAACATGGAAATAACTACACCGCCATCTGTATGAACATGGAAATATCTGCACCGCCATCTGTATGAACATATAAATACACTGCCATTTGTATTAAGAAGGAAATATCTAAACCGCTATCTGTATAAACATGGAAATATCTACACCGCTGCCTGTATAAACATGGAAATATCAGCACCGCTATCTGTATGAACATGGAAATATCTACACCGCTATCTGTAGGAACATGGAAATAGCTACACCGCTGCCTGTATAAACAAGGAAATATCAGCACCGCTATCTGTATGAACATGGAAATATCTACTCCACTATCTGTATGAACATGGATATATCTACACAGCCATCTGGATGAACATGGAAATATCTACACCACTATCTGTATGAACATGGAAATATCTACACCGCTATCTGTGTAAACAAGCACACATCTTCACCGCTATCTGTATAAACATGGAAATATCTACACAGCTATCTGTATTAACATGGAAATATCTACACCGCTATCTGTATGAACATGTAAATATCTACACCGCTATCTGTTTGAACATGGAAATATCTACACCGCTATCTGCATGAAAATGGAAATATCTACACTGCTATCTGCATATACATTGAAATATCTACACAGCTATCTCTTTACACATGGAAATAACTACACCGCTATCTGTATGAACCTGGAAATATCTACACCGCCATCTGTATGAACATGGAAATATCTGCACCGCCATCTGTATGAACATATAAATATCTACACCGCCATCTGTATTAAGATGGAGATATCTACACGGCTATCTGTATAAACATGGAAATATTTACACCGCTATCTGTATAAACATGGAAATATCTACACCGCTATCTGTATAAACATGGAAATATCTACACCGCTACCTGTATAAACATGGAAATATCAGCACCGCTATCTGTATGAACATGGAAATATCTACACTGCTATCTGTATGAACATGGAAATATCTACACCGCTATCTGTATGAACACGGATATATCTACACAGCCCTCTGGATGAACATGGAAATATCCACACCGCTATCTGTGTAAACATGCATACATCTTCACCGCTATCTGTATAAACATGGAAATATCTACACCGCTATCTCTATGAACATGGAAATATCTACACCGCTATCTGTTTGAAGATGGAAATATATACACCGCTATCTGCATGAAAATGGAAATATCTACACAGCTATCTGCATATAGATGGAAATATCTACACAGCTATCTCTTTACACATGGAAATAACTACACCGCTATCTGTATGAACATGGAAATACCTACACCGCCATCTGTATGAACATGGAAATATCTGCACCGCCATCTGTATGAACATATAAATATCTACACCGCCATCTCTATTAAGGTGGAGTTATCTACACCGCTATCTGTATAAACATGGAAATATCTACACCGCTATCTGTATAAACATGGAAATATCTACACCGCTACCTGTATAAACATGGAAATATCAGCACCGCTATCTGTATGAACCTGGAAATATCTACACCGCTATCTGTATGAACATGGAAATATCTACACCGCTATCTGCATGAACATGGAAATATCTGCAAAGCTATCTGAATGAACATGGAAATATCTACACCGCTATCTGTTTGAACATGTAAATATCTACACCGCTATCTGCATGAAAATGGAAATATCTACAAAGCTATCTGCATATACATGGAAATATCTACACAGCTATCTCTTTACACATGGATATAACTACACCGCTATATCTATAAACATGGAAATATCTACACCACCATCTGTATGAACATGGAAATATCTGCACCGCTATCTGTGTAAACATGCATACATCTTCACCGCTATCTGTATAAACATGGAAATATCTGCACCGCTATCTTTATGAACATGGAAATATCTACACCGCTATCAGTATGAACATGGATATATCTACACAGCCATCTGGATGAACATGGAAATATCTACACCGCTATCTGTGTAAACATGCATACATCTTCACCACTATCTGTATAAACATGGAAATATCTGCACCGCTATCGGTATGAACATGGAAATATCTACATCGCTATCTGTGTGAACATGGAAATACCTACACCGCTATCTGTTTGGACATGGAAATATCTACACCGCTATCTGCATGAAAATGGAAATATCTCCACTGCTATCTGCATATACATTGAAATATCTACACAGCTATCTCTTTACACATGGAAATAACTACACCACTATCTGTATGAACATGGAAATAACTACACCGCCATCTGTATGAAAATGGAAATATCTGCACCGCCATCTGTATGAACATATAAATATCTACACCGCCATCTGTATTAAGATGGAGATATCTACACTGCTATCTGTATAAACATGGAAATATCTACACCGCCATCTGTATGAACATATAAATACACCGCCATCTGTATTAAGAAGGAAATATCTAAACCGCTATCTGTATAAACATGGAAATATCTACACCACTGCCTGTATAAACATGGAAATATCAGCACCGCTATCTGTATGAACATGGAAATATCTACACCGCTATCTGTTTGAACATGGAAATACCTACACCGCTATCTGCATGAAAATGGAAATATCTACAAAGCTATCTGCATATACATGGAAATATCTACACAGCTATCTCTTTACACATGGAAATAACTACACCGCTATCTGTATGAACATGGAAATATCTACACCGCCATCTGTATGAACATGGAAATATCTGCACCGCCATCTGTATGAACATATAAATATCTACACCGCCATCTGTATTAAGATGGAGATATCTACACCGCTATCTGTATAAACATGGAAATATCTACACCGCTATCTGTATAAACATGGAAATATCTACACCGCTATCTGTATAAACATAGAAATATCTACACCGCTACCTGTATAAACATGGAAATATCAGCACCGCTATCTGTATGAACATGGAAATACCTACACTGATATCTGTATGAACATGGAAATATCTACACCGCTATCTGTATAAACATGGAAATATCTACACCGCTATCTGTATAAACATGGAAATATCTACACCGCTACCTGTATAAACATGGACATATCCGCACCGCTATCTGTATGAACATGGAAATATCTACACTGCTATCTGTATGAACATGGAAATATCTACACCGCTATCTGTATGAACATGGATATATCTACACAGCCCTCTGGATGAACATGGATATATCCACACCGCTATCTGTGTAAACATGCATACATCTTCACCGCTATCTGTATAAACATGGAAATATCTACACCGCTATCTCTATGAACATGGAAATATCTACACCGCTATCTGTTTGAAGATGGAAATATATACACCGCTATCTGCATGAAAATGGAAATATCTACACAGCTATCTAATTACACATGGAAATAACTACACCGCTATCTGTATGAACATGGAAATATCTACACTGCCATCTGTATGAACATGGAAATATCTGCACCGCCATCTGTATGAACATATAAATATCTACACCGCCATCTCTATTAAGATGTAGATATCTACACCGCTATCTGAATAAACATGGAAATATCTACACCGATATCTGTATTAACATTTAAATATCTACACTGCTATCTGTATGAACATGGAAATAGCTACACCGTTATCTGTATGAACATGGAAATAGCTACACCGCTATCTGTATGAACATGGAAATATCTACACCGCTATCTGAATGAACATGGATATATCTACACAGCCATCTGCATGAACATGGAAATATCTACACCGCTATCTGTATGAACATGGAAATATCTACACCGCTATCTGTATGAACATGGAAATATCTACACAGCCATGTGGATGAACATGGAAATATCTACACCGCTATCTGTGTAAACATGCATACATCTTCACCGCTATCTGTATAAACATGGAAATATCTACACTGCTATCTGTATGAACATGGAAATATCTGCACTGCTATCTGTATGAACATGGAAATATCTAGACCGCTATCTGTTTGAACATGGAAATATCTACACCGCTATCTGCATATAGATTGAAATATCTACACTGCTATCTGCATATACATGGAAATATCTACACAGCTATCTCTTTACACATGGAAATAACTACACCGCTATCTGTATGAACATGGAAATATCTACACGGCCATATGTATGAACATGGAAATATCTGCACCGCCATGTGTATGAACATATAAATATCTACACCGCCATCTGTATTAAGATGGAGATATCTACACTGCTATCTGTATAAACATGGAAATATCTACACCGCCATCTGTATGAACATATAAATACACCGCCATCTGTATTAAGAAGGAAATATCTAAACCGCTATCTGTATAAACATGGAAATATCTACACCGCTGCCTGTGTAAACATGGAAATATCAGCACCGCTATCTGTATGAACATGGAAATATCTACACCGCTATCTGTTTGAACATGGAAATATCTACACCGCTATCTGCATGAAAATGGAAATATCTACAAAGCTATCTGCATATACATGGAAATATCTACACAGCTATCTCTTTACACATGGAAATAACTACACCGCTATATCTATAAACATGGAACTATATACACCGCCATCTGTATGAACATGGAAATATCTGCACCGCCATCTGTATGAACATATAAATATCTACACCGCCATCTGTATTAAGAAGGAAATATCTAAACCGCTGTCTGTATAAACATGGAAATATCTTCACCGCCATCTGTATGAACATGGAAATATCTACACCGCCAACTGTATGAACATGGAAATATCTGCACCGCCATCTGTATGAACATATAAATATCTACACCGCCATCTGTATTAAGATGGAGATATCTACACCGCTATCTTTATAAACATGGAAATATCTACACCGCTATCTGAATAAACATGGAAATATCTACACCGCTATCTGTATAAACATGGAAATATCTACACCACTACCTGTATAAACATGGAAATATCAGCACCGCTGTCTGTATGAACATGGAAGTATCTACACTGCTATCTGTATGAACATGGAAATATCTACACCGCTATCTGTATGAACATGGATATATCTACACAGCCCTCTGGATGAACATGGAAATATCCACAGCGCTATCTGCGTAAACATGCATACATCTTCACCGCTATCTGTATAAACATGGAAATATCTACACCGCTATCTCTATGAACATGGAAATATCTACACCGCTATCTGTTTGAAGATGGAAATATATACACCGCTATCTGCATGAAAATGGAAATATCTACACAGCTATCTGCATATAGATGGAAATATCTACACAGCTATCTCTTTACACATGGAAATAACTACACCGCTATCTCTATGAACATGGAAATATCTACGCCGCCATCTGTATCAACATGGAAATATCTGCACCGCCATCTGTATGAACATATAAATATCTACACCGCCATCTGTATTAAGATGGAGATATCTACATCGCTATCTGTATAAATATGGAAATATCAACACCGCTATCTGTATAAACATGGAAATATCTACACCGCTATCTGTATAAACATGGAAATATCTACACCGCTACCTGTATAAACATGGAAATATCAGCACCGCTATCTGTATGAACATGGAAATATCTACACCGCTATCTGTATGAACATGGAAAAACCTACACCGCTATCTGTATGAACATGGATATACGTACACAGCCCTCTGGATGAACATGGAAATCTCTACACCGCTATCTGTATAAACATGGAAATATCTACACCACTACCTGTATAAACATGGAAATATCAGCACCGCTGTCTGTATGAACATGGAAGTATCTACACTGCTATCTGTATGAACATGGAAATATCTACACCGCTATCTGTATGAACATGGATATATCTACACAGCCCTCTGGATGAACATGGAAATATCCACAGCGCTATCTGTGTAAACATGCATACATCTTCACCGCTATCTGTATAAACATGGAAATATCTACACCGCTATCTCTATGAACGTGGAAATATCTACACCGCTATCTGTTTGAAGATGGAAATATATACACCGCTATCTGCATGAAAATGGAAATATCTACACAGCTATCTGCATATAGATGGAAATATCTACACAGCTATCTCTTTACACATGGAAATAACTACACCGCTATCTCTATGAACATGGAAATATCTACGCCGCCATCTGTATCAACATGGAAATATCTGCACCGCCATCTGTATGAACATATAAATATCTACACCGCCATCTGTATTAAGATGGAGATATCTACATCGCTATCTGTATAAACATGGAAATATCAACACCGCTATCTGTATAAACATGGAAATATCTACACCGCTATCTGTATAAACATGGAAATATCTACACCGCTACCTGTATAAACATGGAAATATCAGCACCGCTATCTGTATGAACATGGAAATATCTACACCGCTATCTGTATGAACATGGAAAAACCTACACCGCTATCTGTATGAACATGGATATACGTACACAGCCCTCTGGATGAACATGGAAATCTCTACACCGCTATCTGTGTAAACATGCATACATATTCACCGCTGTATGTATAAACATGGAAATATCTACACCGCTATCTCTATGAACATGGAAATATCTACACCGCTATCTGTTTGAAGATGGAAATATATACACAGCTATCTGCATGAAAATGGAAATATCTACACAGCTATCTGCATATAGATGGAAATATCTACACAGCTATCTCTTTACACATTAAAATATCTACACCGCTATCTGAATGAACATGGAAATATCAGCACCGCTATCTGTATGAACATGGAAATACCCACACCGCTATCTGTATGAACATGGAAATATCTACACCGCTATCTGTATGAACATGGATACATCTACACAGCCCTCTGGATGAACATGGAAATATCCGCACCGCTATCTGTGGAAACATGCATACATCTTCACCGCTATCTGTATAAACATGGAAATATCTACACCGCTATCTGTATGAACATGGAAATATCTACACCGCTATCTGTTTGAAGATGGAAATATATACATCGCTATCTGCATGAAAATGGAAATATCTACACAGATATCTGCATATAGATGGAAATATCTACACAGCAATCTCTTTACACATGGAAATAACTACACCGCTATCTGTATGAACATGGAAATAACTAAACCGCTCTCTGTATGAACATGGATTTATCTACACAGCCATCTGGATGAACATGGAAATACCTACACCGCTATCTGTGTAAACATGCATACATCTTCACCGCTATCTGTATAAACATGGAAATATCTACACTGCTATCTGTATGAACATGGAAATATCTGCACCGCTATCTGTATGAACATGGAAATATCTACACCGCTATCTGTGTGAACATGGAAATATCTACACCGCTATCTGCATGAAAATGGAAATATCTACACTGCTATCTGCATATACATGAAATATCTACACAGCTATCTCTTTACACATGGAAATAACTACACCGCAATCTGCATGAACATGGAAATATCTACACCGCCATCTGTATGAACATGGAAATATCTGCACCGCCATCTGTATGAACATATAAATATCTACACCGCCATCTGTATTAAGATGGAGATATCTACACCGCTATCTGTATAAACATGGAAATATCTACACCGCTATCTGTATAAACATGGAAATATCTACACCACTATCTGTATAAACATGGAAATATCTACACCGCTACCTGTATAAACATGGAAATATCAGCACCGCTATCTGTATGAACATGGAAATATCTACTCTGCTATCTGTATGAACATGGAAATATCTACACCGCTATCTGTATGAACATGGATATATCTACACAGACCTCTGGATGAACATGGAAATATCCACACCGCTATCTGTGTAAACATGCATACATCTTCACCGCTATCTGTATAAACATGGAAATATCTACACCGCTATCTCTATGAACATGGAAATATCTACACCGCTATCTGTTTGAAGATGGAAATATATACACCGCTATCTGCCTGAAAATGGAAATATCTACACAGCTATCTGCATATAGATGGAAATATCTACACAGCTATCTCATTACACATGGAAATAATTACACCGCTATCTGTATGAACATGGAAATATCTACACCGCCATCTGTATGAACATGGAAATATCTGCACCGCCATCTGTATGAACATATAAATATCTACACCGCCATCTCTATCAAGATGTAGATATCTACACCTCTATCTGAATAAACATGGAAATATCTACACCGATATCTGTATGAACATGGAAATATCTACACTGCTATCTGTATGAACATGGAAATAGCTACACCGTTCTCTGTATGAACATGGAAATAGCTACACCGCTATATGTATGAACATGGAAATATCTACACCGCTATCTGAAAGAACATGGATATATCTACTCAGCCATCTGCATGAACATGGAAATATCTACACCGCTATCTGTATGAATATGGAAATATCTACACCGCTATCTGTATGAACATGGATATATCTACACAGCCATCTGGATGAACATGGAAATATCTACACCGCTATCTGTGTAAACATGCATACATCTTCACCGCTATCTGTATAAACATGGAAATATCTACACTGCTATCTGTATGAACATGGAAATATCTGCACCGCTCTCTGTATGAACATGGAAATATCTACACCGCTATCTGTTTGAACGTGGAAATATCTACACCGCTATCTGCATATAGATGGAAATATCTACACTGCTATCTGCATATACATGGAAATATCTACACAGCTATCTCTTTACACATGGAAATAACTACACCGCTATCTGTATGAACATGGAAATATCTACACCGCCATCTGTATGAACATGGAAATATCTGCACCGCCATCTGTATGAACATATAAATATCTACACCGCCATCTGTATTAAGATGGAGATATCTACACCGCTATCTGTATAAACATGGAAATATCTACACCGCTATCTGTATAAACATGGAAATATCTATACCGCTATCTGTATAAACATGGAAATATCTACACCGCTACCTGTATAAACATGGAAATATCAGCACCGCTATCTGTATGAACATGGATATATCTACACAGCCCTCTGGATGAACATGGAAATATCCACACCGCTGTCTGTGTAAACATGCATACATCTTCAGCGCTATCTGTATAAACATGGAAATATCTACACCGCTATCTCTATGAACATGGAAATATCTACACCGCTATCTGTTTGAAGATGGAAATATATACACCGCTATCTGCATGAAAATGGAAATATCTACACAGCTATCTGCATATAGATGGAAATATCTACACAGCTATCCCTTTACACATGGAAATAACTACACCGCTATCTGTATGAACATGGAAATATCTACACCGCCATCTGTATGAACATGGAAATATCTGCACCGCCATCTGTATGAACATATAAATATCTACACCGCCATCTCTATTAAGATGGAGATATCTACACGGCTATCTGAATAAACATGGAAATATCTACACCGCTATCTGTATAAACATGGAAATATCTACACCGCTATCTGAATAAACATGGAAATATCTACACCGCTACCTGTATAAACATGGAAATATCAGCACCGCTATCTGTATGAAGCTGGAAATATCTACACCGCTATCTGTATGAACATGGAAATATCTACACCGCTATCTGCATGAACATGGAAATATCTACAAAGCTATCTGAATGAACATGGAAATATCTACACCGCTATCTGTTTGAACATGTAAATATCTACACCGCTATCTGCATGAAAATGGAAATATCTACAAAGCTATCTGCATATACATGGAAATATCTTCACAGCTATCTCTTTACACATGGAAATAACTACACCGCTATATCTATAAAAATGGAAATATCTACACCACCATCTGTATGAACATGGAAATATCTGCACCGCCATCTCTTTGAACATATAAATATCTGCACCGCCATCTGTAATAAGAAGGAAATATCTAAACCGCTATCTGTATAAACACGGAAATATCATCACCGCTCTCTGTATGAAAATGGAAATATCTACACTGCTATCTGTATGAACATGGAAATATCTACACTGCTATCTGTATGAACATGGAAATAGCTACACCGTTATGTGTATGAAAATGGAAATAGCTAATCCGCTATCTGCATGAACATGGAAGTATCTACACCGCTATCTGTATGAACATGGATATATCTACACAGCCATCTGGATGAACATCTAAATATCTACACCGCTATCTGTGTAAACATGCATACATCTTCACCACTATCTGTATAAACATGGAAATATCTGCACCGCTCTCGGTATGAACATGGAAATATCTCCACCGCTATCTGTATGAACATGGAAATACTTACACCGCTATCTGTTTGGACATGGAAATAACTACACCGCTATCTGCATGAAAATGGAAATATCTCCACTGCTATCTGCATATACATTTAAATATCTACACAGCTATCTCTTTACACATGGAAATAACTACACCACTATCTGTATGAGCATGGAAATAACTACACCGCCATCTGTATGAACATGGAAATATCTGCACCGCCATCTGTATGAACATATAAATATCTACACCGCCACCTGTATTAAGATGGAGATATCTACACTGCTATCTGTATAAACATGGAAATATCTACACCGCCATCTGTATGAACATATAAATACACTGCCATTTGTATTAAGAAGGAAATATCTAAACCGCTATCTGTATAAACATGGAAATATCTACACCGCTGCCTGTATAAACATGGAAATATCAGCACCGCTATCTGTATGAACATGGAAATATCTACACCGCTATCTGTAGGAACATGGAAATAGCTACACCGCTGCCTGTATAAACAAGGAAATATCAGCACCGCTATCTGTATGAACATGGAAATATCTACTCCACTATCTGTATGAACATGGATATATCTACACAGCCATCTGGATGAACATGGAAATATCTACACCACTATCTGTATGAACATGGAAATATCTACACCGCTATCTGTGTAAACAAGCATACATCTTCACCGCTATCTGTATAAACATGGAAATATCTACACAGCTATCTGTATTAACATGGAAATATCTACACCGCTATCTGTATGAACATGGAAATATCTACACCGCTATCTGTTTGAACATGGAAATATCTACACCGCTATCTGCATGAAAATGGAAATATCTACACTGCTATCTGCATATACATTGAAATATCTACACAGCTATCTCTTTACACATGGAAATAACTACACCGCTATCTGTATAAACCTGGAAATATCTACACCGCCATCTGTATGAACATGGAAATATCTGCACCGCCATCTGTATGAACATATAAATATCTACACCGCCATCTGTATTAAGATGGAGATATCTACACGGCTATCTGTATAAACATGGAAATATTTACACCGCTATCTGTATAAACATGGAAATATCTACACCGCTATCTGTATAAACATGGAAATATATACACCGCTACCTGTATAAACATGGAAATATCAGCACCGCTATCTGTATGAACATGGAAATATCTACACTGCTATCTGTATGAACATGGAAATATCTACACCGCTATCTGTATGAACACGGATATATCTACACAGCCCTCTGGATGAACATGGAAATATCCACACCGCTATCTGTGTAAACATGCATACATCTTCACCGCTATCTGTATAAACATGGAAATATCTACACCGCTATCTGTATGAACATGGAAATATCTACACCGCTATCTGTTTGAAGATGGAAATATATACACCGCTATCTGCATGAAAATGGAAATATCTACACAGCTATCTGCATATAGATGGAAATATCTACACAGCTATCTCTTTACACATGGAAATAACTACACCGCTATCTGTATGAACATGGAAATACCTACACAGCCATCTATATGAACATGGAAATATCTGCACCGCCATCTGTATGAACATATAAATATCTACACCGCCATCTCTATTAAGGTGGAGATATCTACACCGCTATCTGAATAAACATGGAAATATCTACACCGCTATCTGTATAAACATGGAAATATCTACACCGCTATCTGTATAAACATGGAAATATCTACACCGCTACCTGTATAAACATGGAAATATCAGCACCGCTATCTGTATGAACCTGGAAATATCTACACCGCTATCTGTATGAACATGGAAATATCTACACCGCTATCTGCATGAACATGGAAATATCTACAAAGCTATCTGAATGAACATGGAAATATCTACACCGCTATCTGTTTGAACATGTAAATATCTACACCGCTATCTGCATGAAAATGGAAATATCTACAAAGCTATCTGCATATACATGGAAATATCTACACAGCTATCTCTTTACACATGGAAATAACTACACCGCTATATCTATAAACATGGAAATATCTACACCACCATCTGTATGAACATGGAAATATCTGCACCGCTATCTGTGTAAACATGCATACATCTTCACCTCTATCTGTATAAACATGGAAATATCTACACTGCTATCTGTATGAACATGGAAATATCTGCACCGCTATCTGTATGAACATGGAAATATCTACACCGCTATCAGTATGAACATGGATATATCTACACAGCCATCTGGATGAACATGGAAATATCTACACCGCTATCTGTGTAAACATGCATACATCTTCACCACTATCTGTATAAACATGGAAATATCTGCACCGCTATCGGTATGAACATGGAAATATCTACATCGCTATCTGTGTGAACATGGAAATACCTACACCGCTATCTGGACATGGAAATATCTACACCGCTATCTGCATGAAAATGGAAATATCTCCACTGCTATCTGCATATACATTTAAATATCTACACAGCTATCTCTTTACACATGGAAATAACTACACCACTATCTGTATGAACATGGAAATAACTACACCGCCATCTGTATGAACATGGAAATATCTGCACCGCCATCTGTATGAACATATAAATATCTACACCGCCATCTGTATTAAGATGGAGATATCTACACTGCTATCTGTATAAACATGGAAATATCTACACCGCCATCTGTATGAACATATAAATACACCGCCATCTGTATTAAGAAGGAAATATCTAAACCGCTATCTGTATAAACATGGAAATATCTACACCGCTGCCTGTATAAACATGGAAATATCAGCACCGCTATCTGTATGAACATGGAAATATCTACACCGCTATCTGTTTGAACATGGAAATATCTACACCGCTATCTGCATGAAAATGGAAATATCTACAAAGCTATCTGCATATACATGGAAATATCTACACAGCTATCTCTTTACACATGGAAATAACTACACCGCTATCTGTATGAACATGGAAATATCTACACCGCCATCTGTATGAACATGGAAATATCTGCACCGCCATCTGTATGAACATATAAATATCTACACCGCCATCTGTATTAAGATGGAGATATCTACACCGCTATCTGTATAAACATGGAAATATCTACACCGCTAACTGTATAAACATGGAAATATCTACACCGCTATCTGTATAAACATGGAAATATCTACACCGCTACCTGTATAAACATGGAAATATCAGCACCGCTATCTGTATGAACATGGAAATATCTACACTGCTATCTGTATGAACATGGAAATATCTACACCGCTATCTGTATGAACATGGATATATCTACACAGCCCTCTGGATGAACATGGAAATATCCACACCGCTATCTGTGTAAACATGCATACATCTTCACCGCTATCTGTATAAACATGGAAATATCTACACCGCTATCTCTATGAACATGGAAATATCTACACCGCTATCTGTTTGAAGATGGAAATATATACACCGCTATCTCCATGAAAATGGAAATATCTACACAGCTATCTGCATATAGATGGAAATATCTACACAGCTATCTCATTACACATGGAAACAACTACACCGCTATCTGTATGAACATGGAAATATCTACACCGCCATCTGTATGAACATGGAAATATCTGCACCGCCATCTGTATGAACATATAAATATCTACTCCCCCATCTCTATTAAGATGTAGATATCTACACCGCTATCTGAATAAACATGGAAATATCTAAACCGATATCTGTATGAACATGGAAATATCTACACTGCTATCTGTATGAACATGGAAATAGCTACACCGTTATCTGTATGAACATGGAAATAGCTACACCGCTATCTGTATGAACATGGAAATATCTACACCGCTATCTCAATGAACATGGATATATCTACACAGCCATCTGCATGAACATGGAAATATCTACACCGCTATCTGTATGAACATGGAAATATCTACACCGCTATCTGTATGAACATGGATATATCTACACAGCCATTTGGATGAACATGGAAATATCTACACCGCTATCTGTGTAAACATGCATACATCTTCACCGCTATCTGTATAAACATGGAAATATCTACACTGCTATCTGTATGAACATGGAAATATCTGCACCGCTATCTGTATGAACATGGAAATATCTACACCGCTATCTGTTTGAACATGGAAATATCTACACCGCTATCTGCATATAGATGGAAATATCTACACTGCTATCTGCATATACATGGAAATATCTACACAGCTATCTCTTTACACATGGAAATATCTTCACCGCCATCTGTATGAACATGGAAATATCTACACCGCCATCTGTATGAACATGGAAATATCTGCACCGCCATCTGTAAGAACATATAAATATCTACACCGCCATCTGTATTAAGATGGAGATATCTACACCGCTCTCAGTATAAACATGGAAATATCTACACCGCTATCTGTATAAACATGGAAATATCAACACCACTATCTGTATAAACATGGAAATATCTACACCACTACCTTTATAAACATGGAAATATCAGCACCGCTGTCTGTATGAACATGGAAATATCTACACTGCTATCTGTATGAACATGGAAATATCTACACCGCTATCTGTATGAACATGGATATATCTACACAGCCCTCTGGATGAACATGGAAATATCCACACCGCTATCTGTGTAAACATGCATACATCTTCACCGCTATCTGTATAAACATGGAAATATCTACACCGCTATCTCTATGAACATGGAAATATCTACACCGCTATCTGTTTGAAGATGGAAATATATACACCGCTATCTGCATGAAAATGTAAATATCTACACAGCTATCTGCATATAGATGGAAATATCTACACAGCTATCTCTTTACACATGGAAATAACTACACCGCTATCTGTATGAACATGGAAATATCTACGCCGCCATCTGTATGAACATGGAAATATCTACACCGCCATCTTTATGAACATGGAAATATCTGCACCGCCATCTGTATGAACATATAAATATCTACACCGCCATCTGTATTAAGAAGGAAATATCTAAACCGCTATCTGTATAAACATGGAAATATCTACACCGCAATCTGTATGAACATGGAAATATCTACACCGCTATCTGCATGAACATGGAAATATCTACAAAGCTATCTGAATGAACATGGAAATATCTACACCGCTATCTGTTTGAACATGTAAATATCTACACCGCTATCTGCATGAAAATGGAAATATCTACAAAGCTATCTGCATATACATGGAAATATCTACACAGCTATCTCTTTACACATGGAAATAACTACACCGCTATATCTATAAACATGAAAATATCTACACCACCATCTGTATGAACATGGAAATATCTGCACCGCCATCTGTTTGAACATATAAATATCTACACCGCCATCTGTATTAAGAAGGAAATATCTAAACCGTTATCTGTATAAACACGGAAATATCAGCACCGCACTCTGTATGAAAAGGGAAATATCTACACCGCTATCTGTATGAACATGGAAATATCTACACTGCTATCTGTATGAACATGGAAATAGCTACACCGTTATGTGTATGAAAATGGAAATAGCTACACCGCTATCTGTATGAACATGGAAATATCTACACCGCTATCTGTATGAACATGGATATATCTACACGGCCTTCTGGATGAACATGGAAATATCTACACCGCTATCAGTATGAACATGGATATATGTACACAGCCATCTGGATGAACATGGAAATATCTACACCGCTATCTGTGTAAACATGCATACATCTTCACCACTATCTGTATAAACATGGAAATATCTGCACCGCTATCGGTATGAACATGGAAATATCTACACCGCTATCTGTATGAACATGGAAATACCTACACCGCTATCTGTTTGGACATGGAAATATCTACACCGCTATCTGCATGAAAATGGAAATATCTCCACTGCTATCTGCATATAAATTTAAATATCTACACAGCTATCTCTTTACACATGGAAATAACTACACCACTATTTGTATGAACATGGAAATAACTACACCGCCATCTGTATGAACATGGAAATATCTGCACCGCCATCTGTATGAACATATAAATATCTACACCGCCATCTGTATTAAGATGGAGATATCTACACTGCTATCTGTATAAACATGGAAATATCTACACCGCCATCTGTATGAACATATAAATACACCGCCATCTGTATTAAGAAGGAAATATCTAAACCGCTATCTGTATAAACATGGAAATATCTACACCGCTGCCTGTATAAACATGGAAATATCAGCACCGCTATCTGTATGAACATGGAAATATCTACACCGCTATCTGTTTGAACATGGAAATATCTACACCGCTATCTGCATGAAAATGGAAATATCTACAAAGCTATCTGCATATACATGGAAATATCTACACAGCTATCTCTTTACACATGGAAAAAACTACACCGCTATCTGTGTGAACATGGAATTATCTACACCGCCATCTGTATGAACATGGAAATATCTGCACCGCCATCTGTATGAACATATAAATATCTACACCGCCATCTGTATTAAGATGGAGATATCTACACCGCTATCTGTATAAACGTGGAAATATCTACACCGCTATCTGTATAAACATGGAAATATCTACACCGCTATCTGTATAAACATGGAAATATCTACACCGCTACCTGTATAAACATGGAAATATCAGCACCGCTATCTGTATGAACATGGAAATATCTACACTGCCATCTGTATGAACATGGAAATATCTGCACCGCCATCTGTATGAACATATAAATATCTACACCGCCATCTCTATTAAGATGTAGATATCTACACCGCTATCTGAATAAACATGGAAATATCTACACCGATATCTGTATGAACATTTAAATACCTACACTGCTATCTGTATGAACATGGAAATAGCTACACCGTTATCTGTATGAACATGGAAATAGCTACACCGCTATCTGTATGAACATGGAAATATCTACACCGCTATCTGAATGAACATGGATATATCTACACAGCCATCTGCATGAACATGGAAATATCTACACTGCTATCTGTATGAACATGGAAATATCTACACCGCTATCTGTACGAACATGGAAATATCTACACAGCCATCTGGATGAACATGGAAATATCTACACCGCTATCTGTGTAAACATGCATACATCTTCACCGCTATCTGTATAAACATGGAAATATCTACACTGCTATCTGTATGAACATGGAAATATCTGCACTGCTATCTGTATGAACATGGAAATATCTAGACCGCTATCTGTTTGAACATGGAAATATCTACACCGCTATCTGCATATAGATGGAAATATCTACACTGCTATCTGCATATACATGGAAATATCTACACAGCTATCTCTTTACACATGGAAATAACTACACCGCTATCTGTATGAACATGGAAATATCTACACCGCCATCTGTATGAACATGGAAATATCTGCACCGCCATCTGTATGAACATATAAATATCTACACCGCCATCTGTATTAAGATGGAGATATCTACACCGCTATCTGTATAAACATGGAAATATCTACACCGCTATCTGTATAAACATGGAAATATCTATACCGCTATCTGTATAAACATGGAAATATCTACACCGCTACCTGTATAAACATGGAAATATCAGCACCGCTATCTGTATGAACATGGATATATCTACACAGCCCTCTGGATGAACATGGAAATATCCACACCGCTGTCTGTGTAAACATGCATACATCTTCAGCGCTATCTGTATAAACATGGAAATATCTACACCGCTATCTCTATGAACATGGAAATATCTACACCGCTATCTGTTTGAAGATGGAAATATATACACCGCTATCTGCATGAAAATGGAAATATCTACACAGCTATCTGCATATAGATGGAAATATCTACACAGCTATCCCTTTACACATGGAAATAACTACACCGCTATCTGTATGAACATGGAAATATCTACACCGCCATCTGTATGAACATGGAAATATCTGCACCGCCATCTGTATGAACATATAAATATCTACACCGCCATCTCTATTAAGATGGAGATATCTACACGGCTATCTGAATAAACATGGAAATATCTACACCGCTATCTGTATAAACATGGAAATATCTACACCGCTATCTGTATAAACATGGAAATATCTACACCGCTACCTGTATAAACATGGAAATATCAGCACCGCTATCTGTATGAAGCTGGAAATATCTACACCGCTATCTGTATGAACATGGAAATATCTACACCGCTATCTGCATGAACATGGAAATATCTACAAAGCTATCTGAATGAACATGGAAATATCTACACCGCTATCTGTTTGAACATGTAAATATCTACACCGCTATCTGCATGAAAATGGAAATAGCTACAAAGCTATCTGCATATACATGGAAATACCTTCACAGCTATCTCTTTACACATGGAAATAACTACACCGCTATATCTATAAAAATGGAAATATCTACACCACCATCTGTATGAACATGGAAATATCTGCACCGCCATCTCTTTGAACATATAAATATCTGCACCGCCATCTGTAATAAGAAGGAAATATCTAAACCGCTATCTGTATAAACACGGAAATATCATCACCGCTCTCTGTATGAAAATGGAAATATCTACACTGCTATCTGTATGAACATGGAAATATCTACACTGCTATCTGTATGAACATGGAAATAGCTACACCGTTATGTGTATGAAAATGGAAATAGCTAATCCGCTATCTGCATGAACATGGAAGTATCTACACCGCTATCTGTATGAACATGGATATATCTACACAGCCATCTGGATGAACATATAAATATCTACACCGCTATCTGTGTAAACATGCATACATCTTCACCACTATCTGTATAAACATGGAAATATCTGCACCGCTATCGGTATGAACATGGAAATATCTCCACCGCTATCTGTATGAACATGGAAATACTTACACCGCTATCTGTTTGGACATGGAAATAACTACACCGCTATCTGCATGAAAATGGAAATATCTCCACTGCTATCTGCATATACATTTAAATATCTACACAGCTATCTCTTTACACATGGAAATAACTACACCACTATCTGTATGAGCATGGAAATAACTACACCGCCATCTGTATGAACATGGAAATATCTGCACCGCCATCTGTATGAACATATAAATATCTACACCGCCACCTGTATTAAGATGGAGATATCTACACTGCTATCTGTATAAACATGGAAATATCTACACCGCCATCTGTATGAACATATAAATACACTGCCATTTGTATTAAGAAGGAAATATCTAAACCGCTATCTGTATAAACATGGAAATATCTACACCGCTGCCTGTATAAACATGGAAATATCAGCACCGCTATCTGTATGAACATGGAAATATCTACACCGCTATCTGTAGGAACATGGAAATAGCTACACCGCTGCCTGTATAAACAAGGAAATATCAGCACCGCTATCTGTATGAACATGGAAATATCTACTCCACTATCTGTATGAACATGGATATATCTACACAGCCATCTGGATGAACATGGAAATATCTACACCACTATCTGTATGAACATGGAAATATCTACACCGCTATCTGTGTAAACAAGCATACATCTTCACCGCTATCTGTATAAACATGGAAATATCTACACAGCTATCTGTATTAACATGGAAATATCTACACCGCTATCTGTATGAACATGGAAATATCTACACCGCTATCTGTTTGAACATGGAAATATCTACACCGCTATCTGCATGAAAATGGAAATATCTACACTGCTATCTGCATATACATTGAAATATCTACACAGCTATCTCTTTACACATGGAAATAACTACACCGCTATCTGTATAAACCTGGAAATATCTACACCGCCATCTGTATGAACATGGAAATATCTGCACCGCCATCTGTATGAACATATAAATATCTACACCGCCATCTGTATTAAGATGGAGATATCTACACGGCTATCTGTATAAACATGGAAATATCTACACCGCTATCTGTATAAACATGGAAATATCTACACCGCTATCTGTATAAACATGGAAATATATACACCGCTACCTGTATAAACATGGAAATATCAGCACCGCTATCTGTATGAACATGGAAATATCTACACTGCTATCTGTATGAACATGGAAATATCTACACCGCTATCTGTATGAACACGGATATATCTACACAGCCCTCTGGATGAACATGGAAATATCCACACCGCTATCTGTGTAAACATGCATACATCTTCACCGCTATCTGTATAAACATGGAAATATCTACACCGCTATCTCTATGAACATGGAAATATCTACACCGCTATCTGTTTGAACGTGGAAATATCTACACCGCTATCTGCATATAGATGGAAATATCTACACTGCTATCTGCATATACATGGAAATATCTACACAGCTATCTCTTTACACATGGAAATAACTACACCGCTATCTGTATGAACATGGAAATATCTACACCGCCATCTGTATGAACATGGAAATATCTGCACCGCCATCTGTATGAACATATAAATATCTACACCGCCATCTGTATTAAGATGGAGATATCTACACCGCTATCTGTATAAACATGGAAATATCTACACCGCTATCTGTATAAACATGGAAATATCTATACCGCTATCTGTATAAACATGGAAATATCTACACCGCTACCTGTATAAACATGGAAATATCAGCACCGCTATCTGTATGAACATGGATATATCTACACAGCCCTCTGGATGAACATGGAAATATCCACACCGCTGTCTGTGTAAACATGCATACATCTTCAGCGCTATCTGTATAAACATGGAAATATCTACACCGCTATCTCTATGAACATGGAAATATCTACACCGCTATCTGTTTGAAGATGGAAATATATACACCGCTATCTGCATGAAAATGGAAATATCTACACAGCTATCTGCATATAGATGGAAATATCTACACAGCTATCCCTTTACACATGGAAATAACTACACCGCTATCTGTATGAACATGGAAATATCTACACCGCCATCTGTATGAACATGGAAATATCTGCACCGCCATCTGTATGAACATATAAATATCTACACCGCCATCTCTATTAAGATGGAGATATCTACACGGCTATCTGAATAAACATGGAAATATCTACACCGCTATCTGTATAAACATGGAAATATCTACACCGCTATCTGTATAAACATGGAAATATCTACACCGCTACCTGTATAAACATGGAAATATCAGCACCGCTATCTGTATGAAGCTGGAAATATCTACACCGCTATCTGTATGAACATGGAAATATCTACACCGCTATCTGCATGAACATGGAAATATCTACAAAGCTATCTGAATGAACATGGAAATATCTACACCGCTATCTGTTTGAACATGTAAATATCTACACCGCTATCTGCATGAAAATGGAAATATCTACAAAGCTATCTGCATATACATGGAAATATCTTCACAGCTATCTCTTTACACATGGAAATAACTACACCGCTATATCTATAAAAATGGAAATATCTACACCACCATCTGTATGAACATGGAAATATCTGCACCGCCATCTCTTTGAACATATAAATATCTGCACCGCCATCTGTAATAAGAAGGAAATATCTAAACCGCTATCTGTATAAACACGGAAATATCATCACCGCTCTCTGTATGAAAATGGAAATATCTACACTGCTATCTGTATGAACATGGAAATATCTACACTGCTATCTGTATGAACATGGAAATAGCTACACCGTTATGTGTATGAAAATGGAAATAGCTAATCCGCTATCTGCATGAACATGGAAGTATCTACACCGCTATCTGTATGAACATGGATATATCTACACAGCCATCTGGATGAACATATAAATATCTACACCGCTATCTGTGTAAACATGCATACATCTTCACCACTATCTGTATAAACATGGAAATATCTGCACCGCTATCGGTATGAACATGGAAATATCTCCACCGCTATCTGTATGAACATGGAAATACTTACACCGCTATCTGTTTGGACATGGAAATAACTACACCGCTATCTGCATGAAAATGGAAATATCTCCACTGCTATCTGCATATACATTTAAATATCTACACAGCTATCTCTTTACACATGGAAATAACTACACCACTATCTGTATGAGCATGGAAATAACTACACCGCCATCTGTATGAACATGGAAATATCTGCACCGCCATCTGTATGAACATATAAATATCTACACCGCCACCTGTATTAAGATGGAGATATCTACACTGCTATCTGTATAAACATGGAAATATCTACACCGCCATCTGTATGAACATATAAATACACTGCCATTTGTATTAAGAAGGAAATATCTAAACCGCTATCTGTATAAACATGGAAATATCTACACCGCTGCCTGTATAAACATGGAAATATCAGCACCGCTATCTGTATGAACATGGAAATATCTACACCGCTATCTGTAGGAACATGGAAATAGCTACACCGCTGCCTGTATAAACAAGGAAATATCAGCACCGCTATCTGTATGAACATGGAAATATCTACTCCACTATCTGTATGAACATGGATATATCTACACAGCCATCTGGATGAACATGGAAATATCTACACCACTATCTGTATGAACATGGAAATATCTACACCGCTATCTGTGTAAACAAGCATACATCTTCACCGCTATCTGTATAAACATGGAAATATCTACACAGCTATCTGTATTAACATGGAAATATCTACACCGCTATCTGTATGAACATGGAAATATCTACACCGCTATCTGTTTGAACATGGAAATATCTACACCGCTATCTGCATGAAAATGGAAATATCTACACTGCTATCTGCATATACATTGAAATATCTACACAGCTATCTCTTTACACATGGAAATAACTACACCGCTATCTGTATAAACCTGGAAATATCTACACCGCCATCTGTATGAACATGGAAATATCTGCACCGCCATCTGTATGAACATATAAATATCTACACCGCCATCTGTATTAAGATGGAGATATCTACACGGCTATCTGTATAAACATGGAAATATTTACACCGCTATCTGTATAAACATGGAAATATCTACACCGCTATCTGTATAAACATGGAAATATATACACCGCTACCTGTATAAACATGGAAATATCAGCACCGCTATCTGTATGAACATGGAAATATCTACACTGCTATCTGTATGAACATGGAAATATCTACACCGCTATCTGTATGAACACGGATATATCTACACAGCCCTCTGGATGAACATGGAAATATCCACACCGCTATCTGTGTAAACATGCATACATCTTCACCGCTATCTGTATAAACATGGAAATATCTACACCGCTATCTGTATGAACATGGAAATATCTACACCGCTATCTGTTTGAAGATGGAAATATATACACCGCTATCTGCATGAAAATGGAAATATCTACACAGCTATCTGCATATAGATGGAAATATCTACACAGCTATCTCTTTACACATGGAAATAACTACACCGCTATCTGTATGAACATGGAAATACCTACACCGCCATCTATATGAACATGGAAATATCTGCACCGCCATCTGTATGAACATATAAATATCTACACCGCCATCTCTATTAAGGTGGAGATATCTACACCGCTATCTGAATAAACATGGAAATATCTACACCGCTATCTGTATAAACATGGAAATATCTACACCGCTATCTGTATAAACATGGAAATATCTACACCGCTACCTGTATAAACATGGAAATATCAGCACCGCTATCTGTATGAACCTGGAAATATCTACACCGCTATCTGTATGAACATGGAAATATCTACACCGCTATCTGCATGAACATGGAAATATCTACAAAGCTATCTGAATGAACATGGAAATATCTACACCGCTATCTGTTTGAACATGTAAATATCTACACCGCTATCTGCATGAAAATGGAAATATCTACAAAGCTATCTGCATATACATGGAAATATCTACACAGCTATCTCTTTACACATGGAAATAACTACACCGCTATATCTATAAACATGGAAATATCTACACCACCATCTGTATGAACATGGAAATATCTGCACCGCTATCTGTGTAAACATGCATACATCTTCACCTCTATCTGTATAAACATGGAAATATCTACACTGCTATCTGTATGAACATGGAAATATCTGCACCGCTATCTGTATGAACATGGAAATATCTACACCGCTATCAGTATGAACATGGATATATCTACACAGCCATCTGGATGAACATGGAAATATCTACACCGCTATCTGTGTAAACATGCATACATCTTCACCACTATCTGTATAAACATGGAAATATCTGCACCGCTATCGGTATGAACATGGAAATATCTACATCGCTATCTGTGTGAACATGGAAATACCTACACCGCTATCTGGACATGGAAATATCTACACCGCTATCTGCATGAAAATGGAAATATCTCCACTGCTATCTGCATATACATTTAAATATCTACACAGCTATCTCTTTACACATGGAAATAACTACACCACTATCTGTATGAACATGGAAATAACTACACCGCCATCTGTATGAACATGGAAATATCTGCACCGCCATCTGTATGAACATATAAATATCTACACCGCCATCTGTATTAAGATGGAGATATCTACACTGCTATCTGTATAAACATGGAAATATCTACACCGCCATCTGTATGAACATATAAATACACCGCCATCTGTATTAAGAAGGAAATATCTAAACCGCTATCTGAATAAACATGGAAATATCTACACCGCTGCCTGTATAAACATGGAAATATCAGCACCGCTATCTGTATGAACATGGAAATATCTACACCGCTATCTGTTTGAACATGGAAATATCTACACCGCTATCTGCATGAAAATGGAAATATCTACAAAGCTATCTGCATATACATGGAAATATCTACACAGCTATCTCTTTACACATGGAAATAACTACACCGCTATCTGTATGAACATGGAAATATCTACACCGCCATCTGTATGAACATGGAAATATCTGCACCGCCATCTGTATGAACATATAAATATCTACACCGCCATCTGTATTAAGATGGAGATATCTACACCGCTATCTGTATAAACATGGAAATATCTACACCGCTAACTGTATAAACATGGAAATATCTACACCGCTATCTGTATAAACATGGAAATATCTACACCGCTACCTGTATAAACATGGAAATATCAGCACCGCTATCTGTATGAACATGGAAATATCTACACTGCTATCTGTATGAACATGGAAATATCTACACCGCTATCTGTATGAACATGGATATATCTACACAGCCCTCTGGATGAACATGGAAATATCCACACCGCTATCTGTGTAAACATGCATACATCTTCACCGCTATCTGTATAAACATGGAAATATCTACACCGCTATCTCTATGAACATGGAAATATCTACACCGCTATCTGTTTGAAGATGGTAATATATACACCGCTATCTCCATGAAAATGGAAATATCTACACAGCTATCTGCATATAGATGGAAATATCTACACAGCTATCTCATTACACATGGAAACAACTACACCGCTATCTGTATGAACATGGAAATATCTACACCGCCATCTGTATGAACATGGAAATATCTGCACCGCCATCTGTATGAACATATAAATATCTACTCCCCCATCTCTATTAAGATGTAGATATCTACACCGCTATCTGAATAAACATGGAAATATCTAAACCGATATCTGTATGAACATGGAAATATCTACACTGCTATCTGTATGAACATGGAAATAGCTACACCGTTATCTGTATGAACATGGAAATAGCTACACCGCTATCTGTATGAACATGGAAATATCTACACCGCTATCTCAATGAACATGGATATATCTACACAGCCATCTGCATGAACATGGAAATATCTACACCGCTATCTGTATGAACATGGAAATATCTACACCGCTATCTGTATGAACATGGATATATCTACACAGCCATTTGGATGAACATGGAAATATCTACACCGCTATCTGTGTAAACATGCATACATCTTCACCGCTATCTGTATAAACATGGAAATATCTACACTGCTATCTGTATGAACATGGAAATATCTGCACCGCTATCTGTATGAACATGGAAATATCTACACCGCTATCTGTTTGAACATGGAAATATCTACACCGCTATCTGCATATAGATGGAAATATCTACACTGCTATCTGCATATACATGGAAATATCTACACAGCTATCTCTTTACACATGGAAATATCTTCACCGCCATCTGTATGAACATGGAAATATCTACACCGCCATCTGTATGAACATGGAAATATCTGCACCGCCATCTGTAAGAACATATAAATATCTACACCGCCATCTGTATTAAGATGGAGATATCTACACCGCTCTCAGTATAAACATGGAAATATCTACACCGCTATCTGTATAAACATGGAAATATCAACACCACTATCTGTATAAACATGGAAATATCTACACCACTACCTTTATAAACATGGAAATATCAGCACCGCTGTCTGTATGAACATGGAAATATCTACACTGCTATCTG
This sequence comes from Gorilla gorilla gorilla, assembly GCF_029281585.2. NCBI lineage: Eukaryota > Metazoa > Chordata > Mammalia > Primates > Hominidae > Gorilla > Gorilla gorilla. The sequence continues at coordinate 2,457,304 of NC_073247.2, forward strand.
TATGAACATGGAAATATCTACACCGCTATCTGTATGAACATGGATATATCTACACAGCCCTCTGGATGAACATGGAAATATCCACACCGCTATCTGTGTAAACATGCATACATCTTCACCGCTATCTGTATAAACATGGAAATATCTACACCGCTATCTCTATGAACATGGAAATATCTACACCGCTATCTGTTTGAAGATGGAAATATATACACCGCTATCTGCATGAAAATGTAAATATCTACACAGCTATCTGCATATAGATGGAAATATCTACACAGCTATCTCTTTACACATGGAAATAACTACACCGCTATCTGTATGAACATGGAAATATCTACGCCGCCATCTGTATGAACATGGAAATATCTACACCGCCATCTTTATGAACATGGAAATATCTGCACCGCCATCTGTATGAACATATAAATATCTACACCGCCATCTGTATTAAGAAGGAAATATCTAAACCGCTATCTGTATCAACATGGAAATATCTACACCGCAATCTGTATGAACATGGAAATATCTACACCGCTATCTGCATGAACATGGAAATATCTACAAAGCTATCTGAATGAACATGGAAATATCTACACCGCTATCTGTTTGAACATGTAAATATCTACACCGCTATCTGCATGAAAATGGAAATATCTACAAAGCTATCTGCATATACATGGAAATATCTACACAGCTATCTCTTTACACATGGAAATAACTACACCGCTATATCTATAAACATGAAAATATCTACACCACCATCTGTATGAACATGGAAATATCTGCACCGCCATCTGTTTGAACATATAAATATCTACACCGCCATCTGTATTAAGAAGGAAATATCTAAACCGTTATCTGTATAAACACGGAAATATCAGCACCGCACTCTGTATGAAAAGGGAAATATCTACACCGCTATCTGTATGAACATGGAAATATCTACACTGCTATCTGTATGAACATGGAAATAGCTACACCGTTATGTGTATGAAAATGGAAATAGCTACACCGCTATCTGTATGAACATGGAAATATCTACACCGCTATCTGTATGAACATGGATATATCTACACGGCCTTCTGGATGAACATGGAAATATCTACACCGCTATCAGTGTGAACATGGATATATGTACACAGCCATCTGGATGAACATGGAAATATCTACACCGCTATCTGTGTAAACATGCATACATCTTCACCACTATCTGTATAAACATGGAAATATCTGCACCGCTATCGGTATGAACATGGAAATATCTACACCGCTATCTGTATGAACATGGAAATACCTACACCGCTATCTGTTTGGACATGGAAATATCTACACCGCTATCTGCATGAAAATGGAAATATCTCCACTGCTATCTGCATATAAATTTAAATATCTACACAGCTATCTCTTTACACATGGAAATAACTACACCACTATTTGTATGAACATGGAAATAACTACACCGCCATCTGTATGAACATGGAAATATCTGCACCGCCATCTGTATGAACATATAAATATCTACACCGCCATCTGTATTAAGATGGAGATATCTACACTGCTATCTGTATAAACATGGAAATATCTACACCGCCATCTGTATGAACATATAAATACACCGCCATCTGTATTAAGAAGGAAATATCTAAACCGCTATCTGTATAAACATGGAAATATCTACACCGCTGCCTGTATAAACATGGAAATATCAGCACCGCTATCTGTATGAACATGGAAATATCTACACCGCTATCTGTTTGAACATGGAAATATCTACACCGCTATCTGCATGAAAATGGAAATATCTACAAAGCTATCTGCATATACATGGAAATATCTACACAGCTATCTCTTTACACATGGAAAAAACTACACCGCTATCTGTGTGAACATGGAATTATCTACACCGCCATCTGTATGAACATGGAAATATCTGCACCGCCATCTGTATGAACATATAAATATCTACACCGCCATCTGTATTAAGATGGAGATATCTACACCGCTATCTGTATAAACATGGAAATATCTACACCGCTATCTGTATAAACATGGAAATATCTACACCGCTATCTGTATAAACATGGAAATATCTACACCGCTACCTGTATAAACATGGAAATATCAGCACCGCTATCTGTATGAACATGGAAATATCTACACTGCTATCTGTATGAACATGGAAATATCTACACCGCTATCTGTATGAACATGGATATATCTACACAGCCCTCTGGATGAACATGGAAATATCCACACCGCTATCTGTGTAAACATGCATACATCTTCACCGCTATCTGTATAAACATGGAAATATCTACACCGCTATCTCTATGAACATGGAAATATCTACACCGCTATCTGTTTGAAGATGGAAATATATACACCGCTATCTGCATGAAAATGGAAATATCTACACAGCTATCTGCATATAGATGGAAATATCTACACAGCTATCTAATTACACATGGAAATAACTACACCGCTATCTGTATGAACATGGAAATATCTACACTGCCATCTGTATGAACATGGAAATATCTGCACCGCCATCTGTATGAACATATAAATATCTACACCGCCATCTCTATTAAGATGTAGATATCTACACCGCTATCTGAATAAACATGGAAATATCTACACCGATATCTGTATGAACATTTAAATACCTACACTGCTATCTGTATGAACATGGAAATAGCTACACCGTTATCTGTATGAACATGGAAATAGCTACACCGCTATCTGTATGAACATGGAAATATCTACACCGCTATCTGAATGAACATGGATATATCTACACAGCCATCTGCATGAACATGGAAATATCTACACTGCTATCTGTATGAACATGGAAATATCTACACCGCTATCTGTACGAACATGGAAATATCTACACAGCCATCTGGATGAACATGGAAATATCTACACCGCTATCTGTGTAAACATGCATACATCTTCACCGCTATCTGTATAAACATGGAAATATCTACACTGCTATCTGTATGAACATGGAAATATCTGCACTGCTATCTGTATGAACATGGAAATATCTAGACCGCTATCTGTTTTAACATGGAAATATCTACACCGCTATCTGCATATAGATGGAAATATCTACACTGCTATCTGCATATACATGGAAATATCTACACAGCTATCTCTTTACACATGGAAATAACTACACCGCTATCTGTATGAACATGGAAATATCTACAACGCCATATGTATGAACATGGAAATATCTGCACCGCCATGTGTATGAACATATAAATATCTACACCGCCATCTGTATTAAGATGGAGATATCTACACTGCTATCTGTATAAACATGGAAATATCTACACCGCCATCTGTATGAACATATAAATACACCGCCATCTGTATTAAGAAGGAAATATCTAAACCGCTATCTGTATAAACATGGAAATATCTACACCGCTGCCTGTGTAAACATGGAAATATCAGCACCGCTATCTGTATGAACATGGAAATATCTACACCGCTATCTGTTTGAACATGGAAATATCTACACCGCTATCTGCATGAAAATGGAAATATCTACAAAGCTATCTGCATATACATGGAAATATCTACACAGCTATCTCTTTACACATGGAAATAACTACACCGCTATATCTATAAACATGGAAATATATACACCGCCATCTGTATGAACATGGAAATATCTGCACCGCCATCTGTATGAACATATAAATATATACACCGCCATCTGTATTAAGAAGGAAATATCTAAACCGCTATCTGTATAAACATGGAAATATCTTCACCGCCATCTGTATGAACATGGAAATATCTACACCGCCATCTGTATGAACATGGAAATATCTGCACCGCCATCTGTATGAACATATAAATATCTACACCGCCATCTGTATTAAGATGGAGATATCTACACCGCTATCTTTATAAACATGGAAATATCTACACAGCTATCTGAATAAACATGGAAATATCTACACCTCTATCTGTATAAACATGGAAATATCTACACCACTACCTGTATAAACATGGAAATATCAGCACCGCTGTCTGTATGAACATGGAAGTATCTACACTGCTATCTGTATGAACATGGAAATATCTACACCGCTATCTGTATGAACATGGATATATCTACACAGCCCTCTGGATGAACATGGAAATATCCACAGCGCTATCTGTGTAAACATGCATACATCTTCACCGCTATCTGTATAAACATGGAAATATCTACACCGCTATCTCTATGAACATGGAAAAATCTACACCGCTATCTGTTTGAAGATGGAAATATATACACCGCTATCTGCATGAAAATGGAAATATCTACACAGCTATCTGCATATAGATGGAAATATCTACACAGCTATCTCTTTACACATGGAAATAACTACACCGCTATCTGTATGAACATGGAAATATCTACGCCGCCATCTGTATCAACATGGAAATATCTGCACCGCCATCTGTATGAACATATAAATATCTACACCGCTATCTGTATTAAGATGGAGATATCTACATCGCTATCTGTATAAACATGGAAATATCAACACCGCTATCTGTATAAACATGGAAATATCTACACCGCTATCTGTATAAACATGGAAATATCTACACCGCTACCTGTATAAACATGGAAATATCAGCACCGCTATCTGTATGAACATGGAAATATCTACACCGCTATCTGTATGAACATGGAAAAATCTACACCGCTATCTGTATGAACATGGATATACGTACACAGCCCTCTGGATGAACATGGAAATCTCTACACCGCTATCTGTGTAAACATGCATACATATTCACCGCTGTATGTATAAACATGGAAATATCTACACCGCTATCTCTATGAACATGGAAATATCTACACCGCTATCTGTTTGAAGATGGAAATATATACACAGCTGTCTGCATGAAAATGGAAATATCTACACAGCTATCTGCATATAGATGGAAATATCTACACAGCTATCTCTTTACACATTGAAATATCTACACCGCTATCTGAATGAACATGGAAATATCAGCACCGCTATCTGTATGAACATGGAAATACCCACACAGCTATCTGTATGAACATGGAAATATCTACACCGCTATCTGTATGAACATGGATATATCTACACAGCCCTCTGGATGAACATGGAAATATCCACACCGCTATCTGTGTAAACATGCATACATCTTCACCGCTATCTGTATAAACATGGAAATATCTACACCGCTATCTGTATGAACATGGAAATATCTACACCGCTATCTGTTTGAAGATGGAAATATATACATCGCTATCTGCATGAAAATGGAAATATCTACACAGATATCTGCATATAGATGGAAATATCTACACAGCAATCTCTTTACACATGGAAATAACTACACCGCTATCTGTATGAACATGGAAATAACTAAACCGCTCTCTGTATGAACATGGATTTATCTACACAGCCATCTGGATGAACATGGAAATACCTACACCGCTATCTGTGTAAACATGCATACATCTTCACCGCTATCTGTATAAACATGGAAATATCTACACTGCTATCTGTATGAACATGGAAATATCTACACCGCTATCTGTGTGAACATGGAAATATCTACACCGCTATCTGCATGAAAATGGAAATATCTACACTGCTATCTGCATATACATGAAATATCTACACAGCTATCTCTTTACACATGGAAATAACTACACCGCAATCTGTATGAACATGGAAATATCTACACCGCCATCTGTATGAACATGGAAATATCTGCACCGCCATCTGTATGAACATATAAATATCTACACCGCCATCTGTATTAAGATGGAGGTATCTACACCGCTATCTGTATAAACATGGAAATATCTACACCGCTATCTGTATAAACATGGAAATATCTACACCACTGTCTGTATAAACATGGAAATATCTACACCGCTACCTGTATAAACATGGAAATATCAGCACCGCTATCTGTATGAACATGGAAATATCTACTCTGCTATCTGTATGAACATGGAAATATCTACACCGCTATCTGTATGAACATGGATATATCTACACAGACCTCTGGATGAACATGGAAATATCCACACCGCTATCTGTGTAAACATGCATACATCTTCACCGCTATCGGTATAAACATGGAAATATCTACACCGCTATCTCTATGAACATGGAAATATCTACACCGCTATCTGTTTGAAGATGGAAATATATACACCGCTATCTGCCTGAAAATGGAAATATCTACACAGCTATCTGCATATAGATGGAAATATCTACACAGCTATCTCATTACACATGGAAATAACTACACCGCTATCTGTATGAACATGGAAATATCTACACCGCCATCTGTATGAACATGGAAATATCTGCACCGCCATCTGTATGAACATATAAATATCTACACCGCCATCTCTATCAAGATGTAGATATCTACACCGCTATCTGAATAAACATGGAAATATCTACACCGATATCTGTATGAACATGGAAATATCTACACTGCTATCTGTATGAACATGGAAATAGCTACACCGTTCTCTGTATGAACATGGAAATAGCTACACCGCTATATGTATGAACATGGAAATATCTACACCGCTATCTGAAAGAACATGGATATATCTACACAGCCATCTGCATGAACATGGAAATATCTACACCGCTATCTGTATGAATATGGAAATATCTACACCGCTATCTGTATGAACATGGATATATCTACACAGCCATCTGGATGAACATGGAAATATCTACACCGCTATCTGTGTAAACATGCATACATCTTCACCGCTATCTGTATAAACATGGAAATATCTACACTGCTATCTGTATGAACATGGAAATATCTGCACCGCTCTCTGTATGAACATGGAAATATCTACACCGCTATCTGTTTGAACATGGAAATATCTACACCGCTATCTGCATACAGATGGAAATATCTACACTGCTATCTGCATATACATGGAAATATCTACACAGCTATCTCTTTACACATGGAAATAACTACACCGCTATCTGTATGAACATGGAAATATCTACACCGCCATCTGTATGAACATGGAAATATCTGCACCGCCATCTGTATGAACATATAAATATCTACACTGCCATCTGTATTAAGATGGAGATATCTACACCGCTATCTGTATAAACATGGAAATATCTACACCGCTATCTGTATAAACATGGAAATATCTATACCGCTATCTGTATAAACATGGAAATATCTACACCGCTACCTGTATAAACATGGAAATATCAGCACCGCTATCTGTATGAACATGGATATATCTACACAGCCCTCTGGATGAACATGGAAATATCCACACCGCTGTCTGTGTAAACATGCATACATCTTCAGCGCTATCTGTATAAACATGGAAATATCTACACCGCTATCTCTATGAACATGGAAATATCTACACCGCTATCTGTTTGAAGATGGAAATATATACACCGCTATCTGCATGAAAATGGAAATATCTACACAGCTATCTGCATATAGATGGAAATATCTACACAGCTATCCCTTTACACATGGAAATAACTACACCGCTATCTGTATGAACATGGAAATATCTACACCGCCATCTGTATGAACATGGAAATATCTGCACCGCCATCTGTATGAACATATAAATATCTACACCGCCATCTCTATTAAGATGGAGATATCTACACGGCTATCTGAATAAACATGGAAATATCTACACCGCTATCTGTATAAACATGGAAATATCTACACCGCTATCTGTATAAACATGGAAATATCTACACCGCTACCTGTATAAACATGGAAATATCAGCACCGCTATCTGTATGAAGCTGGAAATATCTACACCGCTATCTGTATGAACATGGAAATATCTACACCGCTATCTGCATGAACATGGAAATATCTACAAAGCTATCTGAATGAACATGGAAATATCTACACCGCTATCTGTTTGAACATGTAAATATCTACACCGCTATCTGCATGAAAATGGAAATATCTACAAAGCTATCTGCATATACATGGAAATATCTTCACAGCTATCTCTTTACACATGGAAATAACTACACCGCTATATCTATAAAAATGGAAATATCTACACCACCATCTGTATGAACATGGAAATATCTGCACCGCCATCTCTTTGAGCATATAAATATCTGCACCGCCATCTGTAATAAGAAGGAAATATCTAAACCGCTATCTGTATAAACACGGAAATATCATCACCGCTCTCTGTATGAAAATGGAAATATCTACACTGCTATCTGTATGAACATGGAAATATCTACACTGCTATCTGTATGAACATGGAAATAGCTACACCGTTATGTGTATGAAAATGGAAATAGCTAATCCGCTATCTGCATGAACATGGAAGTATCTACACCGCTATCTGTATGAACATGGATATATCTACACAGCCATCTGGATGAACATGGAAATATCTACACCGCTATCTGTGTAAACATGCATACATCTTCACCACTATCTGTATAAACATGGAAATATCTGCACCGCTCTCGGTATGAACATGGAAATATCTCCACCGCTATCTGTATGAACATGGAAATACTTACACCGCTATCTGTTTGGACATGGAAATAACTACACCGCTATCTGCATGAAAATGGAAATATCTACACTGCTATCTGCATATACATTTAAATATCTACACAGCTATCTCTTTACACATGGAAATAACTACACCACTATCTGTATGAGCATGGAAATAACTACACCGCCATCTGTATGAACATGGAAATATCTGCAAGGCCATCTGTATGAACATATAAATATCTACACCGCCACCTGTGTTAAGATGGAGATATCTACACTGCTATCTGTATAAACATGGAAATATCTACACCGCCATCTGTATGAACATATAAATACACTGCCATTTGTATTAAGAAGAAATATCTAAACCGCTATCTGTATAAACATGGAAATATCTACACCGCTGCCTGTATAAACATGGAAATATCAGCACCGCTATCTGTATGAACATGGAAATATCTACACCGCTATCTGTAGGAACATGGAAATAGCTACACCGCTGCCTGTATAAACAAGGAAATATCAGCACCGCTATCTGTATGAACATGGAAATATCTACTCCACTATCTGTATGAACATGGATATATCTACACAGCCATCTGGATGAACATGGAAATATCTACACCACTATCTGTATGAACATGGAAATATCTACACCGCTATCTGTGTAAACAAGCATACATCTTCACCGCTATCTGTATAAACATGGAAATATCTACACAGCTATCTGTATTAACATGGAAATATCTACACCGCTATCTGTATGAACATGGAAATATCTACACCGCTATCTGTTTGAACATGGAAATATCTACACCGCTATCTGCATGAAAATAGAAATATCTACACTGCTATCTGCATATACATTGAAATATCTACACAGCTATCTCTTTACACATGGAAATAACTACACCGCTATCTGTATGAACCTGGAAATATCTACACCGCCATCTGTATGAACATGGAAATATCTGCACCGCCATCTGTATGAACATATAAATATCTACACGGCCATCTGTATTAAGATGGAGATATCTACACGGCTATCTGTATAAACATGGAAATATTTACACCGCTATCTGTATAAACATGGATATATCTACACCGCTATCTGTATAAACATGGAAATATCTACACCGCTACCTGTATAAACATGGAAATATCAGCACCGCTATCTGTATGAACATGGAAATATCTACACTGCTATCTGTATGAACATGGAAATATCTACACCGCCATCTGTATGAACACGGATATATCTACACAGCCCTCTGGATGAACATGGAAATATCCACACCGCTATCTGTGTAAACATGCATACATCTTCACCGCTATCTGTATAAACATGGAAATATCTACACCGCTATCTCTATGAACATGGAAATATCTACACCGCTATCTGTTTGAAGATGGAAATATATACACCGCTATCTGCATGAAAATGGAAATATCTACACAGCTGTCTGCATATAGATGGAAATATCTACACAGCTATCTCTTTACACATGGAAATAACTACACCGCTATCTGTATGAACATGGAAATACCTACACCGCCATCTGTATGAACATGGAAATATCTGCACCGCCATCTGTATGAACATATAAATATCTACACCGCCATCTCTATTAAGGTGGAGATATCTACACCGCTATCTGAATAAACATGGAAATATCTACACCGCTATCTGTATAAACATGGAAATATCTACACCGCTATCTGTATAAACATGGAAAGATCTACACCGCTACCTGTATAAACATGGAAATATCAGCACCGCTATCTGTATGAACCTGGAAATATCTACACCGCTATCTGTATGAACATGGAAATATCTACACCGCTATCTGCATGAACATGGAAATATCTACAAAGTTATCTGAATGAACATGGAAATATCTACACCGCTATCTGTTTGAACATGTAAATATCTACACCGCTATCTGCATGAAAATGGAAATATCTACAAAGCTATCTGCATATACATGGAAATATCTACACAGCTATCTCTTTACACATGGAAATAACTACACCGCTATATCTATAAACATGGAAATATCTACACCACCATCTGTATGAACATGGAAATATCTGCACCGCTATCTGTGTAAACATGCATACATCTTCACCGCTATCTGTATAAACATGGAAATATCTACACTGATATCTGTATGAACATGGAAATATCTGCACCTCTATCTGTATGAACATGGAAATATCTACACCGCTATCAGTATGAACATGGATATATCTACACAGCCATCTGGATGAACATGGAAATATCTACACCGCTATCTGTGTAAACATGCATACATCTTCACCACTATCTGTATAAACATGGAAATATCTGCACCGCTATCGGTATGAACATGGAAATATCTACATCGCTATCTGTGTGAACATGGAAATACCTACACCGCTATCTGTTTGGACATGGAAATATCTACACCGCTATCTGCATGAAAATGGAAATATCTCCACTGCTATCTGCATATACATTTAAATATCTACACAGCTATCTCTTTACATATGGAAATAACTACACCACTATCTGTATGAACATGGAAATAACTACACCGCCATCTGTATGAACATGGAAATATCTGCACCGTCATCTGTATGAACATATAAATATCTACACCGCCATCTGTATTAAGATGGAGATATCTACACTGCTATCTGTATAAACATGGAAATATCTACACCGCCATCTGTATGAACATGGAAATATCTGCACCGCCATCTGTATGAACATATAAATATCTACACCGCCATCTGTATTAAGATGGAGATATCTACACTGCTATCTGTATAAACATGGAAATATCTACACCGCCATCTGTATGAACATATAAATATCTACACCGCCATCTGTATTAAGATGGAGATATCTACACCGCTATCTGTATAAACATGGAAATATCTACACCGCTATCTGTATAAACATGGAAATATCTACACCGCTATCTGTATAAACATGGAAATATCTACACCACTACCTGTATAAACATGGAAATATCAGCACCGCTATCTGTATGAACATGGAAATATCTACACTGCTATCTGTATGAACATGGAAATATCTACACCGCTATCTGTATGAACATGGATATATCTACACAGCCCTCTGGATGAACATGGAAATATCCACACCGCTATCTGTGTAAACATGCATACATCTTCACCGCTATCTGTATAAACATGGAAATATCTACACCGCTATCTCTATGAACATGGAAATATCTACACCGCTATCTGTTTGAAGATGGAAATATATACACCGCTATCTGCATGAAAATGGAAATATCTACACAGATATCTGCATATAGATGGAAATATCTACACAGCTATCTCATTACACATGGAAACAACTACACCGCTATCTGTATGAACATGGAAATATCTACACCGCCATCTGTATGAACATGGAAATATCTGCACCGCCATCTGTATGAACATATAAATATCTACTCCCCCATCTCTATTAAGATGTAGATATCTACACCGCTAACTGAATAAACATGGAAATATCTAAACCGATATCTGTATGAACATGGAAATATCTACACTGCTATCTGTGTGAACATGGAAATAGCTACACCGTTATCTGTATGAACATGGAAATAGCTACACCGCTATCTGTATGAACATGGAAATATCTACACCGCTATCTCAATGAACATGGATATATCTACACAGCCATCTGCATGAACATGGAAATATCTACACCGCTCTCTGTATGAACATGGAAATATCTACACCGCTATCTGTATGAACATGGATATATCTACACAGCCATCTGGATGAAAATGGAAATATCTACACCGCTATCTGTGTAAACATGCATACATCTTCACCGCTATCTGTATAAACATGGAAATATCTACACTGCTATCTGTATGAACATGGAAATATCTGCACCGCTATCTGTATGAACATGGAAATATCTACACCGCTATCTGTTTGAACATGGAAATATCTACACCGCTATCTGCATATAGATGGAAATATCTACACTGCTATCTGCATATACATGGAAATATCTACACAGCTATCTCTTTACACATGGAAATATCTTCACCGCCATCTGTATGAACATGGAAATATCTACACCGCCATCTGTATGAACATGGAAATATCTGCTCCGCCATCTGTATGAACATATAAATATCTACACCGCCATCTGTATTAAGATGGAGATATCTACACCGCTCTCCGTATAAACATGGAAATATCTACACCGCTATCTGTATAAACATGGAAATATCTACACCGCTATCTGTATAAACATGGAAATATCTACACCACTACCTTTATAAACATGGAAATATCAGCACCGCTGTCTGTATGAACATGGAAATATCTACACTGCTATCTGTATGAACATGGAAATATCTACACCGCTATCTGTATGAACATGGATATATCTACACAGCCCTCTGGATGAACATGGAAATATCCACACCGCTATCTGTGTAAACATGCATACATCTTCACCGCTATCTGTATAAACATGGAAATATCTACACCGCTATCTCTATGAACATGGAAATATCTACACCGCTATCTGTTTGAAGATGGAAATATATACACCGCTATCTGCATGAAAATGTAAATATCTACACAGCTATCTGCATATAGATGGAAATATCTACACAGCTATCTCTTTACACATGGAAATAACTACACCGCTATCTGTATGAACATGGAAATATCTACGCCGCCATCTGTATGAACATGGAAATATCTACACCGCCATCTTTATGAACATGGAAATATCTGCACCGCCATCTGTATGAACATATAAATATCTACACCGCCATCTGTATTAAGAAGGAAATATCTAAACCGCTATCTGTATCAACATGGAAATATCTACACCGCAATCTGTATGAACATGGAAATATCTACACCGCTATCTGCATGAACATGGAAATATCTACAAAGCTATCTGAATGAACATGGAAATATCTACACCGCTATCTGTTTGAACATGTAAATATCTACACCGCTATCTGCATGAAAATGGAAATATCTACAAAGCTATCTGCATATACATGGAAATATCTACACAGCTATCTCTTTACACATGGAAATAACTACACCGCTATATCTATAAACATGAAAATATCTACACCACCATCTGTATGAACATGGAAATATCTGCACCGCCATCTGTTTGAACATATAAATATCTACACCGCCATCTGTATTAAGAAGGAAATATCTAAACCGCTATCTGTATAAACACGGAAATATCAGCACCGCACTCTGTATGAAAATGGAAATATCTACACCGCTATCTGTATGAACATGGAAATATCTACACTGCTATCTGTATGAACATGGAAATAGCTACACCGTTATGTGTATGAAAATGGAAATAGCTACACCGCTATCTGTATGAACATGGAAATATCTACACCGCTATCTGAATGAACATGGATATATCTACACAGCCATCTGGATGAACATGGAAATATCTACACCGCTATCTGTATGAACATGGAAATATCTACACCGCTATCAGTATGAACATGGATATATGTACACAGCCATCTGGATGAACATGGAAATATCTACACCGCTATCTGTGTAAACATGCATACATCTTCACCGCTATCTGTATAAACATGGAAATATCTACACCGCTATCTCTATGAACATGGAAATATCTACACCGCTATCTGTTTGAAGATGGAAATATATACACCGCTATCTGCATGAAAATGTAAATATCTACACAGCTATCTGCATATAGATGGAAATATCTACACAGCTATCTCTTTACACATGGAAATAACTACACCGCTATCTGTATGAACATGGAAATATCTACGCCGCCATCTGTATGAACATGGAAATATCTACACCGCCATCTTTATGAACATGGAAATATCTGCACCGCCATCTGTATGAACATATAAATATCTACACCGCCATCTGTATTAAGAAGGAAATATCTAAACCGCTATCTGTATCAACATGGAAATATCTACACCGCAATCTGTATGAACATGGAAATATCTACACCGCTATCTGCATGAACATGGAAATATCTACAAAGCTATCTGAATGAACATGGAAATATCTACACCGCTATCTGTTTGAACATGTAAATATCTACACCGCTATCTGCATGAAAATGGAAATATCTACAAAGCTATCTGCATATACATGGAAATATCTACACAGCTATCTCTTTACACATGGAAATAACTACACCGCTATATCTATAAACATGAAAATATCTACACCACCATCTGTATGAACATGGAAATATCTGCACCGCCATCTGTTTGAACATATAAATATCTACACCGCCATCTGTATTAAGAAGGAAATATCTAAACCGCTATCTGTATAAACACGGAAATATCAGCACCGCACTCTGTATGAAAATGGAAATATCTACACCGCTATCTGTATGAACATGGAAATATCTACACTGCTATCTGTATGAACATGGAAATAGCTACACCGTTATGTGTATGAAAATGGAAATAGCTACACCGCTATCTGTATGAACATGGAAATATCTACACCGCTATCTGAATGAACATGGATATATCTACACAGCCATCTGGATGAACATGGAAATATCTACACCGCTATCTGTATGAACATGGAAATATCTACACCGCTATCAGTATGAACATGGATATATGTACACAGCCATCTGGATGAACATGGAAATATCTACACCGCTATCTGTGTAAACATGCATACATCTTCACCACTATCTGTATAAACATGGAAATATCTGCACCGCTATCGGTATGAACATGGAAATATCTACACCGCTATCTGTATGAACATGGAAATACCTACACCGCTATCTGTTTGGACATGGAAATATCTACACCGCTATCTGCATGAAAATGGAAATATCTCCACTGCTATCTGCATATAAATTTAAATATCTACACAGCTATCTCTTTACACATGGAAATAACTACACCACTATGTGTATGAACATGGAAATAAATACACCGCAATCTGTATGAACATGGAAATATCTGCACCGCCATCTGTATGAACATATAAATATCTACACCGCCATCTGTATTAAGATGGAGATATCTACACTGCTATCTGTATAAACATGGAAATATCTACACCGCCATCTGTATGAACATATAAATACACCGCCATCTGTATTAAGAAGGAAATATCTAAACCGCTATCTGTATAAACATGGAAATATCTACACCGCTACCTGTATAAACATGGAAATATCAGCACCGCTATCTGTATGAACATGGAAATATCTACACCGCTATCTGTTTGAACATGGAAATATCTACACCGCTATCTGCATGAAAATGGAAATATCTACAAAGCTATCTGCATATACATGGAAATATCTACACAGCTATCTCTTTACACATGGAAAAAACTACACCGCTATCTGTATGAACATGGAATTATCTACACCGCCATCTGTATGAACATGGAAATATCTGCACCGCCATCTGTATGAACATATAAATATCTACACCGCCATCTGTATTAAGATGGAGATATCTACACCGCTATCTGTATAAACATGGAAATATCTACACCGCTATCTGTATAAACATGGAAATATCTACACCGCTATCTGTATAAACATGGAAATATCTACACCGCTACCTGTATAAACATGGAAATATCAGCACCGCTATCTGTATGAACATGGAAATATCTACACTGCTATCTGTATGAACATGGAAATATCTACACTGCTATCTGTATGAACATGGATATATCTACACAGCCCTCTGGATGAACATGGAAATATCCACACCGCTATCTGTGTAAACATGCATACATCTTCACCGTTATCTGTATAAACATGGAAATATCTACACCGCTATCTCTATGAACATGTAAATATCTACACCGCTATCTGTTTGAAGATGGAAATATATACACCGCTATCTGCATGAAAATGGAAATATCTACACAGCTATCTGCATATAGATGGAAATATCTACACAGCTATCTAATTACACATGGAAATAACTACACCGCTATCTGTATGAACATGGAAATATCTACACTGCCATCTGTATGAACATGGAAATATCTGCACCGCCATCTGTATGAACATATAAATATCTACACCGCCATCTCTATTAAGATGTAGATATCTACACCGCTATCTGAATAAACATGGAAATATCTACACCGATATCTGTATGAACATTTAAATATCTACACTGCTATCTGTATGAACATGGAAATAGCTACACCGTTATCTGTATGAACATGGAAATAGCTACACCGCTATCTGTATGAACATGGAAATATCTACACCGCTATCTGAATGAACATGGATATATCTACACAGCCATCTGCATGAACATGGAAATATCTACACCGCTATCTGTATGAACATGGAAATATCTACACCGCTATCTGTATGAACATGGAAATATCTACACAGCCATCTGGATGAACATGGAAATATCTACACCGCTATCTGTGTAAACATGCATACATCTTCACCGCTATCTGTATAAACATGGAAATATCTACACTGCTATCTGTATGAACATGGAAATATCTGCACTGCTATCTGTATGAACATGGAAATATCTAGACCGCTATCTGTTTGAACATGGAAATATCTACACCGCTATCTGCATATAGATGGAAATATCTACACTGCTATCTGCATATACATGGAAATATCTACACAGCTATCTCTTTACACATGGAAATAACTACACCGCTATCTGTATGAACATGGAAATATCTACACCGCCATATGTATGAACATGGAAATATCTGCACCGCCATGTGTATGAACATATAAATATCTACACCGCCATCTGTATTAAGATGGAGATATCTACACTGCTATCTGTATAAACATGGAAATATCTACACCGCCATCTGTATGAACATATAAATACACCGCCATCTGTATTAAGCAGGAAATATCTAAACCGCTATCTGTATAAACATGGAAATATCTACACCGCTGCCTGTGTAAACATGGAAATATCAGCACCGCTATCTGTATGAACATGGAAATATCTACACCGCTATCTGTTTGAACATGGAAATATCTACACCGCTATCTGCATGAAAATGGAAATATCTACAAAGCTATCTGCATATACATGGAAATATCTACACAGCTATCTCTTTACACATGGAAATAACTACACCGCTATATCTATAAACATGGAAATATATACACCGCCATCTGTATGAACATGGAAATATCTGCACCGCCATCTGTATGAACATATAAATATCTACACCGCCATCTGTATTAAGAAGGAAATATCTAAACCGCTATCTGTATAAACATGGAAATATCTTCACCGCCATCTGTATGAACATGGAAATATCTACACCGCCATCTGTATGAACATGGAAATATCTGCACCGCCATCTGTATGAACATATAAATATCTACACCGCCATCTGTATTAAGATGGAGATATCTACACCGCTATCTTTATAAACATGGAAATATCTACACCGCTATCTGAATAAACATGGAAATATCTACACCGCTATCTGTATAAACATGGAAATATCTACACCACTACCTGTATAAACATGGAAATATCAGCACCGCTGTCTGTATGAACATGGAAGTATCTACACTGCTATCTGTATGAACATGGAAATATCTACACCGCTATCTGTATGAACATGGATATATCTACACAGCCCTCTGGATGAACATGGAAATATCCACAGCGCTATCTGTGTAAACATGCATACATCTTCACCGCTATCTGTATAAACATGGAAATATCTACACCGCTATCTCTATGAACATGGAAATATCTACACCGCTATCTGTTTGAAGATGGAAATATGTACACCGCTATCTGCATGAAAATGGAAATATCTACACAGCTATCTGCATATAGATGGAAATATCTACACAGCTATCTCTTTACACATGGAAATAACTACACCGCTATCTGTATGAACATGGAAATATCTACGCCGCCATCTGTATCAACATGGAAATATCTGCACCGCCATCTGTATGAACATATAAATATCTACACCGCCATCTGTATTAAGATGGAGATATCTACATCGCTATCTGTATAAACATGGAAATATCAACACCGCTATCTGTATAAACATGGAAATATCTACACCGCTATCTGCATAAACATGGAAATATCTACACCGCTACCTGTATAAACATGGAAATATCAGCACCGCTATCTGTATGAACATGGAAATATCTACACCGCTATCTGTATGAACATGGAAAAATCTACACCGCTATCTGTATGAACATGGATATACGTACACAGCCCTCTGGATGAACATGGAAATCTCTACACCGCTATCTGTGTAAACATGCATACATATTCACCGCTGTATGTATAAACATGGAAATATCTACACCGCTATCTCTATGAACATGGAAATATCTACACCGCTATCTGTTTGAAGATGGAAATATATACACAGCTATCTGCATGAAAATGGAAATATCTACACAGCTATCTGCATATAGATGGAAATATCTACACAGCTATCTCTTTACACATTGAAATATCTACACCGCTATCTGAATGAACATGGAAATATCAGCACCGCTATCTGTATGAACATGGAAATACCCACACCGCTATCTGTATGAACATGGAAATATCTACACCGCTATCTGTATGAACATGGATATATCTACACAGCCCTCTGGATGAACATGGAAATATCCACACCGCTATCTGTGTAAACATGCATACATCTTCACCGCTATCTGTATAAACATGGAAATATCTACACCGCTATCTGTATGAACATGGAAATATCTACACCGCTATCTGTTTGAAGATGGAAATATATACATCGCTATCTGCATGAAAATGGAAATATCTACACAGATGTCTGCATATAGATGGAAATATCTACACAGCAATCTCTTTACACATGGAAATAACTACACCGCTATCTGTATGAACATGGAAATAACTAAACCGCTCTCTGTATGAACATGGATTTATCTACACAGCCATCTGGATGAACATGGAAATACCTACACCGCTATCTGTGTAAACATGCATACATCTTCACCGCTATCTGTATAAACATGGAAATATCTACACTGCTATCTGTATGAACATGGAAATATCTGCACCGCTATCTGTATGAACATGGAAATATCTACACCGCTATCTGTTTGAACATGGAAATATCTACACCGCTATCTGCATGAAAATGGAAATATCTACACTGCTATCTGCATATACATGAAATATCTACACAGCTATCTCTTTACACATGGAAATAACTACACCGCAATCTGTATGAACATGGAAATATCTACACCTCCATCTGTATGAACATGGAAATATCTGCACCGCCATCTGTATGAACATATAAATATCTACACCGCCATCTGTATTAAGATGGAGATATCTACACCGCTATCTGTATAAACATGGAAATATCTACACCGCTATCTGTATAAACATGGAAATATCTACACCACTATCTGTATAAACATGGAAATATCTACACCGCTACCTGTATAAACATGGAAATATCAGCACCGCTATCTGTATGAACATGGAAATATCTACACTGCTATCTGTATGAACATGGAAATATCTACACCGCTATCTGTATGAACATGGATATATCTACACAGACCTCTGGATGAACATGGAAATATCCACACCGCTATCTGTGTAAACATGCATACATCTTCACCGCTATCTGTATAAACATGGAAATATCTACACCGCTATCTCTATGAACATGGAAATATCTACACCGCTATCTGTTTGAAGATGGAAATATATACACCGCTATCTGCCTGAAAATGGAAATATCTACACAGCTATCTGCATATAGATGGAAATATCTACACAGCTATCTCATTACACATGGAAATAACTACACCGCTATCTGTATGAACATGGAAATATCTACACCGCCATCTGTATGAACATGGAAATATCTGCACCGCCATCTCTATGAACATATAAATATCTACACCGCCATCTCTATCAAGATGTAGATATCTACACCGCTATCTGAATAAACATGGAAATATCTACACCGATATCTGTATGAACATGGAAATATCTACACTGCTATCTGTATGAACATGGAAATAGCTACACCGTTCTCTGTATGAACATGGAAATAGCTACACCGCTATCTGTATGAACATGGAAATATCTACACCGCTATCTGAAAGAACATGGAAATATCTACACAGCCATCTGCATGAACATGGAAATATCTACACCGCTATCTGTATGAATATGGAAATATCTACACCGCTATCTGTATGAACATGGATATATCTACACAGCCATCTGGAGGAACATGGAAATATCTACACCGCTATCTGTGTAAACATGCATACACCTTCACCGCTATCTGTATAAACATGGAAATATCTACACTGCTATCTGTATGAACATGGAAATATCTGCACCGCTCTCTGTACGAACATGGAAATATCTACACCGCTATCTGTTTGAACATGGAAATATCTACACCGCTATCTGCATATAGATGGAAATATCTACACTGCTATCTGCATATACATGGAAATATCTACACAGCTATCTCTTTACACATGGAAATAACTACACCGCTATCTGTATGAACATGGAAATATCTACACCGCCATCTGTATGAACATGGAAATATCTGCACCGCCATCTGTATGAACATATAAATATCTACACCGCCATCTGTATTAAGATGGAGATATCTACACCGCTATCTGTATAAACATGGAAATATCTACACCGCTATCTGTATAAACATGGAAATATCTATACCGCTATCTGTATAAACATGGAAATATCTACACCGCTACCTGTATAAACATGGAAATATCAGCACCGCTATCTGTATGAACATGGATATATCTACACAGCCCTCTGGATGAACATGGAAATATCCACACCGCTGTCTGTGTAAACATGCATTCATCTTCACCGCTCTCTGTATAAACATGGAAATATCTACACCGCTATCTCTATGAACATGGAAATATCTACACCGCTATCTGTTTGAAGATGGAAATATATACACCGCTATCTGCATGAAAATGGAAATATCTACACAGCTATCTGCATATAGATGGAAATATCTACACAGCTATCCCTTTACACATGGAAATAACTACACCGCTATCTGTATGAACATGGAAATATCTACACCGCCGTCTGTATGAACATGGAAATATCTGCACCGCCATCTGTATGAACATATAAATATCTACACCGCCATCTCTATTAAGATGGAGATATCTACACGGCTATCTGAATAAACATGGAAATATCTACACCGCTATCTGTATAAACATGGAAATATCTACACCGCTATCTGTATAAACATGGAAATATCTACACCGCTACCTGTATAAACATGGAAATATCAGCACCGCTATCTGTATGAAGCTGGAAATATCTACACCGCTATATGTATGAACATGGAAATATCTACACCGCTATCTGCATGAACATGGAAATATCTACAAAGCTATCTGAATGAACATGGAAATATCTACACCGCTATCTGTTTGAACATGTAAATATCTACACCGCTATCTGCATGAAAATGGAAATATCTACAAAGCTATCTGCATATACATGGAAATATCTTCACAGCTATCTCTTTACACATGGAAATAACTACACCGCTATATCTATAAAAATGGAAATATCTACACCACCATCTGTATGAACATGGAAATATCTGCACCGCCATCTCTTTGAACATATAAATATCTGCACCGCCATCTGTAATAAGAAGGAAATATCTAAACCGCTATCTGTATAAACACGGAAATATCAGCACCGCTCTCTGTATGAAAATGGAAATATCTACACTGCTATCTGTATGAACATGGAAATATCTACACTGCTATCTGTATGAACATGGAAATAGCTACACCGTTATGTGTATGAAAATGGAAATAGCTAATCCGCTATCTGCATGAACATGGAAGTATCTACACAGCTATCTGTATGAACATGGATATATCTACACAGCCATCTGGATGAACATGGAAATATCTACACCGCTATCTGTGTAAACATGCATACATCTTCACCACTATCTGTATAAACATGGAAATATCTGCACCGCTCTCGGTATGAACATGGAAATATCTCCACCGCTATCTGTATGAACATGGAAATACTTACACCGCTATCTGTTTGGACATGGAAATAACTACACCGCTATCTGCATGAAAATGGAAATATCTACACTGCTATCTGCATATACATTTAAATATCTACACAGCTATCTCTTTACACATGGAAATAACTACACCACTATCTGTATGAGCATGGAAATAACTACACCGCCATCTGTATGAACATGGAAATATCTGCACCGCCATCTGTATGAACATATAAATATCTACACCGCCACCTGTATTAAGATGGAGATATCTACACTGCTATCTGTATAAACATGGAAATATCTACACCGCCATCTGTATGAACATATAAATACACTGCCATTTGTATTAAGAAGGAAATATCTAAACCGCTATCTGTATAAACATGGAAATATCTACACCGCTGCCTGTATAAACATGGAAATATCAGCACCGCTATCTGTATGAACATGGAAATATCTACACCGCTATCTGTAGGAACATGGAAATAGCTACACCGCTGCCTGTATAAACAAGGAAATATCAGCACCACTATCTGTATGAACATGGAAATATCTACTCCACTATCTGTATGAACATGGAAATATCTACACCGCTATCTGTATGAACACGGATATATCTACACAGCCCTCTGGATGAACATGGAAATATCCACACCGCTATCTGTGTAAACATGCATACATCTTCACCGCTATCTGTATAAACAAGGATATATCTACACCGCTATCTCTATGAACATGGAAATATCTACACCGCTATCTGTTTGAAGATGGAAATATATACACCGCTATCTGCATGAAAATGGAAATATCTACACAGCTATCTGCATATAGATGGAAATATCTACACAGCTATCTCATTACACATGGAAATAACTACACCGCTATCTGTATGAACATGGAAATACCTACACCGCCATCTGTATGAACATGGAAATATCTGCACCGCCATCTGTATGAACATATAAATATCTACACCGCCATCTCTATTAAGGTGGAGATATCTACACCGCTATCTGAATAAACATGGAAATATCTACACCGCTATCTGTATAAACATGGAAATATCTACACCGCTATCTGTATAAACATGGAAATATCTACACCGCTACCTGTATAAACATGGAAATATCAGCACCGCTATCTGTATGAACCTGGAAATATCTACACCGCTATCTGTATGAACATGGAAATATCTACACCGCTATCTGCATGAACATGGAAATATCTACAAAGCTATCTGAATGAACATGGAAATATCTACACCGCTATCTGTTTGAACATGCAAATATCTACACCGCTATCTGCATGAAAATGGAAATATCTACAAAGCTATCTGCATATACATGGAAATATCTACACAGCTATCTCTTTACACATGGAAATAACTACACCGCTATATCTATAAACATGGAAATATCTACACCACCATCTGTATGAACATGGAAATATCTGCACCGCTATCTGTGTAAACATGCATACATCTTCACCGCTATCTGTATAAACATGGAAATATCTACACTGCTATCTGTATGAACATGGAAATATCTGCACCGCTATCTGTATGAACATGGAAATATCTACACCGCTATCAGTATGAACATGGATATATCTACACAGCCATCTGGATGAACATGGAAATATCTACACCGCTATCTGTGTAAACATGCATACATCTTCACCACTATCTGTATAAACATGGAAATATCTGCACCACTATCGGTATGAACATGGAAATATCTACATCGCTATCTGTGTGAACATGGAAATACCTACACCGCTATCTGTTTGGACATGGAAATATCTACACCGCTATCTGCATGAAAATGGAAATATCTCCACTGCTATCTGCATATACATTTAAATATCTACACAGCTATCTCTTTACACATGGAAATAACTACACCACTATCTGTATGAACATGGAAATAACTACACCGCCATCTGTATGAACATGGAAATATCTGCACCGCCATCTGTATGAACATATAAATATCTACACCGCCATCTGTATTAAGATGGAGATATCTTCACTGCTATCTGTATAAACATGGAAATATCTACACCGCCATCTGTATGAACATATAAATACACCGCCATCTGTATTAAGAAGGAAATATCTAAACCGCTATCTGTATAAACATGGAAATATCTACACCACTGCCTTTATAAACATGGAAATATCAGCACCGCTATCTGTATGAACATGGAAATATCTACACCGCTATCTGTTTGAACATGGAAATATCTACACCGCTATCTGCATGAAAATGGAAATATCTACAAAGCTATCTGCATATACATGGAAATATCTACACAGCTATCTCTTTACACATGGAAATAACTACACCGCTATCTGTATGAACATGGAAATATCTACACCGCCATCTGTATGAACATGGAAATATCTGCACCGCCATCTGTATGAACATATAAATATCTACACCGCCATCTGTATTAAGATGGAGATATCTACACCGCTATCTGTATAAACATGGAAATATCTACACCGCTATCTGTATAAACATGGAAATATCTACACCGCTATCTGTATAAACATGGAAATATCTACACCGCTACCTGTATAAACATGGAAATATCAGCACCGCTATCTGTATGAACATGGAAATATCTACACTGCTATCTGCATGAACATGGAAATATCTACACCGCTATCTGTATGAACATGGATATATCTACACAGCCCTCTGGATGAACATGGAAATATCCACACCGCTATCTGTGTAAACATGCATACATCTTCACCGCTATCTGTATAAACCTGGAAATATCTACACCGCTATCTCTATGAACATGGAAATATCTACACCGCTATCTGTTTGAACATGGAAATATATACACCGCTATCTGCATGAAAATGGAAATATCTACACAGCTATCTGCATATAGATGGAAATATCTACACAGCTATCTCATTACACATGGAAACAACTACACCGCTATCTGTATGAACATGGAAATATCTACACCGCCATCTGTATGAACATGGAAATATCTGCACCGCCATCTGTATGAACATATAAATATCTACTCCCCCATCTCTATTAAGATGTAGATATCTACACCGCTATCTGAATAAACATGGAAATATCTAAACCGATATCTGTATGAACATGGAAATATCTACACTGCTATCTGTATGAACATGGAAATAGCTACACCGTTATCTGTATGAACATGGAAATAGCTACACCGCTATCTGTATGAACATGGAAATATCTACACCGCTATCTCAATGAACATGGATATATCTACACAGCCATCTGCATGAACATGGAAATATCTACACCGCTATCTGTATGAACATGGAAATATCTACACCGCTATCTGTATGAACATGGATAGATCTACACAGCCATATGGATGAAAATGGAAATATCTACACCGCTATCTGTGTAAACATGCATACATCTTCACCGCTATCTGTATAAACATGGAAATATCTACACTGCTATCTGTATGAACATGGAAATATCTGCACCGCTATCTGTATGAACATGGAAATATCTACACCGCTATCTGTTTGAACATGGAAATATCTACACCGCTATCTGCATATAGATGGAAATATCTACACTGCTATCTGTATAAACATGGAAATATCTACACAGCTATCTCTTTACACATGGAAATATCTTCACCGCCATCTGTATGAACATGGAAATATCTACACCGCCATCTGTATGAACATGGAAATATCTGCACCGCCATCTGTATGAACATATAAATATCTACACCGCCATCTGTATTAAGATGGAGATATCTACACCGCTCTCCGTATAAACATGGAAATATCTACACCGCTATCTGTATAAACATGGAAATATCTAAACCGCTATCTGTATAAACATGGAAATATCTACACCACTACCTTTATAAACATGGAAATATCAGCACCGCTGTCTGTATGAACATGGAAATATCTACACTTCTATCTGTATGAACATGGAAATATCTACACCGCTATCTGTATGAACATGGATATATCTACACAGCCCTCTGGATGAACATGGAAATATCCACACCGCTATCTGTGTAAACATGCATACATCTTCACCGCTATCTGTATAAACATGGAAATATCTACACCGCTATCTCTATGAACATGGAAATATCTACACCGCTATCTGTTTGAAGATGGAAATATATACACCGCTATCTGCATGAAAATGTAAATATCTACACAGCTATCTGCATATAGATGGAAATATCTACACAGCTATCTCTTTACACATGGAAATAACTACACCGCTATCTGAATGAACATGGAAATATCTACGCCGCCATCTGTATGAACATGGAAATATCTACACCGCCATCTTTATGAACATGGAAATATCTGCACCGCCATCTGTATGAACATATAAATATCTACACCGCCATCTGTATTAAGAAGGAAATATCTAAACCGCTATCTGTATAAACATGGAAATATCTACACCGCAATCTGTATGAACATGGAAATATCTACACCGCTATCTGCATGAACATGGAAATATCTACAAAGCTATCTGAATGAACATGGAAATATCTACACCGCTATCTGTTTGAACATGGAAATATCTACACCGCTATCTGCATGAAAATGGAAATATCTACAAAGCTATCTGCATAGACATGGAAATAACTACACAGCTATCTCTTTACACATGGAAATAACTACACCGCTATATCTATAAACATGAAAATATCTACACCACCATCTGTATGAACATGGAAATACCTGCACCGCCATCTGTTTGAACATATAAATATCTATACCGCCATCTGTATTAAGAAGGAAATATCTAAACCGCTATCTGTATAAACACGGAAATATCAGCACCGCACTCTGTATGAAAATGGAAATATCTACACCGCTATCTGTATGAACATGGAAATATCTACACTGCTATCTGTATGAACATGGAAATAGCTACACCGTTATGTGTATGAAAATGGAAATAGCTACACCGCTATCTGTATGAACATGGAAATATCTACACCGCTATCTGTATGAACATGGATATATCTACACAGCCATCTGGATGAACATGGAAATATCTACACCGCTATCTGTATGAACATGGATATATCTACACAGCCATCTGGATGAACATGGAAATATCTACACCACTATCTGTATGAACATGGAAATATCTAC
Source organism: Gorilla gorilla gorilla (assembly GCF_029281585.2). Lineage (NCBI taxonomy): Eukaryota > Metazoa > Chordata > Mammalia > Primates > Hominidae > Gorilla > Gorilla gorilla. The sequence goes on from NC_073247.2 coordinate 2,485,166, forward strand.
ACCACTATCTGTGTAAACAAGCATACATCTTCACCACTATCTGTATAAACATGGAAATATCTGCACCGCTATCGGTATGAACATGGAAATATCTACACCGCTATCTGTATGAACATGGAAATACCTACACCGCTATCTGTTTGAACATGGAAATGTCTACACCGGTATCTGCATGAAAATGGAAATATCTCCACTGCTATCTGCATATAAATTTAAATATCTACACAGCTATCTCTTTACACATGGAAATAACTACACCACTATTTGTATGAACATGGAAATAACTACACCGCCATCTGTATGAACATGGAAATATCTGCACCGCCATCTGTATGAACATATAAATATCTACACCGCCATCTGTATTAAGATGGAGATATCTACACGGCTATCTGTATAAACATGGAAATATTTACACCGCTATCTGTATAAACATGGAAATATCTACACCGCTATCTCTATAAACATGGAAATATCTACACTGCTACCTGTATAAACATGGAAATATCTACACCGCTGCCTGTATAAACATGGAAATATCAGCACCGCTATCTGTATGAACATGGAAATATCTACACCGCTATCTGTTTGAACATGGAAATATCTACACCGCTATCTGTATGAACATGGATATATCTACACAGCCCTCTGGATGAACATGGAAATATCCACACCGCTATCTGTATGAACATGGATATATCTACACAGCCATCTGCATGAACATGGAAATATCTACACCGCTATCTGTATGAACATGGAAATATCTACACCGCTATCTGTATGAACATGGATATACCTACACAGCCATATGGATGAACATGGAAATATCTACACCGCTACCTGTATAAACATGGAAATATCAGCACCGCTATCTGTATGAACATGGAAATATCTACACTGCTATCTGTATGAACATGGAAATAGCTACACCGTTATCTGTATGAACATGGAAATAGCTACACCGCTATCTGTATGAACATGGAAATATCTACACCGCTATCTGTATGAACATGGATATATCTACACAGCCATCTGCATGAACATGGAAATATCTACACCGCTATCTGTATGAACATGGAAATATCTACACCGCTATCTGTATGAACATGGATATATCTACACAGCCATATGTATGAACATGGAAATATCTACACCGCTATCTGTGTAAACATGCATACATCTTCACCGCTATCTGTATAAACATGGAAATATCAGCACCGCTATCTGTATGAACATGGAAATATCTACACTGCTATCTGTATGAACATGGAAATAGCTACACCGTTATCTGTATGAACATGGAAATAGCTACACCGCTATCTGTATGAACATGGAAATATCTACACCGCTATCTGTATGAACATGGAAATATCTGCACCGCTATCTGTATGAACATGGAAATATCTACACCGCTATCTGTATGAACATGGAAATATCTACACCGCTATCTCCATATAGATGGAAATATCTACACTGCTATCTGCATATACATGGAAATATCTACACAGCTATCTCTTTACACATGGAAATAACTACACCGCTATCTGTTTGAACATGGAAATATCTACACCGCCATCTGTATGAACATGGAAATATCTGCACCGCCATCTGAATGAACTTATAAATATCTACACCGCCATCTGTGTTAAGATGGAGATATCTAAACCGCTATCTGTATAAACATGGAAATATCTACACCGCTATCTGTATAAACATGGAAATATCTACACCGCTATCTGTATAAACATGGAAATATCTACACCGCTACCTGTATAAACACGGAAATATCAGCACCGCTATCTGTATGAACATGGAAATATCTACACTGCTATCTGTATGAACATGGAAATATCTACACCGCTATCTGTATGAACATGGATATATCTACACAGCCCTCTGGATGAACATGGAAATATCCACACCGCTATCTGTGTAAACATGCATACATCTTCACCACTATCTGTATAAACATGGAAATATCTACACCGCTATCTCTATGAACATGGAAATATCTACACCGCTATCTGTTTGAAGATGGAAATATCTACACAGCTATCTGCATATAGATGGAAATATCTACACAGCTATCTCTTTACACATGGAAATAACTACACAGATATCTGTATGAACATGGAAATATCTACACCGCCATCTGTATCAACATGGAAATATCTGCACCGCCATCTGTATGAACATATAAATATCTACACCGCCATCTCTATTAAGATGGAGATATCTACACCGCTATCAGAATAAACATGGAAATATCTACACCGCTCTCTGTATAAACATGGAAATATCTACACCGCTATCTGTATAAACATGGAAATATCTACACCGCTACCTGTATAAACATGGAAATATCAGCACCGCTATCTGTATGAACCTGGAAATATCTACACCGCTATCTGTATGAACATGGAAATATCTACACCGCTATCTGTATGAACATGGATATATCTACACAGCCATCTGGATGAACATGGAAATATCTGCACCGCTATCTGTATGAACATGGAAATATCTACACCGCTATCTGTATGAACATGGATATATCTACGCAGCCATCTGAATGAACATGGAAATATCTACACCGCTATCTGTGTAAACATGCATACATCTTCACCACTATCTGTATAAACATGGAAATATCTGCACCGCTATCGGTATGAACATGGAAATATCTACACCGCTATCTGTATGAACATGGAAATACCTACACCGCTATCTGTTTGGACATGGAAAGAACTACACCGCTATCTGCATGAAAATGGAAATATCTACACTGCTATCTGCATATACATTTAAATATCTACACAGCTATCTCTTTACACATGGAAATAACTACACCACTATCTGTATGAACATGGAAATAACTACACAGCCATCTGGATGAACATGGAAATACCAGCACCGCTATCTGTATGAACATGGAAATATCTACACCGCTATCTGTATGAACATGGAAATATCTACACCGCTATCTGTATGAACATGGATATATCTACACAGCCCTCTGGATGAACATGGAAATTTCCACACCGCTATCTGTGTAAACATGCATACATCTTCACCGCTATCTGTGTAAACATGGAAATATCTACACCGCTATCTGTATGAACATGGAAATATCTACAACACTATCTGTTTGAAGATGGAAATATATACATCGCTATCTGCATGAAAATGGAAATATCTACACAGCTCTCTGCATATAGATGGAAATATCTACACAGCAATCTCTTTACACTTGAAATAACTACACCGCTATTTGTATGAACATGGACATATCTACACCGCCATGTGTATGAACATGGAAATATCTGCACGGCCATCTGTATGAACATATAAATATCTACACCGCCATCAGTATTAAGATGGAGATATCTACACCGCTATCTGAATAAACATGGAAATATCTACACCGATATCTGTATGAACATGGAAATATCTACACTGCTATCTGTATGAACATGGAAATAGCTACACCGTTATCTGTATGAACATGGAAATAGCTACACCGCTATCTGTATGAACATGGAAATATTTACACCGCTATCTGTATGAACATGGATATATCTACACAGCCATCTGCATGAACATGGAAATATCTACACCGCTATCTGTATGAACATGGAAATATCTACACCGCTATCTGTATGAACATGGATATATCTACACAGCCATCTGGATGAACATGGAAATATCTACACCGCTATCTGTGTAAACATGCATACATCTTCACCGCTATCTGTATAAACATGGAAATATCTACACTGCTATCTGTATGAACATGGAAATATCTGCACCGCTATCTGTATGAACATGGAAATATCTACACCGCTATCTGTATGAACATGGAAATATCTACACCGCTATCTGCATATAGATGGAAATATCTACACTGCTATCTGCATATACATGGAAATATCTACACAGCTATCTCTTTACACATGGAAATAACTACACCGCTATCTGTATGAACATGGAAATATCTACACCGCCATCTGTATGAACATGGAAATATCTGCACCGCCGTCTGAATGAACTTATAAATATCTACACCGCCATCTGTATTAAGATGGAGATATCTACACCGCTATCTGTATAAACATGGAAATAACTACACCGCTATCTGTATAAACATGGAAATATCTACACCGCTATCTGTATAAACATGGAAATATCTACACCGCTACCTGTATAAACATGGAAATATCAGCACCGCTATCTGTATGAACATGGAAATATCTACACTGCTATCTGTATGAACATGGAAATATCTACACCACTATCTGTATGAACATGGATATATCTACACAGCCCTCTGGATGAACATGGAAATATCCACACCGCTATCTGTGTAAACATGCATACATCTTCACCACTATCTGTATAAACATGGAAATATCTACACCGCTATCTCTATGAACATGGAAATATCTAAACCACTATCTGCATGAAAATGGAAATATCTACACTGCTATCTGCATATACATTTAAATATGTACACTGCTATCTCTTTACACATGGAAATAACTACACAGCTATCTCTATAAACATGGAAATATCTACACCGCCATCTGTATGAAATTGGAAATATCTGCACCGCCATCTGTATGAACATATAAATATCTACACCGCCATCTGTATTAAGAAGGAAATATCTAAACCGCTATCTGAATGAACATTGAAATATCTACACCACTATCTGTATGAACATGGAAATATCTACACCGCTATCTGTGTAAACATGCATACATCTTCACCGCTATCTGTATAAACATGGAAATGTCTACAAGGCTATCTGTATGAACATGGAAATATCTACGCCGCTATCTGTACGAACATGGAAATATCTAAACCGCTATCTGCATGAAAATAGAAATATCTACACAGCTATCTGCATATACATGGAAATATCTACACAGCTATCTCTTTACACATGGAAATAACTACACCGCTATCTGTATGAACATGGAAATATCTGCACCGCCATCTGTATGAACACATAAATATCTACACCGCCATCTGTATTAAGATGGAGATACCTACACCGCTATCTGTATAAACATGGAAATATCTACACCGCTATCTCTATGAACATGGAAATATCTACACCGCTATCTGTTTGAAGATGGAAATATATACACCGCTATCTGCATGAAAATGTAAATATCTACACAGCTATCTGCATATAGATGGAAATATCTACACAGCTATCTCTTTACACATGGAAATAACTACACCGCTATCTGAATGAACATGGAAATATCTACGCCGCCATCTGTATGAACATGGAAATATCTACACCGCCATCTTTATGAACATGGAAATATCTGCACCGCCATCTGTATGAACATATAAATATCTACACCGCCATCTGTATTAAGAAGGAAATATCTAAACCGCTATCTGTATAAACATGGAAATATCTACACCGCAATCTGTATGAACATGGAAATATCTACACCGCTATCTGCATGAACATGGAAATATCTACAAAGCTATCTGAATGAACATGGAAATATCTACACCGCTATCTGTTTGAACATGGAAATATCTACACCGCTATCTGCATGAAAATGGAAATATCTACAAAGCTATCTGCATAGACATGGAAATAACTACACAGCTATCTCTTTACACATGGAAATAACTACACCGCTATATCTATAAACATGAAAATATCTACACCACCATCTGTATGAACATGGAAATACCTGCACCGCCATCTGTTTGAACATATAAATATCTATACCGCCATCTGTATTAAGAAGGAAATATCTAAACCGCTATCTGTATAAACACGGAAATATCAGCACCGCACTCTGTATGAAAATGGAAATATCTACACCGCTATCTGTATGAACATGGAAATATCTACACTGCTATCTGTATGAACATGGAAATAGCTACACCGTTATGTGTATGAAAATGGAAATAGCTACACCGCTATCTGTATGAACATGGAAATATCTACACCGCTATCTGTATGAACATGGATATATCTACACAGCCATCTGGATGAACATGGAAATATCTACACCGCTATCTGTATGAACATGGATATATCTACACAGCCATCTGGATGAACATGGAAATATCTACACCACTATCTGTATGAACATGGAAATATCTACACCACTATCTGTGTAAACAAGCATACATCTTCACCACTATCTGTATAAACATGGAAATATCTGCACCGCTATCGGTATGAACATGGAAATATCTACACCGCTATCTGTATGAACATGGAAATACCTACACCGCTATCTGTTTGAACATGGAAATGTCTACACCGGTATCTGCATGAAAATGGAAATATCTCCACTGCTATCTGCATATAAATTTAAATATCTACACAGCTATCTCTTTACACATGGAAATAACTACACCACTATTTGTATGAACATGGAAATAACTACACCGCCATCTGTATGAACATGGAAATATCTGCACCGCCATCTGTATGAACATATAAATATCTACACCGCCATCTGTATTAAGATGGAGATATCTACACGGCTATCTGTATAAACATGGAAATATTTACACCGCTATCTGTATAAACATGGAAATATCTACACCGCTATCTCTATAAACATGGAAATATCTACACTGCTACCTGTATAAACATGGAAATATCTACACCGCTGCCTGTATAAACATGGAAATATCAGCACCGCTATCTGTATGAACATGGAAATATCTACACCGCTATCTGTTTGAACATGGAAATATCTACACCGCTATCTGTATGAACATGGATATATCTACACAGCCCTCTGGATGAACATGGAAATATCCACACCGCTATCTGTGTAAACATGCATACATCTTCACCGCTATCTGTATAAACATGGAAATATCTACACCGCTATCTCTATGAACATGGAAATATCTACACCGCTATCTGTTTGAAGATGGAAATATATACACCGCTATCTGCATGAAAATGTAAATATCTACACAGCTATCTGCATATAGATGGAAATATCTACACAGCTATCTCTTTACACATGGAAATAACTACACCGCTATCTGAATGAACATGGAAATATCTACGCCGCCATCTGTATGAACATGGAAATATCTACACCGCCATCTTTATGAACATGGAAATATCTGCACCGCCATCTGTATGAACATATAAATATCTACACCGCCATCTGTATTAAGAAGGAAATATCTAAACCGCTATCTGTATAAACATGGAAATATCTACACCGCAATCTGTATGAACATGGAAATATCTACACCGCTATCTGCATGAACATGGAAATATCTACAAAGCTATCTGAATGAACATGGAAATATCTACACCGCTATCTGTTTGAACATGGAAATATCTACACCGCTATCTGCATGAAAATGGAAATATCTACAAAGCTATCTGCATAGACATGGAAATAACTACACAGCTATCTCTTTACACATGGAAATAACTACACCGCTATATCTATAAACATGAAAATATCTACACCACCATCTGTATGAACATGGAAATACCTGCACCGCCATCTGTTTGAACATATAAATATCTATACCGCCATCTGTATTAAGAAGGAAATATCTAAACCGCTATCTGTATAAACACGGAAATATCAGCACCGCACTCTGTATGAAAATGGAAATATCTACACCGCTATCTGTATGAACATGGAAATATCTACACTGCTATCTGTATGAACATGGAAATAGCTACACCGTTATGTGTATGAAAATGGAAATAGCTACACCGCTATCTGTATGAACATGGAAATATCTACACCGCTATCTGTATGAACATGGATATATCTACACAGCCATCTGGATGAACATGGAAATATCTACACCGCTATCTGTATGAACATGGATATATCTACACAGCCATCTGGATGAACATGGAAATATCTACACCACTATCTGTATGAACATGGAAATATCTACACCACTATCTGTGTAAACAAGCATACATCTTCACCACTATCTGTATAAACATGGAAATATCTGCACCGCTATCGGTATGAACATGGAAATATCTACACCGCTATCTGTATGAACATGGAAATACCTACACCGCTATCTGTTTGAACATGGAAATGTCTACACCGGTATCTGCATGAAAATGGAAATATCTCCACTGCTATCTGCATATAAATTTAAATATCTACACAGCTATCTCTTTACACATGGAAATAACTACACCACTATTTGTATGAACATGGAAATAACTACACCGCCATCTGTATGAACATGGAAATATCTGCACCGCCATCTGTATGAACATATAAATATCTACACCGCCATCTGTATTAAGATGGAGATATCTACACGGCTATCTGTATAAACATGGAAATATTTACACCGCTATCTGTATAAACATGGAAATATCTACACCGCTATCTCTATAAACATGGAAATATCTACACTGCTACCTGTATAAACATGGAAATATCTACACCGCTGCCTGTATAAACATGGAAATATCAGCACCGCTATCTGTATGAACATGGAAATATCTACACCGCTATCTGTTTGAACATGGAAATATCTACACCGCTATCTGTATGAACATGGATATATCTACACAGCCCTCTGGATGAACATGGAAATATCCACACCGCTATCTGTATGAACATGGATATATCTACACAGCCATCTGCATGAACATGGAAATATCTACACCGCTATCTGTATGAACATGGAAATATCTACACCGCTATCTGTATGAACATGGATATACCTACACAGCCATATGGATGAACATGGAAATATCTACACCGCTACCTGTATAAACATGGAAATATCAGCACCGCTATCTGTATGAACATGGAAATATCTACACTGCTATCTGTATGAACATGGAAATAGCTACACCGTTATCTGTATGAACATGGAAATAGCTACACCGCTATCTGTATGAACATGGAAATATCTACACCGCTATCTGTATGAACATGGATATATCTACACAGCCATCTGCATGAACATGGAAATATCTACACCGCTATCTGTATGAACATGGAAATATCTACACCGCTATCTGTATGAACATGGATATATCTACACAGCCATATGTATGAACATGGAAATATCTACACCGCTATCTGTGTAAACATGCATACATCTTCACCGCTATCTGTATAAACATGGAAATATCAGCACCGCTATCTGTATGAACATGGAAATATCTACACTGCTATCTGTATGAACATGGAAATAGCTACACCGTTATCTGTATGAACATGGAAATAGCTACACCGCTATCTGTATGAACATGGAAATATCTACACCGCTATCTGTATGAACATGGAAATATCTGCACCGCTATCTGTATGAACATGGAAATATCTACACCGCTATCTGTATGAACATGGAAATATCTACACCGCTATCTCCATATAGATGGAAATATCTACACTGCTATCTGCATATACATGGAAATATCTACACAGCTATCTCTTTACACATGGAAATAACTACACCGCTATCTGTTTGAACATGGAAATATCTACACCGCCATCTGTATGAACATGGAAATATCTGCACCGCCATCTGAATGAACTTATAAATATCTACACCGCCATCTGTGTTAAGATGGAGATATCTAAACCGCTATCTGTATAAACATGGAAATATCTACACCGCTATCTGTATAAACATGGAAATATCTACACCGCTATCTGTATAAACATGGAAATATCTACACCGCTACCTGTATAAACACGGAAATATCAGCACCGCTATCTGTATGAACATGGAAATATCTACACTGCTATCTGTATGAACATGGAAATATCTACACCGCTATCTGTATGAACATGGATATATCTACACAGCCCTCTGGATGAACATGGAAATATCCACACCGCTATCTGTGTAAACATGCATACATCTTCACCACTATCTGTATAAACATGGAAATATCTACACCGCTATCTCTATGAACATGGAAATATCTACACCGCTATCTGTTTGAAGATGGAAATATCTACACAGCTATCTGCATATAGATGGAAATATCTACACAGCTATCTCTTTACACATGGAAATAACTACACAGATATCTGTATGAACATGGAAATATCTACACCGCCATCTGTATCAACATGGAAATATCTGCACCGCCATCTGTATGAACATATAAATATCTACACCGCCATCTCTATTAAGATGGAGATATCTACACCGCTATCAGAATAAACATGGAAATATCTACACCGCTCTCTGTATAAACATGGAAATATCTACACCGCTATCTGTATAAACATGGAAATATCTACACCGCTACCTGTATAAACATGGAAATATCAGCACCGCTATCTGTATGAACCTGGAAATATCTACACCGCTATCTGTATGAACATGGAAATATCTACACCGCTATCTGTATGAACATGGATATATCTACACAGCCATCTGGATGAACATGGAAATATCTGCACCGCTATCTGTATGAACATGGAAATATCTACACCGCTATCTGTATGAACATGGATATATCTACGCAGCCATCTGAATGAACATGGAAATATCTACACCGCTATCTGTGTAAACATGCATACATCTTCACCACTATCTGTATAAACATGGAAATATCTGCACCGCTATCGGTATGAACATGGAAATATCTACACCGCTATCTGTATGAACATGGAAATACCTACACCGCTATCTGTTTGGACATGGAAAGAACTACACCGCTATCTGCATGAAAATGGAAATATCTACACTGCTATCTGCATATACATTTAAATATCTACACAGCTATCTCTTTACACATGGAAATAACTACACCACTATCTGTATGAACATGGAAATAACTACACAGCCATCTGGATGAACATGGAAATACCAGCACCGCTATCTGTATGAACATGGAAATATCTACACCGCTATCTGTATGAACATGGAAATATCTACACCGCTATCTGTATGAACATGGATATATCTACACAGCCCTCTGGATGAACATGGAAATTTCCACACCGCTATCTGTGTAAACATGCATACATCTTCACCGCTATCTGTGTAAACATGGAAATATCTACACCGCTATCTGTATGAACATGGAAATATCTACAACACTATCTGTTTGAAGATGGAAATATATACATCGCTATCTGCATGAAAATGGAAATATCTACACAGCTCTCTGCATATAGATGGAAATATCTACACAGCAATCTCTTTACACTTGAAATAACTACACCGCTATTTGTATGAACATGGACATATCTACACCGCCATGTGTATGAACATGGAAATATCTGCACGGCCATCTGTATGAACATATAAATATCTACACCGCCATCAGTATTAAGATGGAGATATCTACACCGCTATCTGAATAAACATGGAAATATCTACACCGATATCTGTATGAACATGGAAATATCTACACTGCTATCTGTATGAACATGGAAATAGCTACACCGTTATCTGTATGAACATGGAAATAGCTACACCGCTATCTGTATGAACATGGAAATATTTACACCGCTATCTGTATGAACATGGATATATCTACACAGCCATCTGCATGAACATGGAAATATCTACACCGCTATCTGTATGAACATGGAAATATCTACACCGCTATCTGTATGAACATGGATATATCTACACAGCCATCTGGATGAACATGGAAATATCTACACCGCTATCTGTGTAAACATGCATACATCTTCACCGCTATCTGTATAAACATGGAAATATCTACACTGCTATCTGTATGAACATGGAAATATCTGCACCGCTATCTGTATGAACATGGAAATATCTACACCGCTATCTGTATGAACATGGAAATATCTACACCGCTATCTGCATATAGATGGAAATATCTACACTGCTATCTGCATATACATGGAAATATCTACACAGCTATCTCTTTACACATGGAAATAACTACACCGCTATCTGTATGAACATGGAAATATCTACACCGCCATCTGTATGAACATGGAAATATCTGCACCGCCGTCTGAATGAACTTATAAATATCTACACCGCCATCTGTATTAAGATGGAGATATCTACACCGCTATCTGTATAAACATGGAAATAACTACACCGCTATCTGTATAAACATGGAAATATCTACACCGCTATCTGTATAAACATGGAAATATCTACACCGCTACCTGTATAAACATGGAAATATCAGCACCGCTATCTGTATGAACATGGAAATATCTACACTGCTATCTGTATGAACATGGAAATATCTACACCACTATCTGTATGAACATGGATATATCTACACAGCCCTCTGGATGAACATGGAAATATCCACACCGCTATCTGTGTAAACATGCATACATCTTCACCACTATCTGTATAAACATGGAAATATCTACACCGCTATCTCTATGAACATGGAAATATCTAAACCACTATCTGCATGAAAATGGAAATATCTACACTGCTATCTGCATATACATTTAAATATGTACACTGCTATCTCTTTACACATGGAAATAACTACACAGCTATCTCTATAAACATGGAAATATCTACACCGCCATCTGTATGAAATTGGAAATATCTGCACCGCCATCTGTATGAACATATAAATATCTACACCGCCATCTGTATTAAGAAGGAAATATCTAAACCGCTATCTGAATGAACATTGAAATATCTACACCACTATCTGTATGAACATGGAAATATCTACACCGCTATCTGTGTAAACATGCATACATCTTCACCGCTATCTGTATAAACATGGAAATGTCTACAAGGCTATCTGTATGAACATGGAAATATCTACGCCGCTATCTGTACGAACATGGAAATATCTAAACCGCTATCTGCATGAAAATAGAAATATCTACACAGCTATCTGCATATACATGGAAATATCTACACAGCTATCTCTTTACACATGGAAATAACTACACCGCTATCTGTATGAACATGGAAATATCTGCACCGCCATCTGTATGAACACATAAATATCTACACCGCCATCTGTATTAAGATGGAGATACCTACACCGCTATCTGTATAAACATGGAAATATCTACACCGCTATCTGTATAAACATGGAAATATCTACACCGCTATCTGTATGAACATGGAAATATCAGCCCCTCTATCTGTATGAACATGGAAGTATCTACACCGCTATCTGTATGAACATGGAAATATCTACACCGCTATCTGTATGAACACGGAAATATCTACACCGCTATCTGTTTGAACATGGAAATATCTACACCGCTATCTGTATGAACACGGAAATATCTACACCACTATCTGTTTGAACATGGAAATATCTAAACCGCTATCTGCTTGAAAATGGAAATATATACACAGCTATCTGCATATACATGGAAATATCTACACAGCTATCTCTTTACACATGGAAATAACTACACCGCTATCTGTATGAACATGGAAATATCTTCAACGCCATCTGTATGAACATGGATATATCTACACAGCCATCTGGATGAACATGGAGATATCAACAACCGCTATCTGTATGAACAAGGAAATATCTACACCGCTATCTGTGTAAACATGCATACATCTTCACCGCTATCTGTAAAAACATGGAAATATCTACACTGCTATCTGTATGAACATGGAAATATCTACACCGCTATCTGTTTGAACATGGAAATATCTACACGGCTATCTGCATGAAAATGGAAATATCTACACAGCGATCTGCATATACATGGAAATATCTAAAAAACTATCTCTTTACACATGGAAATAAGTACAGCGCTATCTCTATAAACATGGAAATAGCTACACCGCCATCTGTATGAACATGGAAATAACTGCACCGCCATCTGTATGAACATTTAAATATCTACACCACCATCTATATTAAGATGGATATATCTACACCGCTATCTGTATAAACTTGGAAATATCTACACCGCTATCTGTATAAACATGGAAATATCGACACCGCAATCTGTATAAACATGGAAATATCTACACCGCTACCTGTACAAACATGGAAATATCAGCACCGCTATCTGTATGAACATGGAAATATCTACACCGCTATCTCTATGAACATGGAAATATCTACACCGCCATCTGTATGAACATGGAAATATCTGCACCGCCATCTGTATGAACATATGAATATCTGCATCGCCATCTGTATTAAGATGGAGATATCTACACTGCTATCTGTATAAACATGTAAATATCTCCACCGCTATCTGTATAAACATGGAAATATCTACACCGCTATCTGTATAAACATGGAAATATCTACACCACTACCTGTATAAACATGGAAATATCAGCACCGCTATCTGTATGAACATGGAAATATCTACACCGCCATCTGTTTGAACTTGGAAATATCTACACCGCTATCTGTATGAACATGGAAATATCTACACCGCTATCTGTATGAACATGGAAATACCTACACCGCTGTCTGTTTGAACATGGAAATATCTACACCGCTGTCTGCATGAAAATGGAAATATCTACACAGCTATCTGCATATACATGGAAATATCTACACAGCTATCTCTTAACACATGGAAATAACTACACAGCTATCTCTATAAACATGGAAATATCTACACCGCCATCTGTATGAAATTGGAAATATCTGCACCGCCATCTGTATGAACATATAAATATCTACACCGCCATCTGTATTAAGAAGGAAATATCTAAACCGCTATCTGAATGAACATTGAAATATCTACACCACTATCTGTATGAACATGGAAATATCTACACCGCTATCTGTGTAAACATGCATACATCTTCACCGCTATCTGTATAAACATGGAAATGTCTACAAGGCTATCTGTATGAACATGGAAATATCTACGCCGCTATCTGTACGAACATGGAAATATCTAAACCGCTATCTGCATGAAAATAGAAATATCTACACAGCTATCTGCATATACATGGAAATATCTACACAGCTATCTCTTTACACATGGAAATAACTACACCGCTATCTGTATGAACATGGAAATATCTGCACCGCCATCTGTATGAACACATAAATATCTACACCGCCATCTGTATTAAGATGGAGATACCTACACCGCTATCTGTATAAACATGGAAATATCTACACCGCTATCTGTATAAACATGGAAATATCTACACCGCTATCTGTATGAACATGGAAATATCAGCGCCTCTATCTGTATGAACATGGAAGTATCTACACCGCTATCTGTATGAACATGGAAATATCTACACCGCTATCTGTATGAACACAGAAATATCTACACCGCTATCTGTTTGAACATGGAAATATCTACACCGCTATCTGTATGAACACGGAAATATCTACACCACTATCTGTTTGAACATGGAAATATCTAAACCGCTATCTGCTTGAAAATGGAAATATATACACAGCTATCTGCATATACATGGAAATATCTACACAGCTATCTCTTTACACATGGAAATAACTACACCGCTATCTGTATGAACATGGAAATATCTTCAACGCCATCTGTATGAACATGGATATATCTACACAGCCATCTGGATGAACATGGAGATATCAACAACCGCTATCTGTATGAACATGGAAATATCTACACCGCTATCTGTGTAAACATGCATACATCTTCACCGCTATCTGTAAAAACATGGAAATATGTACAATGCTATCTGTATGAACATGGAAATATCTACACCACTATCTGTTTGAACATGGAAATATCTACACGGCTATCTGCATGAAAATGGAAATATCTACACAGCGATCTGCATATACATGGAAATATCTACAAAACTATCTCTTTACACATGGAAATAAGTACAGCGCTATCTCTATAAACATGGAAATAGCTACACCGCCATCTGTATGAACATGGAAATATCTGCACCGCCATCTGTATGAACATTTAAATATCTACACCACCATCTATATTAAGATGGATATATCTACACCGCTATCTGTATAAACTTGGAAATATCTACACCGCTATCTGTATAAACATGGAAATATCTACACCGCAATCTGTATAAACATGGAAATATCTACACCGCTACCTGTACAAACATGGAAATATCAGCACCGCTATCTGTATGAACATGGAAATATCTACACCGCTATCTCTATGAACATGGAAATATCTACACCGCTATCTGTATGAACATGGAAATATCTACACCGCTATCTGTTTGAACATGGAAATATCTACACCGCTATCTGCATGAAAATGGAAATATCTACCCTGCTATCTGCATATTTATTTAAATATCTACACAGCTATCTCTTTACACATGGAAATAACTACACCGCTATCTGTATGAATATGGAAATATCTACACCGCCATCTGTATGATCATGGAAATATCTGCACCGCCATCTGTATGAACATATAAATATCTACACCGCCACCTGTATTAAGATGGAGATATCTACACTGCTATCTGTATAAACATGGAAATATCTACACCGCCATCTGTACGAACATATAAATATCTTAACCGCCATCTGTATTAAGAAGGAAATATCTAAACCGCTATCTGTATAAACATGGAAATATCTACACAGCTGCCTGTATAAACATGGAAATATCAGCACCGCTATCTGTATGAACATGGAAATATCTACACCGCTATCTGTATGAACATGGAAATAGCTACACCGCTATCTGTATGAACATGGAAATAGCTACCCCGCTATCTGTATGAACATGGATATATCTACAGAGCCATCTGGATGAACATGGAAATATCTACACAGCTATCTGTATGAACATGGAAATATATACACCGCTATCTGTTTAAACATGCATACATCTTCACCGCTATCTGTATAAACATGGATATATCTACACCGCTATCTGTATGAACATGGAAATATCTACACCGCTATCTGTATAAACATGGAAATTTCTACACCGCTACCTGTATAAACATGGAAATATCAGCACCGCTATCTGTAGGAACATGGAAATATCTACACCGCTATCTGTACGAACATGGAAATATCTACACCGCTATCTGTATGAACATGGAAATAGCTTCACTGCAATCTGTGTGAACATGGAACTATCTACACCACTATCTGCATGAACATGGAAATATCTACACCGGTATCTGTATAAACATGGAAATATCTACACCACTACCTGTATAAACATGGAAATATCAGCACCGCTATCTGTATGAACATGGAAATATCTACACCACCGTCTGTGTGAACATGGAATTATCTACACCGCTATCTGTTTGAACATGGAAATATCTTAACCGCTATCTGCATGAAAATGGAAATATCTACACAGCTATCTGCATATACATGGAAATATCTACACAGCTATCTCTTTACACATGGAAATAACTACACCGCTATCTGTATGAACATGGA